>NW_004955422.1:16333362-16362317 GCF_000276665.1 Chinchilla lanigera
GGCGGCGTCTACGAGCACCTCGGCGGGGCGCCCCGGCGCCGCAAGCTCTACTGCGCCACCAAGTACCACCTCCAGCTGCACCCGAGCGGCCGCGTCAACGGCAGCCTGGAGAACAGCGCCTACAGTGAGTGCCCGGCGCGCGGCGGGGCGCAGGGTGCGGCGCGGGAGGGGGCACAGCGCGCCAAGGGTGCCCGCCTCCTGCGGCCAGAGGGCGACCCTCCGCACCGCGGGTCCGCAGCTGTGTCCGGGAGAACCTCGCGCCGGGATCAGAGGAGACTGGGGGAGGGGATCCCTTCCAGGAGCGGTCCCCGCCTAGCCGGATCCTCCGAGGGGGCGCGCTGTAGCTGACCGCCGGCTCCCCGCTCGGCTTCGTTTTGGCGGTTCTAACAAGTTTAAGCCCTTTGAATCTGTCGGAGAAAAGGAGCTAGATGAGGCAGTCATCATTTTCTTTATTATTTTGACCACTTCTCCACCTCCAGCCGACCTGGGGCGCGCCGCGGTCCCGTCTGCTTTACCGACTGTCGGCCGCCCAGGTGGCTGGACCGCCTCGCTGCCTCTGCACTGAGGACCCTAGGTTCCTGGACGCCAATGCCACCGAAAGATTATTTCCCTGGCTGGAATCTGCACCCTCAGAGCAAAGGCGGGCGTCCAGCTACCCGGTGGGAGCCGCGGGAGGCGAGTCCAGGGCGCCAAAGGGCGCCTGCTGGGTCTGCGGACGCCAAGATACACTCGGGCGCACACAAGCGCATGCACACCGGCCTCTAGGACCGCCGCCCTGACTGCCTCACCCCCGGAGGCCACGGGCTCCGGAGTTTGGCTCCTCTGACCGTGGGCACCGGGGACGGCGCTGAGCCCTGGGCAGAGCGAACAGGCCTATCGGGTGGCGAGCGCACAAGCCGAACCAGGCCCGGACCGACTACAGTGGGGAGCGTGGGAGTGTGGCCAGGACCGCGGAGGTCCTCCGCTGAAACGCAGCGGGCTCGCTCAGGCCCCCGGGCGCAGGAAGCTGTGTGGTCAGTTCAAGGCGGCTGTGGAAACCGCAGCTTCCTCGGGGCAAGCCGCAGCGCTGCGAGGGCGTCTTTAAGGGGACGCCTCTGGAGCCCACGGTGGGAACCAGCTGTCGCCAGGGGGTCCTGGTGGGCAGGGTTCCTCACCGAGAGACATTCTGTGGTTCACTCCAAATCCAGGCTTCTTTGGGGTTGCAGAACGTATAGATTTCCGGGTGCAGGCTGCCCAGAGGTGGAAAGTGTGCAACTAGCGCTGCTGCGTCCAGGCTCCCACTTAGCTGGTCCCCGAGGCCAGCGCTGGGGAGCCTGACCAGACTGTCACCCCACGGATTCTAAGGTCCTCCAGCCTGCACCCCAGAGCCTTGGTGCAAAGCCTTGCTAATTTGGATGATTACAGCTGTGCTGGGTGCTAGGCACCCCCTGTAGAGGATGTTAGCGGCAACCCCCTCCCCCCGCCCCGCCCTGTTGGAGAAGATGCCTTACCTGGGAAGTTGCAAGCCCCAACACCCATCCCCCAGAGGCTCTCTTGTGCAGAAAGGAACGGCATCAGGAGGATTTTAGGTTCTTTCATACATCAAGGAGAGGGTTAGCCCTGGACAGCTTTCCACTGGGAGCTCCAGACTTGGTCCCACCCCCTAGACAATCATCTCCCACCCCAAAACACTGGCAGTCCAGTTTGGGTAGCACCCACTGGCTTATACTGAGAGCCCTGGCCTTCTCTCCCTGTCTGGCTCAGGCCGCAGGACACAGGGCTCCATGGTCACGGCAGGCATGATCTGACCCGCCATGTGCGGTCTTGGGCAAGTCACCCGGGCGTGGCAGTCTCTGCTTGCTGGTCTGTCCCATGAAACCAGCTGTTGAGGGTATGTGAGGCTCCAATGAGCCACATGACTTGCCCATGAGGCCTGGCAGAGATGGCCAGGTACAAGTTCATTTCAGTGTCTCCCTCCCAGGTCTGAATTACTGTCTCTCCAAGTACAGGCCCCTCTCCAAGTCCTGTCCAATGCCTTCTTCCTCTCTGAACTCCCAAGCCCCAACCCATTGGGTGTGGGGTGCCCGTGCTGTCCAGAGCCTGGGTGTGACATGGGTGGGACCTGCCATGCTCAATGCTCACCTCTGTGGTTCTGGGAGCAGAGGAAGTGACGAGCCTTCCTGACTCTCCCCAGGTATCCTGGAGATTACGGCTGTGGAAGTGGGCGTTGTGGCCATCAAGGGGCTCTTCTCTGGGCGGTACTTGGCCATGAACAGGAGGGGACGGCTCTATGCTTCGGTGAGTCCCATCTCTGCAGTATGTGGGTACCAAAAGAGTAGTTGTTTTGCTGTGACATTCCAGCAGGGAGAGGAGGGACATGGCCTAGAACTCTAGGTCTCTGAATCACACCCAAAGCTCTGGGTGCTTCCATGGGAGACACTTGGAGTGCAGCCCTTGGGGAGGGTCATACTAGGGGCTGGACACATTCCAAACCCTCCCCCAAACCTTATCAGCTCCATTGCCCTTCTAGAAGCTGACTGAGAACAGGGGCAAGATGGCCCCTCAAGGAACTGTCCCTGAAATAAATGGACCCAAGAGAACTCGGGGACGAAGGGAGAGGCAGCAGCTCTTCTGTTGGGTTCAACAGAGCTGGCCTGGGTGTGAGAAATGAGGCAGCTGGGTGGGCTCAGCCTCTTCTCCCCAGGTTGGGAACGCTTCCTCCCCAGGAGGAAACAGGGTAGGGGTAGAGAAGGGCTCCAGGTATGGACTGTGGACTGCCTGCACCTCACATGGTCAGAAAGAATCTTGTCATCTTGAGGGCATCAGCAGTTCCTGAGAAGCCACTGTAGAAGTAGGAGATTTGCTACCTCTGCCAGTGAGTGTGAGCCCTGTGGCTGCTGCCTCCCTGGACATCGAGTTTCCAGCTTCACCTAACCTGGATGACACAGCCACAGGTGCGGTCTAGCACCCTGCAGCTGGTTACCCGCCTCTTGCTTCCACCTGGCTTTCAGGGAAACATCCTCACATCTCCCTGCCTGCCCCCTTTGACGTCTCTCAGGCCCTTCTTAAAGCTGGTTACTTTAGCATAGATTTTCAGCTGTTTTGCTACAGGAAATACAAAGGTGGAGAGGCAGCCATCTGTTTCCTCAGGTCCAAGGCCAAGCACTAGAATTTGTATATGGACCCAGGAGATCATGGCGTGGGCCTCTCTGCAGGTCCCTTGGTGCCCCTGTTCCATTTGCATCTATAAGAATACTTTGCCCTGGGTTAGGTCTCTATTTCTTTTGAGGTGGGCTGGGGCTCTCTGGACCCCTCAGGCCCTAAGTCTCTGGTGGAATTGAGGAGAGCTGATTGCATCCTGAAATTGACACTCCCCCACCCCCGCAGGTGCTCTTCCCTCGTGGAATGAGAGACAACCCAGGAAGGGTTTGGTGGCCTTCAGTGATGTCTCAGGTCTTCTTATCCACAGGGGAGGCATCTTGTCCTACTGCAGAATGTCACAAGGCAGAGTAGGGAGGCCGCTCAGGAGACAAGTCCAGGTCTTCTGCCATCCCTGCCTCACCTGGGCATCCTCGAGGGTCAGAGGTCATCTCTGGCTTCTGTCCCTGAGAGCTGATAGCCTAGGCTTTGGGCGAGGAGGGTACAAGAGTCTCAGACCCACCATGAGACAGTGAGGCCACAGGTGGTAGGGCAGTCTACTGCATGGTGTGGGACTTTCCAGAGCATCAGCAGAGAAATCCTCACTGCCCTGCTCGATACCTGGGGGACAAGGGCCTCGTCACCTGCCTGCTCTGAGCTGCCTGTGAGAGCTGTTCCCACCTCCCTGCCCCTGGGCTGAGTGCCCTGGTCCTTACTGTTAGCCGGCTTTTCCTCTGCCATGGCCAGCGACCATAGCACCCTGATGACTTCAGTGCCAGCCCTGACCTCCCTTCTGAGTTACGTAGCACCTCTCCCGAAGTCCTGATGACTCAGAGACCCCAAGCAGCACACCACAGGCACTCAGCCCTGACTCCTCTCTCTCAACCATGGCCTAGGAGCCACTCATTCCAGCATCAAGGCAGCTGGGAGCCATGGCCCCCCCCTCAGGTCCATATCCAGTCATCTCTACCTTATCCCAGAGGCCAGTATCCTTATAACACAGGCCCTTGTCCCTTTCCACCTGGGCCACTGTAATAGCCTTGGGACCCAGGGACTGGCGTGCTACCTCTGTCTTTTCCAGCCCATCCATGCACTCATCCATGCATCTGTGCATCCATCCATCCATCCACCCATCCATATATCCATCCATGAACCCACCCATGTACCCATCCTGCCGACAGCCTTTCTTCTTTCCTTCCTTTCCATTTCCCCATTCTTCCCCTTCTCCCTTCCTCTCTCCCTTCCTTCTTACCTTTCTTCTTTCCCAACTGTCTACTCATCTATCCACCCAGCCATCCACCCAGCATCCACTCCTTCATTCCTCAGTCAGTGCCCTGGCTCTTACACTGTGACACGATCCACTAGGCACATACTGAGGAAATCTTTCTTAAAAAGCAAATCTGCTCATGTCCTCCAATGACATCACCCACAAAACAGCAGCCCAGGTGCTTGTGTCCCTCTCCTGTTTTTCTGGAACTTTGTCCCCCTCTAGTTCTGGTATGCCTCTCAATTCTCCAGACAGGCTGTGACCCATCTGCTCTTACTGTCCCTGCCTGGATACTCTTCTCCACCACCCTTTCCTGTGACTGTCTCTCTCTAAATGTCACCTCATCTGCAGGGTGTCTCTGAGTCCACTTCAAGGGGTAGAAATAGAGGGGCTTTTGGAGCAGAGGGTGTGGTGGGACATTGCGTCAGGATGGGCATGGAGAACTGTCCCCTTGGTGAGTCCCAACCCAGCTGGCCCGGAGGCTGACCTCTGGCCCCGGAGCCAACACTGTCCTCCTAGACCGCACCTGACTTCCGCACCTGACTTCCGCACGAGGCGCAAGCGAGTACCTGTGTCTCCCACCCCAAAATTGCTCCTCGGGGGGCCTGAGCCCCTTGCTCTTCGAGACGATGAGTAAGTCTGTGTCTCTCCACCACCCCCCAAGTGTCCCTGCAAAAAGAGACTTCCCTGACCTCAGAAGACGAACCTGCCCCAGGACTGGGGGACCAGGGAGAGGTGTTGGGACAGCCACTGGGTTTGTCATGACCCCACATGAGAGGCAGGTGTCCGCACAGCACCGTGTACCCGGACCCAGCCTCACTCCCAGGCAGCCCTGGACCCTTCCGTGCAGTCAGGCCAGCTCAGAGAGGTGTCACATGCTCCGGGGCTTGGGGCACCAGCCTGGGCTTCGGGTTCCCCATCTGTATACTGTGGGTGCTGACCAAGGAGGTGATGTCCACACTAGGACCTGCAGGGAAGACCCATGGCTGGGCCTGGGGGCTCTGGGGACAGCTCATTCAGTTTGGAGTCTGTGACTTGGACAGGGTGGGGACACCCTCTCGTCAAGGCCTGTCCTACCCCAGGCCTGGCACAGCCCCGTGAGTGTCTAATGACGGTGTCCTCAGTGTCCCTGTGTGTGTCCACACGTCTGATCCCTGAAGCTGGTAGCCATCAAAGGCCCCAGGGTAGGAAGACCCAATCTCTGCTCCAGACAATCCCACGGGTTCCTGTGCTGGGACCCGCCCCCCCAGAGCTGGAGTCCCAGAGAGGAGAGGCAGGGGAGGTGAGTCCTGTGGAGGTGCTCAGGAAACCTCTGCAAAGGGGAACACGCTGAGTTGGATCCTGGAAGCCCATTTCACAGCCACTGGTGGGAGGAAGGGAGTGTGAGCAGGGCGGGTGTGTCGGCGGCCGTGGTGGAGAAGGAGGCGTCCCTGGCTCCTCCATGTTGGTGTGGCCTCCTGTACCCCTGACTGTGATCTTTTCTCGCAGGAGCACTACAGCGCCGAGTGCGAGTTTGTGGAGCGGATCCACGAGCTGGGCTACAACACCTATGCGTCACGCCTGTACCGCACGGCGCCCAGTGGGCCTGGAGCACGGCGGCAGCCAGGCGCCGAGAGACTCTGGTACGTGTCTGTGAATGGCAAGGGCCGGCCCCGCAGGGGCTTCAAGACCCGCCGCACACAGAAGTCCTCCCTGTTCCTGCCCCGCGTGCTGGATCACAGGGACCACGAGCTGGTGCGGCTGCTCCAGAGCAGCCCGGTGCAGGCCCCGGGCAAGAGTGTCCAGCCCCGGCGGCGGCACCACAAGAAGCAGGGCCCGCGGGGCCGCCGGGGCCAGGAGCCCTTGCATGTTCCGGCCACCACGGGGCTCTGAGCTGGCAGCGGGGACTCTCCAGGCCTGAGCCCCACAATGCAGCCGTCACTCTGACCCTCGGAGCCTGGGATTCCCATCGGGGGCCACGTGGGAGCTGAGGGGCCGCAGCTGAGACCCCACGGAGCACTGCAAGATGGCAGGGGTCATGTGGACGAGAGGCCCGGGTTGGCAGAAGACACACCCTGAGGTGCCACCCCAAATGTCCCAGCAGCTCACAGGGTGGACAGTGACAGTGTGGGGGTGTGTAACAGGAACATTAAAATATTTTATTCTATTCTGTCATTTGCTGGATTTGATGCCGACTGAAGGCAGTGCAGAGCTTCACCGTCCCTTGCCGGGCTGAGCTCTAGGGGGCCAGGCTGCAGAGGCCCCTGGGGTTGAAACCAGTAAGTGGTTTGTGTGCATGGGAAAAAGAGGCTGATGCATGTGTGTATGCAAGTGTTTGTGTGCCCGTGTGCACCGTGTCCGTGCATGCACACGTGCGTGTCCCTGGGTGTGTCAGACGTATATGTGTGGACAAAGACAGCAAGGGAAGGCAATTCACCTAGCACTACAATTTCAGGCCTCTCTGGCACAGTTCTGCGAACAAGCAGCACGTCAGGCCTACCATCCTTCCTTCCCTCATCTTTGCAAGCCACGACCAGGACCTCCTGCCCTTGCATGAGTGAGGTTCCGAGAGGCACCTGACCAGCAAGGGGAGCAGCAGCCAGGGTCTGTCTTGGACCCGGGGCCTCCCACATCTTTCCCTGCTGTGCGGCTCCTGCCTCTCCCAGCACTTGCTGGCTGTGGCCCAGGTCCCTGGGGGACATGGCACTTTGTTTCCCTGCTCTGGCTGTGCTCGGAGATCCCAGAGCCAGCCCAGAATGCAGGAAGAGTGAAGAACTTGGCAAGGGGCCCTGAGCAAGCATCAGGATAGACAGCGCCCTACCCCTGGGCATCCGGGTTCCCAGCAGCGGTCCCTGAGGCGGTGAGCACTCCGGCTTCTGCAGGAGCAAAGGCATTGCGCTGTCTGTGCGGACTGAGTTCATCCAGGAGCAAGCGGAGCCGGGGCTGCAGGGGCTTCTTGCAGGTGAAGAAGCCGGGGCTGGTGGGTGATCCCGCCTGGGGCTGGTTGTCCCACATGTGGGGCAGCAGGGTTAGCGCTTGGTGGCCACAACCCCTGGGAAGGAAGGCACTGTGGGCTCCAGGCTCATGCGGAAAACAAATTCAATGGCAGAAAATGCATCTTCTGCCTTGGGGGAAGTCTCTGACCCTGAGAGAGCTGAGCAGCGTTGTTTCAGAGGTGGGTTAGGAGAGAGTGGCGGGGTGCAATTCATACACTGGTGTCCTCGCACCCAGTTCACAAGACACAGCCTTATTTGGAAGCAGGACTGTTGCAGATGTGATCAGTTAGAAGGTCACACAGATTAAGGTAGTCACACTCCCGTGTGACCGGAAAAGATGCAAATGCACACGCACACGCATACATACATCACAAAGTCTTGCACACAGGAGACACTACGTGACATGAGGCAGAGTCAGGCGAGGCTCCCACAAGCCAAGGACCATCGGAGATAGCAGCAGAGCTAGGGAGGGGCGGAACAAGCCCGCCCAGCCGACTCTTTGTCCTTGGGCTTCTGGCCCTCAGGCCTGAGAGGTGATCCGTGTTTGCTGCCCGAGCGGCCCCAGCAGATGAGCGCAGAGGCCCAGGGGAGACACACCCCACTTCCGTGGGGTGAGGGTGGGGAGAGTGGAGAGGCTCCCTGAAGGTGCAGCTCCCTGGAAGTCGGAAGGTATCAGCCTGTTGGGGGCTACCACAGATGAGGTGGAAGCAGAATGGGGTGCGGGGGTCAGGTTTCCTCCAAGGAAAAGGGGCCAGAGGTGAGAACCCAGCCCCCTCACAGCTAGTCCTGGCCACCTGCTCTGCTGGGGGGCCTGGGGTGGGCAGCAGCTAGAGACCATTCCCTCTGCTCCAGCCTGAGTGAGGTGTCCCAGAGGCCTGGGGACCACGACCTCCCCTACCCATTGTCCCTGGGAGGAGAGAGGACAGCAGGAGTGAGAAGCCAAGGAGACCAGGGAAGGTTTTTGCCCATTGAGGACTCTGGGTCAGGAAGGTGTCAGGAGCAGGAATGGGAAACACAAAGCTGAGCACAGGATGACTGATCCTAGCCGCATGCGAGGGTCACATGTACTCTCAGCACTTGGGAGGCTGAGGCAGGAGGATCACAAGTTCGAGCTTAGCCAGAGCAACTCAGTGACCTAGTGAGAGACCCTGTCTCAAAGTAAAAAGGGATGGGTTAGCTCCGTGTGAAGGCCTCAAGTTTTGTCCCCAGTATCACAAAAATAAAAAAAGTAGAATGAAAAAATGAACCAACAAGCATAAGTCGCTGTGCAAATGGAAAACTAAAAAAGAGCTTTGGGGGTGGCCAGCAGATCCCTGCCTGCCCCGCTGGCTGACCAGTTCACCTCAGAGGCATGAGCTGCTTCCTGGGGGGCACTGGCTGTGTTCTTGGAGCACCTCTGTCCCCTCTTGAACCCCTCTGTCCCTACTGTGCCTGAGTGCCCCCCGCTCTGTCCATACGTGGGACAGGGTAAAGGTTCTGTGTGGGACAGCGCCCAGGGTGCAGCCGGTATCATGAGACCCCGGTCCTTCTGCCACCGGACCCCAGCAGGCCCTGCAGCCCAGGTGCAGCCTTTGCTCAGTTTCCTGAGCTCCGCTTCCTCAGGGGTCCCGTGGGCTCCCACAGCGATGCTCAGGAGGCTGTGTCGAATGAACAGTGTGAATCACCAGAGGCACAGCCAGAGGCAGGGTAAGGTGGATGCTGCCCACAGCCAGGGGTGGGACACCCAAAGGACAGACCGCATCACAAGGACCCTTTCTACAATGCTGTACTGGGAGCCTGGGGACCCGGCCTGTCCCGCCCGGGAGAGGATGGGAAGTCCTGTGGGGGTGCAGGGAGTGCTGAGGGTAGGCTGGGAAGTCCCTGGAACCGTGCTCTGGGTGGGCTGGATTTAAGACAGAAATGTGTAGAATTTGTTCATTAGCGCTGATTAAGTAAGTAATATTTATCTTCTTAGTCACTCAGGAGAATGGCACTGTAATTCTCCATCTACCTGCCCATCCATTCAGCTGACTTTCTTCCTTCTTTTCACCTCCCCTGCTTCCTTGCTTTTTTCCTTCTGTCTGTCCACCCACCTGCTGGTCCACTCGCCCTCTGCCCACCCTTCCATCTGGCACACGTCAGTGCATCCAAGTGCTTTTTGTTTTTCTTCCGGTACCAGGAATTGAACTCATGACCTTGCGCTTGCCAGGCAGGCACTGTGCCGCTGAGCTAAATCCCCAGCTCCCAGCGCATCCAAGTGCAAGGTGTACCCTGTCCTCATTTGCCTGGAGCCCGCAGCCTCAAGGGACACAGCTCTAAAGCAGCAAGTACTCAGCACCCAGCCACTCAGGAAAACCTGGGGGGCTCCCTGTTGGGCCAGTCAGGACTATGCACTCTGGAACCAACATCTAATGGCCAGGAGACCCCCACCTGTCCCCTGGGTGGCACTCTGGGAGCACCTTTCTGTCCTGGCCACTGTGCCCTCTCAGCGGCCCTGGGGTGTCTGGAGGGCAGGCATCCAATGTGGAGGGCAAGGTGGGGCCGGGGAGGAGGGCAGGGCTCAGCCGCCATGCTCCAGTCACAGTCTGTGAGATGGGTACGGCCTGCCACCTCTCTGAGTCTCTTTCTCCTCTGTAAAATATGGACCATGACACCTTCCCACAGCTGCTATAAAGACTAGACACACTAGCTGGGCATGGTGGCACACATCTGTAATGCTAGCACTTGGGAGGCTGAGGCAGGAGAATTGCTGTGAGTTTGAGGCCAGCCTGGGTTACATAGTGTTCAAGTCTAGCTTGAACTGCATAGCGAGCCCCTGACTCCAAAATAATAATTAATAATAATAATAATTACAGTAGATCTGTAGTTGGCAGGGCTGAGGAAGGCTGGAGAAGTGGGGCACGATGCAGACGGGAAGGGCTTTCCTTTGGGTGGTGACTGAGCTCTGCAAGACTGTGGTGATGAGGGTCAGGCGGGCTGGTACCGATCCATTGAGTTTTCCACCCTGAATGAATGAATGCCCAGTTTGTGAGTTATCTCCCAACGAACCTGATGGCACGGCATGTCTTCTTGTGAGCCCACTGGTCAGAGCCTCTCGCCTTTCCTGGACACCTGAGGGGAACCAGCTGAGTGAGGGTGGGTCTTCCTGGGAAGTCGGGGCAGGTCGCTACCTACAGTACTGCAATTTACCAGCAGGTGGCAGCAGGCTTGGGAAAGAGCCCCAGGTAGGAGTCCCTGAGTCGGTTCTGAAGACCCAAACAGCGCAGGTCTGTGCCTGCCTGCGGATAACTTGTAGGGACGTTCTGTGTCACCCTGGGTCAGGCAGCAGGAGTCAGGATAGGGCTGTGCCTGGCTCCAGCTGGGCCAGGATGACACACGGAGGGAGGATCCCACACTAGCCAGACCCACAAAGAGGAGGGAGGCAGAAGGTCCACCCGGGCGGGGTGTGCAGTAGGCACCCACTCTTCCCATGCGGTTTTTCTGCACATCGAGGAAGGGGGGGGAGGGGAAGGGGCGGGGTCATCTATGCCTCCTGTGGGCACCGTAGCACTTTGATCTCCACCTCATCCCCCATGTGAAAGGTGAGGATCAGAGGCATAGGAGGAAAGGCCCCAGCCCCATGGTGACACAACTTCCCAAAACCACCCGCCAGCTCATGGGTCCTGGTGGCTGCAGGGGTTCCTCAACTTCCTGCTAGAGTCCTTGATTTAAATGTCGCCGCCTGACCTGGGTGACCCTGGATCTGCTACAGAATCTGGGGGCGGGAGCCAGAGCTGGGTGGTAACAAGCCCACTGGGCAGTCTGGGCGCTCTGGAGTTCACTAACCCCTGAGCCAACGGGTTCCCCCCAGGGATAACGTGTGCTAGCTGAGCTAGCTCTAAAGTCACTGCTAAGGGCTGGGGGCGCTCATTCGCCCGCTGAGCTCTTCCTCTGACCCTGCAGAGTCCGCCATTATGATCCCCACTTCCGGGTGGAAGACCAAGGCTCAGGGGTAAGGTGTCAAGTCCCAGCCAGGTGTGCTGGTGAACACCTGTAACCTCAGCACTTGGGAGGCTGAGGCAGGAGAATTATGAGTTTGAGGCCAGCCTGAGCTATATAGCAAGTTTAAGTCCTCAGACACCAACAGCGCAGGTGGAGAGTGCTTGGAGCACTGCACGGCCCTGCTGTGCGAGTGTGGCCCTAAGGTTCATTGCTCGGCCAGAGACCACCTGCCGGAGGTCAGAGCCCCCAGTACCCCGGCCTGGCCTCTAGCTGCCCTCGCCAGGCTATTTGGGGCCTTCCCAGCGTGGGAGGCCCTGCTCTGGGCAGGGGCAGTGCTGTGCCTCACCAGCCACCCCACGATCCCAGGCTGGCCGCTCAGTCACCGGACCCAAAGCGGAGGGAGAGGGTGAGGGTCCCGTCAGACCCCAAGATGGCACAGGATCAGGTGCACCCTGTGCCCAGCCGACTCTGGGCCTGGAGGTTTGTCTCCACCCTGATGTGGGGCAGGACAGGGGCTGGTGCAGCTTGGCAGTCACTGGAGGAGGCCAGGGCCAGCCCTGGGCAGGCGACAGGAGCTGGAGCCCCTTGAGGAGGTTGGCCCAAGCTGCCCTCTGTGTCCTTGGGCTGCAGGTTCCACACCAGGTGGGGATCCTCAGGATGCCTCACTGTGATCTGGGACTGGCAGGGTGTGGTGGGGACAGAAGGCACTGGGCCCGGAAGGGGTGCTGAACCCAGGCCCACGGCATGCTTCTGGCTCTTGCACTGGGGCCTCAGGCTGGCTTAGGAAGTGTGTCCTGCTGGGCCCACCCCATCCTTCAAAGCAGACAGCTCAGGAGCGCAGCCACTTGCCTGGGGCACGCGTCCCCGTGATGAGAGCACGGAGGTGAGTTTCACCCCCTGCCCCCGATCAGTGGGCACCCCAGCTGGCCAGAGAGGCAGCTGGGGCAGGGACTGAGCCTGGGGCTGTGGCCAAGGACAGCAGAGGTCGCTCTGGGTGTGGCGAGGGTCCCGCCTTTGGCCACCTCAGGAAAGGGACCCTTGCTCACAATGGGCTACCCGGAATGTTCTGCCATTGCCCGCAACCATGGAGCATGAAAACCAACCGAGCCTTGCCCGCCTCTCAGAGCTCCTCAGCCAGGACCGCGGGGACGGGACGACCTCTAGGAAAAGTACCAAGACCCCAAGAGCCAAAGAAGAAGACCCTACCAGCAGGGCAGCTGGAGCTGTGCTCATGTGTCTTAGGCACAAGAACCAAGATCAGGGGCCCCCTTGAAACTGCCCTCCAAACAGGGCCACCCTGAGAAACTGTCACAGTTAAAAGAGACACCTAAGGAGACCCAAGGAGTGGGTGAGATGTGGGAACTCTGGAGCAGAGAAGGCATCTCAGGTACAAACTGAAGATCACAGCAAAAAGCATGAGCTCTGCCAGACATAGTGGTACACGCCTGTAATCCCAGTACTCTAGGAGGCTGAGGCAGGAGGATTGCAAGTTTGAGCCCGCCCTGGGCAAGGTAAGGAGACCCCATCTCAAAATTAAAAACAAACAAAAAAAGCCTAAGCTCTGGTTAGCAACAGTGTGTCAGTATTGGCTCATTAACCCTAACAAAAGCAGCACTAACAGGAGATGTTACTAGTAAGGAACCTTGGAACCTTCGCGCCTTTTCTAGAAATCTCAAACTATTCTAAAATTATTAAGACTACTCAGGCTAGGTACAGTGGTGCAGGTCTGTAATCCCAGTAGGCCTGAGGCTGAGGCAGGACGACTGCAAGTTCAGGCCCACCCTGGGCAATTTAGCAAACTCTGTTTCAAATTTGTTTTGGGGTTTTTTTATTTTGGTACCAGGAATCGAAAGCAAGACCTTGCACTTGCCAGACAGGTGCTGTGCCGCTGAGCTGTATCCCCAGCCCGTGTTTCAAATTAAAAAAAAAAAAAAAAAGCCAGGGGATGTAACTTGCTGTGAAGGCCTGGGTCCAATCCCCAGACTGGGGGTTGGGCGGGATACTGGCAGGACAAAACCAAACTTACCGAGTCACCCATTGCTGGAGAGGGCGCGGTTAAGCGGATGGCCTCCTCCACCGTAGTGAACATAAAATGGTATTTTGGAGGGGCATACAGGCTGCGACACAGAAGGCACCCGCTCCAGTAGGTGCCCCCGCGTGGTGGTCATCGTCCGCTGGCACCAGGGACAGGATAGACATCAGCCTCCCTGAGTTCACCTCTCAATACCAAATCCATCTGTCCATCCATCAGTCAATCAGTGACCAGGCAGTGCTAGCAGAGGATGAGACCCCTTTACCCCGACAGGCCAGCGGCTTGCTTGTGTGAAGGTCGCACTGGCGTGGGGCACGCCCCTCACCTGTCTGCGGCTGGCTGCAAGCTACAAGTGGCGGGGCCTCAAGGTGGGAACGGAGACGGTTGGCTCCTGCGAGGGTATGGTCACCGTCAGAGCTGCTCTGGGCCACGTTCTCTCTGTTCTTTGGACAGAAATGCTGCCCGCAGGCCAAGGGCCAGCCCCACTGAGAACCCCCTCCGAGGGCAAAGGCAGGTACCCAGCCTGGGGCTGGCGTGGGCAGGTCAAGACCGAGTTATTTAGCCTGGCTCGCTCCCCTGAGAGCCAGCACTTCCGGGAGGGGCAGGGTTGATGTCTTCCGAGGACCGAAGCCCCTCTCGTGCTGGTGTGACGCTAGGGGGAGGCCAAGGCTGCTCTGGGCTGGGAGTTGGGCCATCCTGAGCCTTGAGGGAGGCTTCACGTGGCCACAAAGCCCTCCTTGAATGGGTCAGCATGGCCCAGGCCTGACGGCCACCTTCCCCAAGCCCTGCTGACCCCTGCATCTGCTTGCCGGGCCCTGCTGCCTGCTCTCGACATCCAGGCCTGTATCCAGGCCTCGGCACCTGCGGGCTCTGGGCCCCGGCCGCCCGCCCCACGCAGCCCAGCTCCAGCCTGACCAGTAGCATCAGTGGGGCACCACCTCTGGCTCCAGAGTAGGTCGGGCCCTAGCTTCCCCTCAACAGCCCTCAACTCCCTCCATGAACCCTGTGAGGGGACAGAGGCACTTCTGCCAAGTCCCCAGGGCCTGGAATGGAGCCATACCCTGAGCAGAGCAGCCAGCATTTGTTGAATGACTTACTGAGCTTTGATGTGAGCAAGACATTCCCCAGGCTCGACCTGACACTGTCGCAGGGCGTGAAGAAGGGGACAATAGAAATAAGCTTGCGGTCGCAGAACTGTTGGTCAAGAGGCCAGGGCGCTCACATTGCACCCAGGCCTGAGCTGCTGAGCCTCAGGCTGCTAGCAGTTGTCACCATGCTGTGTGGCTCTCCTGGGGTGGTGGCTTCTGAGGTCGGATACTGGAGCGTGGCAGAGCCAGCACCTGGAGACAGTGATCATCGCTGCTGGCAGCAGGTCCCTTTCAAACAGAGATGGCCAGGAGCAGTCCCAGGTGCAGGGTGCGGTCACCAGGTGCAGGACACAGCTGGGCCACTTTGGAGTCAGACATCTTTGGGAACTGGTGCCCCGTGGTACCACTGGAGGCAGCCTAGCGGGACCGTGGGGCTCCTGTCTGGCTTCTCCATTCCTGAGCATCCTGGTCTCAGGCTGTTTCCCCGCATCCCAGGCTGGAGACTTCCCCGCAGACAAGGACGGGTGGGCTCTGGCAAGGTCCCGCGTGGGGGGTCAGTGGGCTGTGGGTACCCTGGTCGCCTCCCCCAGCTGGTCTTGTGACTTCTCCCAGCAATTAAGAGCGGCTGGAGGGGGCGGGTGTTTAGGTTTTATTTTGGTTTCCACGCGGCACTCCTCACCCCACGGTCTTCGGTATTCGGAATTTCAGTCAGGCCATCGAAGCCACAGATGCCGGAGTCTGTATTTAACTCCAGTAAGTAGCTGCGAAGGAGTCCGGGCCGGGCAACCCGGTTCTCAGGGAGTGACCCCCAGGCTCAGAGCATCTATTTTAAAGGAGGCTGCCATTTGGTCTTTGCCAAAATAGTTGAAAGAAGACCCCAGAATAGCAGGCCGGGTCTGCCCCAGCTTAGGAGCCCCAAGGCGGGCTTAGCGGCAGGCGTGCGGGATGTCAGGGAGCAGAGGCAGAAGAAGGCTCTTGTCACCCAGGCCAGGGGCCCTGTAGGGTGACATCAGAGGACAACAGCTCAGCTTGCTCGCTGGAACACACAGAAAGGACGTCTGCTCCTCTGGGCAGTAACTCAGGTCATCTCACTCGAGTCCCCTACAAGGTGAGTGTCACTGCTGCCCACTTTACAGATGAGGAGATTGAGGCTAAAGGTCTGCCCAGGGTGTCCCAGCCGCAGTAAGAGTCAGTGACCCTGAGGCCCCAGGGCTTCCTGGAGACCAGGTGGCTCCCAGCATG
Source organism: Chinchilla lanigera (assembly GCF_000276665.1). Taxonomy (NCBI): domain Eukaryota; kingdom Metazoa; phylum Chordata; class Mammalia; order Rodentia; family Chinchillidae; genus Chinchilla; species Chinchilla lanigera. The sequence continues at coordinate 16,349,044 of NW_004955422.1, forward strand.
CAATGGCAGCAGTGGTGGCAATGGTGAGGGAGGAGATAACGGATCCCTTGTGGCCAGGGGTCAGGGGCTTGGTGGGTGTCCCACCTGCTGCAGCCTGGGAGGAAGAGGGACCAAAAGACCCCTGGTTCCCATCAAGGGCTCACTCGGGCTTCTCCAGGGATCAGTGTGAGGCCAGAGAATTTTTTTGGTCACCCTGTGTGACTGGCCCTCTCAGACAGCCCAGGAAGGAAAGCTGAGACAGGAGGATCACCACGAGTTCAAGGCCAGCCTGGACTACATAGCAAGACCCTGTCTCAAAATAAAAAAGCTTGGTAACCGCCACCTGTAGGCAAGGATGTCACCACCCTCTGGGCCTCAGCTTCCTCACTGAGGGTGAGGAAACCCCGCTGGCAAAGGCCATGCCGTCTTCTGAGCACCCAGCCCCCACCCCAGGCTGTCCCAAGGACACAGGTGAGCTGCTGTGTCCCCTGCAGGCAAATCTCAGACCACTCTTGGGGACTGGAGAGGGACAGGTCAGGGGACCTTCAGGCCATCTCAGGGGCAGTGACAAGGGACACCGCTTTCTTTCTTTTTTTTTTTTTTTTGTCTTTTTGAGGCAGGATCTCGCTACACAGTTCAGGCTGGCCTTGAGCTCACTTTGTAGCACAGGCTGGTCTCGAATTCGCAATGATCCTCCTGCCTCAGCCTCCCGAGTGCTTGGATTACAGGTGTGCGCCACCATGCCCAGCCACACCTTTCCTTCTGAGAGTCCCCGGTGGACTTTGCATGGTCACCCTGTGCCAGAGACTGGACTTGAGCCGTCTGATGAGTCCTCCTGGAGAGGTCACAGCCGGAGAAGGAGCTGGGGAGCAGCAGCTGAGCCCCCACCACACCCGGCTCCTGGCCAGCAGTAGAGGAGCAGGTGTCCTGACTCTGAGAACACAGCAGCCCAGGGTTGCCCCACCTGCCTTTCACAGGCTCTTTCCCCACTTTACACAAGAAAGGCAGAACACTCACTGTCAGGGCCAAAAGCCCCAGGCCACCAAAAAAAGGGACAGGGAGGGACAGCCTGCTGACACTCCCTCCAGCTCCCTCTTGCCTGGTGGATGGGGAGAGGGCCTGGTCCAGCTGTGGGGCTCTGAGGGAGCGCTGGTCTTGGGGTGCAGAGGGCCGGAGGTGTGAGGATTTCTCCCAATGACTCATGTCTCCCAAATCTCACGTCCCAAGAGAGAAGCTAGGACAGCAAGCAAAGGTGCTACTGGCCCCGGGTGACCAGGCGCCAGCTCCAGGCAGGCACCAGACCCTGCACTGCTCTGCCTGTCTTCGAGTTAGGTATCCACTCTGGCCGCTTTTACTCAACTTAGTACTGGGAATTTTAGAGCAGTCAGGCCAGAGAAAGAAATAAAAGGGATTCAAACAGGAAAGGCGGAAGCTCCAAGATCCTTGTTTGCAAGGGATATGGTTCTGTATTAACAGCACCCTAAAGACTAACCCCAGCACTCAGGAGGCTGAGGCAGGAGGATTTCTGCAAGTTTTGAGAAGAGCCTGGGCTCCATAGTGAGTTCAAGGCCAGCCTACACTACATAGCCAGACCCTGCTCAGAAATTTTAAAAAAAAGATATAAATAAGTAACCCTAAAGACGCTACCAAGACATGGGTGTGAACTGGCTTGCTGAGCTGAAAGGCACAGCATGCTCTGGTATATAGGCGGGATGCAGCCTCTCCAGGGAGGTACCTCATCCATGGGGGGTGGGGGCTGTGGGCAGCTCAGCCTACAGCTCCCAAGTTGGAGGGAAATGGATATAAAAGTCAGGAGGCTGAGGCGGGTGGAAGGGCTGGCATGTGGTGGCTGAGCCCTGAGCCCGAGCCCTGAGACCTGAGCCTCACCTCCTCCTATCCTTTGTTACCAGGCTCCAGAATTGTTTTCTGTTTTTCTTCATTTCTGTCTTTTTGAGACACTGTTTCACTATGCATTTCAGGCTAGTCTTGAGCTCACTATGTGGCCCGGGTTGGCCTCAAACTCACGGCGATTCTCCTGCCTCAGCCTCTAGAGAGCTGGGATTACAGGCATGTGTCACCACACCCGGCTGAGGCTCCAGGTTTTGCACGGTCCCCCAGGGAAAGAAACCCCACCCTCAGGAATGCTCTTGGCACAGTGATCTTCCCAGACATGCCCAGAAGTCAAGAAAGCACAACTCCTAAAATGGGGAGCAAACCTGCTGCCAGTTCCGGTGGCTCGTGACTCTGTCCTCAGCAAATTAAGAGAGGACCCCAGGGTCATCCCTGGCCTACGGAAAGAAGGGTGGGGGAGAAAGGGTTTTAGCAGAGAAGGAACTACTTTTCTCTTTTTCTGGAAATGAACCCAGGAGTGCTTTACAACTGAGCTACAGCCCAGGCTTTTTATTTTTTATTTTGAGACAAGATCTTGGCAGGCTGACCTTACACTCAAGATCCTCCTGGCTCAGCCTTTCCAGTAGCTGGGATTACAGTCATGCACCACCCTGCCTGATTGAAACAACCTTTTTTTTCTTATGCTGAGGGAACCTAGGGCCTCGCACATGCCAGACAAGTGCTCTACCACTGAGCCGCACCCCAAGCCCTGGAACAACCATTGTTGACACTTTGGCAGGGGTGCAAATACTTTCGTGATGTCACTTTCTGTCTACTGTTCCCTGTGAATGTGGCTTCTCTGCTTTTATGTATGGGGGCTGGGGCGTGGTGTGGTCCTGAGGCCCTGGGTTCCATCTCCAGCACCCCTGAAAACAATAAAGGAAGGAAGAAAGGAAAGAGGAGAGAGAGGGAAGGGAAGGGGAGGGGAGGAAAAGAAAAGAAAAAAAGAAAAGAAAAGAAAAGAAAAGAAAAGAAGGAAAAGAAAAGAAAAGGAAAGGAAAGAAAAGAAAAGAAAAGGAAAGGAAAGGAAAGGAAAGGAAAGAAAAGAAAAGAAAAGAAAAGAAAAGAAAAGAAAAGAAAAGAAAAGAAAAGAAAAGAAAAGAAGCCAGATGTGGTAGTGCATGCCTGTAATCCCAGTACTAGGGAGGCTGAGTCAGGAGGATCGTCGCAAGTTTGAGATCAGCCTGGGTTACGAAGTGAGCTCAAGGCCAGCATAAACTGCATAGTGAGACCCTGTCTCAAAAAGACAAAAAAGGGGCTGGGGATATACAGCTCAGCAGCACAGCACCTGCCTGGTAAGGTCAGGTCCTGAGTTTGATTCCTGGTACCCACAAAAATAATTAATTCTAAGGCTGGGTGTGGTGGTGCATGCCTATAATCCCAGTATTTGGGAGGCTGAGGCAGGAGGATTGCTGTGAGTTTGAGGCCAACCTGGGCTAAAAAGTGAGCTCAAGGCCAGCCTGACTTGCATAGTGAAACCCTGTCTCAAAAAGACTAAAAAAAAAAGAAGAAGGAAAGAAAAGAAAAGGGAAATGAAACTGAAACAGCCCCATATTATTGTAACAATAGGTAATGACTATATGAAATAGTTGGAAAAATATTTGAAAATCTCTCCTCCATCCAACTCAAAGGTTCATTTTTTTTTTTTTTTTTTTTTGTCTTTTTGAGACACAGTCTCACACGCAGTTCAGGCTGGCCTTGAGCTCATTTTGTAGCCCAGGCTAGTCTCGAACTCACAACGATCCTCCTGCCTCAGCTTCCCGAGTGCTGGGATTACAGGCGTGCACTACCACTCCTAGCAAAGGTTCATTTTCAACAGAACTGTATTTGTGTTTGTGACTTATCTCTTACCTGGTAGTATATTCGTGGCATTTTGATGAACTTTTTTTTTTTTTTTTTTTGGTACGGGGAATTGAGCTCAGGACCTCAAGCTTGCCAGGCAAGTGCTGTACTACTGAGCTTCATCCGTGGCCCTGAACCACGTATAAATGGCAATCATAATGAAAACAAAACCCAGAGCAAAGCCATGCAATGCTAATAATCACAGGAGATGAGTCTTCAGGTATTTCAAGTCTTTGAACTCTTTTGTTGCGGAGAATTATGATAGAGTAGTGAATAAGATATTTTACAAAAAGACTCCAGGTGAAAAACACACAAATTTTGGGTAAAATTGAGGAGGGCAGATACAATGAAAATATAAGTACAAAGATAAAAGGTGAGGGTTTGAGACCTTTGGCTGTTACAATGAAACTTATTCATGTATTTTTAAAGTTTTATTTTTCCTTTTTGCAGTGCTAAGCATGAAACCTAGGGCCTCACACATGCTAGGCAAACCATCTACCACTGAGCTACATTCCCAGCCCTGAAGTTTGTGGTTTTTTTTAAAATAAAAATGGTAGGCATCAAGCTGGGCATAGTGGTGTAGTCCTGTAATCCCAGCTAGCCTTAAATTTATGGCAATCTTCCTGCCTTAGCCTCCCAAGTGCTGGGATTACAAGTATGTGCTGGTACATCTGGCAAAAGAATTTTTTTTTTTTTTTTTTGGTGCTGGGAATTGAACTCAGGACCTTGCGCTTGCCAGGCAGGCACTTGTGCTGCTGAACTACATCCCCAGCACTTGTGCCACTGAGCTACGTCCCCAGCACAAGAATATTTTTTAAAGGGCTGGGGATGTAGCTTTGTGTGAATGTTCTGGGTTCACTCTCCAGTCTCCACCCCACTCCCCAAAAGGGCAGACATCAAATTGTCTTTAGACATCAAATGGTTTTCAGAACCCATTAGGCATATTTAAAAGAGTAAAGAGTAGTAGAAGAATTTTATTTTAAAATGTCAATATTTAAAATATGTTGCATCTTTTTTTTCTGCAACTATTAACATAATTTGGACTTCAATTTAAAAATATACCAGGGAGTTGGTGGCACATGACTATAATCGCAGCACTTGGGAGGCTGAGTGAATTTGTGGGTTTGCGGCCAGCTTGGGCTACACAGTGAGTTCAAGGCCAGCCTGAACTATATAGTGAGACAAACTCTGTCTCAAAAAAAACATAACAGGGGGCTGGGGGTTTAGCTCAGGCAAAACAAAACAACAACAACAACAAAAATAACAGCTGGGCATGGTGGTGCATGCCTGTAATCCCAGCTGAGGCAGGAGGATTGTTGTGAGTTCAAGACCAGCCTGGGCTACGAAGTGCACTCAAGGCCAGCCTGAACTGCATAGTGAGACCCTGTCTCAAAAAGACAAAAAAAAACAAAAAACCATAATAAGAAAACCAGGGAGCCAACTCACTCATATACCTGAGGGTGGGGATCAGAGCAGAAGGGGAGCCGGCTCTGGCAGACATCTGTTCCCTAGGAAGGAAATAGGGCTGGGAGGGGCTGAGCTCAGGCTCCGCCCAGCAGCACCTGCCAGCCCCCACCGGGCCTGAGTGGTGCCCACAGACAGAGGGCAGGACAGAGAAGCTGTCACCCTGGTTCCTCTTCCCAGCGGTATCACTCAAGGAAGGAAAAAAGAACATTTTTCAAACCAAAAGAGTGTAAATTGAATTTGAGCGAGGTTATGAGTTTATCTGACTTTCAGATTACTCAGATTTATGTGATTTACATAAATTACAGTACCAGGTTCAGAAAGCTAGGGCGCGAAGGAGGGGACCTTTGGACCCCCAAGCTCCAGTCTCCACCCAAAGACCCTGGCCCAGCTGCCAGGCTGAGGACCCCTGGCCTCGCCCCCCACCCCCAGGGCTGGATCCGCAGGCAGCACCTCAGCCAGGAAGGGGACAAAATAGAAGAGAAGCCTCAGCCTCCGTAGTCAGCCTCCACCCTGGCCCATGGGCCTCTGAGGAGCAGGGCCCAGAGGTGAGCACGAGGCGCTGGGACAGCCTAGGGCGCTGGGCAGGAAGGCGAGGCCTTGCTTCACCTCAGCCCAGGAAAAAGCCCAGGTTCAGCTGGGGAACCAAGCCCGTCAGAGAAGGAAGGGCTTTTCCCCTCCCTGCATGTTGGGGTCCCCCATTTCATAAAAAGGGTCCCATGTCATTAGATCCTCCCCAAAGCTCTTCCAGGAACATTATAGGCCCAATTTTACAGAAATAAACAATGGAGGTTCAGAGAGGGTGAGTGACTTGCCAAAGGCACACAGCCCATCAAGAAAGGGGCCGATACCAGGACCCAGCCTGTCTGCTGCAAGTCCCCTGCTAAGTGTGAGACATCATCGCCCAGGATGGGGCCCCAGAACCTTCCTCTGCCGGGTAGGTGGGTCAGCCTGGCTTCGCTGTCCCGGAAGGAGAGGGGGGCTGGGAGGGAGGACGCTTGCTCCTGAGCAGAGTCTGGAGCCCTTGGAGAGCCGGGTTGGGGGAGGGCAGAGGCACGGGGTGGAGGCTGACCTTTAAGGTGACCTCTGGTCCACCCGCGCACGGTGACTCCTCTGTGCTCCTTGTGGACTGGCAGTGAAGGGCCGGGGTGGGGGTGCCCCGCCCCCAACTGATGCTTCCCATCTGCTTCCACCAAGACTGGCTGAACCCCGTGTCCCCCGCCACAGGCAGACCCCGAGCAGCCAGGGAGGAGCACGGCCTCCTTGTCAGGCTTTCAGCAAGACCCAGAGTGGGAGGGGAGGGGAAGCGGGGAGGAGGCAGCCCCAACTTCCTGTGGCCCGGCCCTGGGGCTCACTGGGTATCCCTGCTGGGGACGGCTGTGAGAAGGACGTGGGTCTGGAGGGACACCTCCCCTGGGGTGAATGAAGACCAGGGATAGGGGCCCCAGGACTTGGTATAAGGCCTCAGGTCTGTAATCCCAGCACTGTGGGAGGCTGGGGCAGGAGGATTTCAAGTCTGAGCCCAGCCTGAGCAGTTTAGTAACTTAGTGAGACACTGTCTCAAAAATAAAAAATAAAAAGGACTGGGGATGTAGCTCAGTGAAATGCCCTGGATTCAACCCTCAGTACCACACACACAAAACAAGGACCAAGAACACCTCCCTGGCAGGCCCTCTGGAAACCATACCCCTTCCCCTGTCCACAGCTGCCCATCTCTCCCATCTTGTACCCACCCAGCACCTGCTCCAGCTTCTGCCCACTGCTTCAAGCTGCTGGCCCTCCTGGGCCCCCCATGGTGGGCTCCTTCTTGCCCTTAGGTCTCCCCTGGTGCCCAGGAGTGGGGTGGGGCTCCCCTGAGATTTGTCCCTGATTGGTGGACGGAGCCCTGGTAGGACGGCTGGGTCCCTGGGTGAGCTGGGTGAAGCCCTCTCCTTCTGTGGCCCCTGAGAAACGTGAGGGACATATTCCCGACCCTGATGGTCCCCCGGCTCTGACAGATTTGATTGGAAACGTGGGCTACTAAAGGAGGCAGGGGCTGGATTGTGCCTTTTAGAGTCTCCCGGCGGAAGGAATCCATCAGGGTGGTCAAATCAGTGTAGGGAACCTGATCTCAGCTCTGGGGCTGGTAAAAGACTGTCACCTGCACAGTCCAAGCCCCTAATATCTCCCAACTCTGCTTTGTAGTTGGGGAAACTGAGGCAGAGACAGCATGCATGATCCGGAGACGGCCTTGGGAGGTCAGAGCTGGAGTTCGAGTACTGCTCTGCAATTTGCCGCTCCGTGACCTTGAGCACTGGGGCCATCAGATGCTTTGAGCTCAGTGAATGCTTCTGTAAAATGGTGATGGGAAGCAGCCCCGCCTAGCAGGGCTGGGCCAGGAGAAAAGCCGGCAGCCTCGCACGCCCGCACCTCATCTACGGGCCCCCAGGCATTGCCACTGAAGGTGACAGAGGCCGAGGACTTTTCTTTTCTTTTTAGCCCTGATGATTGAACCCAGGGCCTTCGCACTGAGCTACATCCCAGCCCTTTCTATTTTCTGAGGTGTTGGGGGGTGGTCTTGAACTTGTAGTCCTTCTGCCTCAGCCTCCTAGAATGCTGGGATATCAGGTGGGTGCACTAACACACCAGGGTCAGCATCCACTTTTATCTGGATAGGGACTGCAGATCATTGCAGATCATCGCGGTTCTCAGCCAAAGATAAGATACCCAGCGCTTCGCATGTCTAATTCTCTTAATTCTCTCCACAAGAGCCTAGGTGCTGAGTGTCAAGAGGTTGGACAACCTGCCATGGCCATCGGTGGGCGAGGACAGGGTGGGGACACTGGGCACCTGGCTCCCGCCCCAAGGGAGCAGGGCAGCAGGGCCTCCAGACTGCAGGGCTGCACACTGCTCTGCTGATGGTTCTAGCCAGCACCCAGGGCTAAACATGCATCATCTCATTGAACGGCCCAGAACCCCTCCCAGGTGAAGTCTGAAGTCTTCATTTTACAGATGGAGAAACTGAGGCATGGTTGCATTCCCAAGTCGCCAAGCAGCTGAGGTATCTAATGTGTGCAGAGGTATCTAATGGCATACGTGGGTCACTGTGTTACTGGTCTGTAGTCATCTGAGCTTTCCGTGAGACTGTCACCGGACCTGCTCCAGGACAAAAGAGAAATGAACTGAAGGATAACAAGAGGGGAACTTATTGACTCCCAAGCCAGCCTCTTGGTGAGTGCTTGTCTGCCCCAGCTTCTAGATGTCCCACAATCAAGGTGACCTTAAAAAAAAATGGGTATAGGGCTGATGTGTGGCACACGCCTGTAATTCCAGCACTCGGGAGGCTGAGGCAAGAGAATCATTGTGAGTTTGAGACCAGCCTGGGCTACAAAGTGAACTCAAAGCCAGCCTGAACTGCTTAGTGAGACCCTGTCTCAAAAAGACAAAAAAAAAAAAAAAATGGGTATAGTGGTGAATACCTGTAATCCCTGCACTCCAGGAGGCTGAGGCAGGAGCAACTAAAGTTTGAGTCCAGCCAGGGCCATGTAGCAACTCAGTGAGACCCTGTCTTAAAATAAAAAATAAAATAAGGCTAGGGATGTAGCTCAGTGCGAAGGCCCTGGGTTCAATCCGCAGTACAAGAAAGAAATCCCAACTGTCTAAAACAGTTCTGATAGTTGCTAAAATAATGACACAGAACTATCACATAGTCCAGCAGTTCTGCTTGTGGGTATGTCCCCCAAAGAACAAAAAGCTATGGAACAGAGAAGGCACGTGTGTGCTCTTCATTCACAGCAGCCCGAAGTGGAGGCCACCAAGGGCCGAGCGACAGGTGGACAGAGGGGCCGCAGTGGGTGCAACTCCGCCTTGAAAAGAGAGGAAACCCGGACACCGGCTGTAACAGGGACGGACCTTGGCGACATCGTGCTCGGTGAGGCCACCCAGGCACCACAGGACACACACTGCAGGATCCCACTCCTAGGAGGTCCCCAGAGTTGGCGGAGCCACGGAGACCTGAAGTAGGACAGCAACCAGGGGCGGGCAGGGCTGGGGGTCCACGTCTAATGGGGACGGAGCTTCAGTGTGGGGAGGCGAGGATGTGCTGGAGGTGGACGGTGACGATGGCTGCCCAAGTGTGGCTGTGCTTGAAGCCCCTGACCTGTGCACCTAACACGGGAGAGGTTGTGCTTGCACAGCACAAGGGCCAGTGGGAACTTTCTGTGCCTTCTCGATTTTTCTGTGAAGGAAAATTGCTGTAAGAAAATGTTTTTCAATTTAGGTTAAGGGGTTGGGGAGTGGCTAAGTGGCTGAGCGCTCGCCCAGCTTCTATGAAGCCCTGGGTTGTATTCCAGCACTGTAAAAAAACAAAACAAAACAAGGCTGGACGTGGTGGCGCAGGCCTGTACACCACACCTGTAATCCCAGCACTTGGGAGGCTGAGGCAGGACGATCGTTGCCAGTTCGAGGCCAGCCTGGGCTACAAAGTGAGCTCAAGGCCAGACTGAACTGCATAGCGAAACCCTGTCTAAAAAAGACAAAAACAAACAAACAAAAAAAACCAAGCTGAATGTTATATTTATTTATTTTATTATGATTATTGTACAAAAGCTAAATAGCCGAATCTCTCCTTCCTATAGAGGTCCTAAAGAAAAACTGTCACTTTTCTTAGGGTGCTGGGAGCCCATTCTGTCCCCTGGCCTGGCTTTCTACCGCGCTTCTGCATAACGACACTGATGTGAGGTTCTCCCTGAGACCAAGAAAAGGAAGGACTTGAGCAAACAGTGGAGCGATTTACAAAGTTCAAGGCGGCCCTGGCCTGGGGCTGGGCTGGGTCTTCAGCTTATACCAGGATCCAATTTCCATGCACACCTTTCTATTCTTATTACTATGAAGCCAACTAAGCCCTTAACAGCCCGCTGGCTGATCCCAGAAGGGCCCTCACTCTTCAGGAAAAGTGACTCTAGGGGAAGTCAGTGACATTGGGATATTTTGGGATGTAAGTCATGAAAGGTCACTATCAGGAGGGTTTGGGAGCTGTGGTCATGGGTGCAGGCTTCAGCTTAATGGCAGCGGATTTGTTGGTGAAGTCTCCAACAAGATTAGAACATGGCTTTGTTTATTTCTTTCTTTTTGGGGGTGGGGTCAGTCTTGCTGTGTAGTTTAGGCTGATCTTGAACTCACTATGTAGCTCAGGCTGGTTTTGAACGCATAGTGATCTTCCCGCCTCAGCCTCCAGAGTGCTGGGAATACAGGGGTGTGCTACCACGCCCAATGGCTTTGTTTATTTCAAAGGCTGGTGAGCACTTGCTGTCAGCCAGGCCCTGCCTGAGCCAGCCCTAGACTCACCTCAGCCTCTTCCTACAGGCAGGGCGCTGTCTTGTAAAGATAATGGCAACCCTTGGGCCCATTTTACAGATGGAGAAACAGGCTAGAGCCTGGATTTGGACCCAAAGCAGGTGTGTAGGGCCCACAGCCTCTATTCAGCCCTTCGATGAGCCCTTGGTTCTGGGCAGTCAGGCTTCTGGGTGCAGTGCAGCAGGGCGTGGGTCCCATTTCCAGGTCACCTGGCCCCTCTCTTGTTTATCTCAGGCATGTGGAGGGGCTAAGCACTGCCCTGCGTGGGTGGCATGGAGATTTTGCGGTGCCTTGCTCAAGGCACACTTACATAGCAGCATTTACTCACAAACATACTGAGCATTTACTGCATGCCAAGGACTGGAGGCACCGCTGGGAATGACACACACCTGTCTGTGACTGCTCCAAGTGATAAATGAACAAGAGTCTATTTTATGTTACTTTTATTATTTTTTAAATAATGCTAGGGACAGACACCAGGGCCTTATGTGTACTAGACAAGCATTCCACTGCTGAGCTACATCTCCTTTTATTTTGAGACAGGGTCTCTCCTAGTTGCTTCAAGCTTATAATCCTCCTGCCTCAGCCTCCTAAGTAGCTGGGATTAGACTTGTGCACCACTGCACCCAGCTGAAGAAGATGTTCAAGGGCTCTGAAGAAGCAAGGAGCAGAGGGACTGGGGGACACACAGGTATCCCTGAAAGGCTCCTGTCTGAGGACAGATCTTACTAGGAAAAGTGCTATGAGGAAGATTCAGAGGACAGTCCTCTCGGGGTAAGACTAGGGAGAGGGAGAGACCAGTGCGGCTGGAGCACAGGGGGCCAGGCATGCAGCGGTTACAGGTAGGCTCTGGGACCACAGTGCCAAGGTGGGAGTCCACCCTGGATCAGTCTGATGAATTCCATTTCGCAGCTCTGCACACCTGCTGGGGGCCAGGCCAAAAGCACCTCTAGGGTGAAGTGGGCCAGCAGCGCACAGAGGGGAACCAGCCACTGCAGGGTCCTTTGCTGAACTCCAGGGGCAGGCAGGGAGCCCCCAAACTGAGCCCGCTGCGAGAGCCCTGGGAAGGGAGGGCCTCACCTTAGCAGAAGCTGGGCAAACATCAGGAGCTGGGCAAATATCAGAGGGGCAGCCTACACAGGTAGGGCTCCAAGCCTGGGCTCCACACCTGCCCAGAGATGCCCAGGTGAACCTCGGCGGAAGGAGCGCTGCCCACCTCCCTTGCCATTTCAGCAATGTGGACTCAGGGACCAGAGACAAGAGGGATGAGGCAGGGACAGTCCCCTAACCAGGACAGTCTTCTGGGCACTGATCCATGGGCAATTCTGGAGTCTGGGGGCCCCAAGGCTGCCCATTGCATCTTGCAGCTGTGAGCTGCTTCACGAGCCTTCATGAGGGACCTGCTAAGGCCACCGAGGGTCCATCTCTGGGCCTCACTCCTGGAGCCTCCCCACATCCCTGCACATTTGAGTGAGGCCCAGTAGTATTCAGAGAGGCCCGAAGACAGAGGTGGCAGAGGGTGAAATGGCCATGGGATGTCTCTGGTCACAGATGCTGGTGGCAGTAAAGGGCAAGGTAGTCTCCAAGCCCCTGCAGCTGTGGCTGGGTGGTGGTCCACAAAGCCCCCTAGGTACCACAAAGAACAGTGGTTTCCTCGCATGTGTGAGCCAGCACCTAGAGGCCAGCCTGCCCCCATCAGGCCAGTAATGCACACAGAAGGGGATGGGGGTGCAGTCGGGGAGGGAAGCCTTCAAGGGTGAGGGTGCTGGTTACAGTTCCGAGCCTTCCTGTTGGGGACTGAAGGAAGGGGAGTGGGCGACCCTGAGGCCCTATGGGCTCCGAAGTAGGCTGTGCAGGGATGTGGGGCTGCAGCCTGCCCTGGGCCCGACACCCACCTTGCCGTCGGGTTCTCTTAAGAGTACCCATGTCACCCACCCCTGCTCAGCCGGGCTTCCACTAGGCCCAAAAAGCGGGGCGGGCTCCACAACCCCACCTTACCTCCTTGCAGCCTTTAGCCCTCGGGCTGTCCCCTGCCCAGGCAGCCGGAGCCAGGCTCCTGCCCTGACGCACCCTCACCCCAAGCCAGTCACGAACACCACAGCAGAAGGACCGGGGTTCCCAGAAGTCTCTAAAGGGCACAGCCCAGGATGGGGTACCGGCCGCTGCGCCCACTCGGGAAAGGAAGACAGGCGAGGACGAAGCGCTTGAGGGAAACTTTGGAAAGCAGAAGTGGAGGTGGTCCGAGGGGCGGGATGACTAGGTTCGTGGGCTGGGCGGGGCCAAGGGTGGGGGCCGGGGTCCCTCCAGGTGACAGTGGCTGCGCCCGTTCCTGGCCTCCTCCCCTCCCTAGTCCCTGATTCCTGGTCCCTGATTGGCAGGCGCCTGAGACCGAACCGAGAGCGTCCAGTGCGCCCAGGCGAACGCGCACGGCCCCCCGCGGGAGCCGGCGAGTAGGAGGGGGCCCTGGCTATATATATAGCCGTTCGCCTCCGGCCTGCCCAGCGCGCAGGGAGGTGCGCACCACGGCCGCAGAGTCCCAGCCTGGCCGCGAGCCCCTCCGCCTGCCGCCCCTCGCCGCTCCATGCAAAACGGATAGCGCTCCCCGGGAACCCGTCGCTCACCTCCACTTTGGCTCCTGCCTAGGTCGCGCACTCCCAGCCCCGACCCAGGCCGTGCGCTCCCGCGGTCAGCCACAAGCGCAGCTGGGCCCGGCTCCCTGGGCGCACGGACCCCCTGACGGACGCACGGCCCGCGGGCCGGGATGG
>NW_004955422.1:16362417-16375796 GCF_000276665.1 Chinchilla lanigera
GCGGCGGCGCTGCTCCCGGCGCTCCTGCTAGCCCTTCTGGGGCCCTGGGCCGGTCGAGGGGGCGCAGCCGCGCCCACCGCACCCAACGACACTCTGGAGGCCGAGCTGGAGCGCCGCTGGGAGAGCCTGGTGGCGCGCTCGCTGGCGCGCTTGCCGGTGGCCGCGCAGCCCAAGGAGGCGGCTGTCCAAAGCGGCGCCGGAGACTACCTGTTGGGCATCAAAAGGCTGAGGCGGTTGTACTGCAACGTGGGCATCGGCTTCCACCTCCAGGTGCTCCCCGACGGCCGCATCGGCGGCGTGCACGCGGACACCGGCGACAGTGAGTGGGCGGCGGGCGGGAAGGGCTGGGCCGGGGCGGCGCCCTCTTCCAACTCACCCCAGCCCTCCTGGAGACCTCGGCCGAGCACCTGCTCGCGGGCCCTCGGGGACTAGGCAGGCTCCGGTTCCTGTCCCTTATGACACCGGGACTGGCGGACGCAAACACTCTTGGTTCCTGCAGCTGCCGCAGGCACCGGCTTTGCGCCCTCGGCCGCCGGCCGAGCCCCGCCTCCCCGCCTCCCTGCCTTCGGAAGCCCAGGCTCCAGGAGCCGAATTCCAGCGCCTCCGCCCGTGGGCACAGGGCGCGCGGCGCAGTCACCGGCACTCGCGGGGGCCCGGGGATCGTGCTCAGCCTGGGGCCGGGCTTGGGGGCCGCCTCACTCCCGCGGTCATGGACTGGGCGCTGATGCTACAGCTGGGACCCGAGAGGGGCTACGGAGGGCCTTGGGGGCGGCCTGCGCTGGGGACCCTAGGTCCTTTATCTCATCACCTGCCACAGAAATGAGGTCCCCAGAGGCGCACACAGGCTGAGGGACTGTGGGCCAAGGATCACCTGCCCCGAATGACCTGTGCCCCGCCCCCAGGCCTCCTGGAACTCTCCCCGGTGGAGCGAGGGGTCGTGAGCATCTTTGGAGTGGCCAGCCGATTCTTCGTGGCCATGAGCAGCAGGGGCAAGCTGTACGGTTCGGTGAGTGCCTCTGGGTTGGACCTGACACCCATTTAGGGACCAGTTGCAGGGCCAGGAAGACTGTGACCCTTCCAGTGTACAAGGGATCGACCCTCCTACCAAACACAAGGGCCAGGGGGCAGTGGTGTGGTCACCAGGTGAGAGCTGGTCATGAGGCACTTCAGTCCCCTGAAGTGTCCAGGGCCCCATGTCCAGCCCTGACAACGGGGCGTTGCCCTGTTCCTGCCACCCCAAACTGACATCACCCAGACCATTGACAAGAGGCCATGAGTAGCTTTATCTGTACCCAAAGGGTGAGTCCTAGTGGGAGAACAAAGTGGAGATGAAATCCTCAGTCCTCTGACTGCTAGGTGCCTGGCAGGTGGCTGGGCCCCAGCTGTTGTGGGCTGGCCATAGCCTCTCCCAGCCTGTGAGGGTCTTGACACCTAGCTGCCCCCCGCGGGGGGCACCTCCCTGCCCCCCCAGATCTCTGGCCTGGCTCACACTGTGCTCTTCCTTCCAGCCTTTCTTCACGGATGAGTGCAAGTTCAAGGAGATCCTCCTACCCAACAACTACAACGCCTATGAGTCCCACACCTACCCTGGCATGTTTATCGCCCTGAGTAAGAACGGGAGGACCAAGAAGGGGAACCGAGTGTCTCCCACCATGAAGGTCACCCACTTTCTCCCCAGGCTGTGACCCTCCAGAGGAGCCCCGCCTCGGTCTCCGGAAGCCTCCTCGAGGAGCACTTTCTTCGGAGGGAGAGTTTAATGCGAGAGTAGGTGTAAGCTATTTAAATTAATTATTTAAATATGTATATATTGCCATCAAATTATTTATGGTTCTGTGAGTGTGTTTCATATTTTTCTGGGAAGAAAAAAAGGAGAAAAACAACAACAAAAAAGCAACTCTTGACTTTGCTGGTGCAACAGGGGATGCATCTTACCGTTGGATCTGTTTCACTGTCAAAAGTTGTCATGAGTGTGCTGCTATTTTGTGTTTTTAAAAGCGGTGACATCAGATTGTGATGGCATCCAGCGTCCCCGTCTGGAAAGGCCTGCCTGGGTCTTTGGAAGCCGCGCTGCCTCCACCAGCATCCTGCACTGGCCCACTCCCTTTGTGCCTCGTCGCTATGAATCAGGACATATCAGTTTGCCGACTTCTGTACAGAAAGTGCGATGTCCGAGTCCTCGCTGCCGCTCCGTTTTTAGATCTGCCAAGGCTGACCTTTGAGCTTTGCTGTAGTCAATCTTCCGCCATCTTCCAGGTGGGAGAGACCCTTAGACAACTTTATCAACTCCTGTTTGCCTTTTTTGGATCAGCCACAGCCCAACGTTGTGGTAGCCGTTAGGAAAGGACAAAGTGGTTTTGTAAAACCCACAGAAGGGAACCAATATCCTGCTGAGAGCTGGAAGTGGACAGGATGGTGTATTTGCCCCACAACCCAAGACCTGGTGATGAAATAGAATTTGTGATAGGATGGTATTCTGATCATGGATTAGAATGTGTATTTTTTTTAAAGCAGAAACAAGCAAAAAAAAAAAAAAAAAAGCCAAACCCAGGCTTCCTGGTGCATGGGGAGTTTCAGGCTAGAACTACTGTTTTTAGATAAAATGTCCACGGAATTGTACAGGACACTGTACATGCTGCTTTCCCGTGCATTCCCTGCACATGCGCAGTTAACATCTACCTCATAAGCCCGTACAGCCCTGGCGAAATCTGCACCAGGATCGGACGGGTGCAGTTTGCCATCCCGAGTGGCTTTTTTCCATATGTAGCCAAAGAGGACTGCAGATAGCATTGGTGCGTCCCATTCGAACCTTGTCACGTTTGAGCTATCTTTACCCCGTGATTTACTTTTAGTAAGGGTAATCATGGTGAAAATATTTGCAGACAGCTGTTCGAGTGCACTATATGGTCACCAAGTAACCTTATATTTTCCTTTATATATTTTACAAATGTAACCCCTGTCGTTGAATAAAGATGGAAGAGGAAGGGTTGGCGAGGTTTAAAAAAAGTTCGGAGGTGATGGCAAACATTTAGTTTTAATGAATGACTTTTTAGAGTTTATACAAAATGACCTTAGCTTGCTACCAGAAATGCTCCGAATGTTTCGCCAAGACTTTAAGACTCTCCTAGGATGTTTCTGAACTGTCTCCCGAATTAACTTTATGGGAGTCTACAGACAGCAAGACTGGAAAATCTGATTGGACTTTTTGTCTTTCACATTCCTTTTGCAAACTCTTTGTTCGAATGCAAATCATTGACTTAAAATACTATTCTTAACCAAGGCCTATAAGAAGCCACTTGGAAGAAACCACGGAGACAGGACCACATACCTTACACTGCTGCTTATAGTCTTAACTATATTACAACGTCATACAGTTTTTCTAATTTTTAAACCACGCCCGAGACTCCAGCAGTGGTCAGAGACCTTCATGCAGTTGGGATGGTGAGGGGAGGGATAATTTGTGGATTTGATGTATTTAATGTTCACATAGAAACAAACCATGCTCAACTTGGATGCATCAAATTCTTAAGAGATATCTCATCTCAGACTCCAATGAAATTGTCAGGGGTTAACATGTTTTAAGGGCAGGTTTCCATTGCAAGTATATTTCTTTCCCAAATTGTGCAGGATGCATCTAGGGATGGGACTGTACCTTTGATGTATTGTAATGTGTTCATGTTGTTGTGATGGGGATTTGAGGTTTCTGTATTCACCACTGTTTCAGAATCTGTCTGTAGTTTTATACAGGTGCCAATCCATAATGTGATGTATGTGCTATGCACATCGAGATGCTTGATAAAATAAGAAGCATTTCATCATGTAAAAAAGAAAGAGCCCCTTAGATGTGATGTAAATAATAGGGAAAGGTATTAAAGTTGGTGAAAACATGCCTTGAAATACCAAGATCCTGTGTCTTCCCGTCTTCCAGTGGCCTCTTTCTATTTGAGGCCTGAGCCTCACATTGCTGGGGGTGGGGGTGGGGGAGACAAATTTTAGCCAGCTGTGTCCACACAAATGTAGCCTTGAAAACAGGAGCCTGGGGGGGGGGGTTGTAAGTGTCACCAAGTTTTGCTATGACTCTGAATTTTGCAGTTTATTCTCACTCTCCCAATGGGGCTAATTCACGCAGTGGCCACACTGTCACTAACCAGGGTTCCTACCCGCTGGCCTCAGCCTGGGGCTCACTAAAGCAATTTGCACTTCTCTGGGGCAAGGGAAGGAGCTCTAGAACTGGTCCTCAGAAGAGTGGAGAATGTCTTGACCTCAATATAAAGAGCCCTAAATTGCCTTTCATAAAAATGGGAAGTCAAGGGAGGTTAGGCTCAGGTGTGCAAACCCCAGCTACTCCTGAGGCTGAGGAAGGAGGGTCCATGTTCAGTGACCAGCCTGGACAGTTTAGCAAGACCTTTTCTCAAAATAAAAAATAAAAAGAGCTGGGGAGGTAGCATTGTGGGAGAGTGCCCCTGGGTCTGACTTCCAGTATCACTCTCCAGTGGAATAAAATAAGATTCCAGAGTATCAGTAAGGGTATAGATAGTTCTATGAAACTTATGTTATAAAGCTAATAAATACTATATTGTTACTACTTTCCACTAGGAGGTATTCATGAGTGTATTTCACTGCTACATTGCGTTAAAAATGCTGACCTAACTATGCCTAGAGTGCTCCCTTGGGCAGCACATATACTAAAATTGGAATGATACAGAGATTAGCATAACTATGCCTAGAATCTGGGACTTACCTCTTCTCACAAAATATGTTCAGTTGTTTCACAGGAAGACTCCAAGAAAGACAATCAGGTTGGAGGGTTCATAACTACCTCATTTGCTTGCTAAGACATCACCCTCCCCTGATTTCTTTTTTTAAGGGAATGCCATCTTTTTTTGAGATAGGGTCTCACTATGTAAGGTCTCACATAGGGTCTCACTATGTAGTTCAGGTTGGCCTTGAACTCACTATGTAGCCCAAGCTGGCCTTGAACTCACAGAGATCCTCCTGCCCCAGCCTCCCACATGTTGGGATTACAGGCATGTGCCACCATGCCTAGCTTCTTCCCTGATTTCTTCCTGACATCTCTGATGTGGGTATGACAGGCTTAACATAGTATGGGTTAAATTGTGGTGTGTGTGTGTGTGTGTGTGTGTGTGTGTGTGTGTCCCAGCCCCACAAAAGAGATTGAAGCCCTACCCCACCCCACACCTCACCTCCCGGTGCTTCAGAACAGGACCATTTGGAAGTGGGGTCTTTACAACAGTAACCGTGTTAAAATGAAGTCTACATGGCTGGTGTCTTTACACAAAGCAGGCTGTGTAAAAGGACAGACACTACCGTGAACACTCAAGGGCAGAGAACCAGGTGAGGATTCCAGAAGCCAGCAAATAATGCCAGCTGCCAGGGGAGTGGTTCTTGATGCCTTCAGAAAGAACCCACATGGTTGGTGCCTTGATCGCAGACTTCTGACCTCAGGAATGGATTCGGTACCTTTTGGTATTTTTCTCTTTGTCAGTTTAAGCCTCCTGGTTTTAGCATCCCATCGCAAGAGCCCCAGAAGACTAGAATAGGCAGTTATTCAAGTGGGGGAGGCCTGAAACGTTCACCTGTCCCTCTCCTGGCCCCTGGTGTCCTCAGTCCGGCTCTTTCCAGCTCTCCCCTTGGCAAACAAGGAATGCTCACCAGTTTGTGGGATGAAATCCACTCATGGCCACAGAATCCTTCGGTGACACTGTGCCTGCCCCTGGCTCTCCACCTCTGGCACGGAGAGGTGATGGGGGATTCAGACTGGGCCCCAAGAGCTGGAAAAGTCATACACACTTGTTGAGCACCTGCTGTGTGCCAGGCACGGAGCTGAGTGAAGGGACCTTCATTGTAATAAAGGAGGTGACAGTGAACGAGGGACAGAAACTACCCAGCAAGGTGGACGGTGCTAACACGGCAGACAGCAAGATGGGAGGAGGGAGGCAGGGAGGCCAGGGTGGGCAGGCTTTGCAAAGAGAAGTTTTCCAGCAGAAGAAACAGCCAGGGCAAAGGCACTGAGCTGGGCAATTTATTAAGAACCTGTCTCAAAATGAAAAGGAAAATCGGGCCAGGGACGCAGCTCAGTATGAAAGTGCTGAGTTGATCCCCAATACGGCAAGTGAAATGAAATGAAATGAAATAAAATAAAATAACACGTAATCGGACTGTCTTGAACTTCTCAGATCAGCCTGCCACCCAGAGAACCTGGGATTTCCAGCTTCCTCCTCCTAAACTCTGGAATTAGCGGGGTGTGGTGGCGCACACCTGTAATCCCAGCACTCAGGAGGCTGAGGCAGAAGGATCTTTATGAGTTCAAGGCCAGCTTGGGTTACAAAGTGAGCTCCATGCTAGCCTGAATTACATAGTGAGACCCTGTCTTAAAAACACCAAAAAAAAAGAAAAAGAATACCCCAAAAAAACAACTCCTGAGTGACTTGACATAGGGCCCCATTCCCTTTGATTTGGGGCCAATCTCAGCTGCTCCTTCTAGGCTCCTTCTAGGGTGACCTTGGGCAGCCAAGTGACTCCTCCCAGCTCTCCTCACAGCTCTGAGGATTGAGAAAATGATGCGCATAAGCAAACAGTAAATATTGCCTATTATCATTGTTATTCCTCTGAGAGGCTTAATGGTGCACTTAACGGCCCAGTCCTTTCTACCTGCCTGCTGCTAATGGGAGGGTTTTCTGGCTGGTGCTAGGGCTTCTGTCATGCAGAGAGGAGGTCCTGCCTTGGGTGTGGTTTCTTCTCGCTGGATTGCATAGAGCCTGCCCAGTCACCGTCTTCTTTCTTTCTTTCTTTCTTTCTTTCTTTCTTTCTTTCTTTCTTTCTTTCTTTCTTTCTTTCTTTCATCTTTCTTCTTTCTTTCTTTCTGAAAAAGACTCTCACTATGTAGCCCAGGCTGGCCTCAAACTCACAGCGATCCTCCTGCCTCAGCCTCTCCAGTGCTGGGATTACAGGTGTGTGCCACCACGCCCAGCTACCTGCCCCATTTCTGATGACTTTTGTCAGAGCCTGGGAATTCCAGCTTGCATCATTGCAGCCTGTGCTGATTCACTTTTGCTTAGAGTGAAACATTAAGATCACGGTCCCACCCCTCAAGCTCGGGGGTTCCCTGTCCTCGCAGCTGACCAACTACAGATCAAAAACTATCTGTAAAAAAAGTTGCATGTGTACTGAACACATGTAAGCTTTTTCTACTGCATTATCCCCTAAATGATGTGATGTGACAATTATCTATGTAACATTCTCATTGTATTAGGTATTATAAGTAATGTACATGTGACTGAGAATATATGGAAGGAGGTACATTGCTTCTATGCAAATACTATGCCAATTAATTAATTTTTAAGCCTGAATAACTAGATTTTAATTAAACCAAATGGACGCAGGATGCCAGTTTTTAAAATTTTATATTCTCATTAGTATACACTTGTCACATATATGGATCACATTCATCATAGTGAATTTGTGCACAAAATTCATAAGAAAGCAAGGATAGACACTTTGAGGTCTTAGGTACAAGCAAAGACTTCCTGAATGGGACTTCA
The DNA here is from genome assembly GCF_000276665.1 of Chinchilla lanigera. Classification (NCBI taxonomy): domain Eukaryota; kingdom Metazoa; phylum Chordata; class Mammalia; order Rodentia; family Chinchillidae; genus Chinchilla; species Chinchilla lanigera. Next base: position 16,369,977 of record NW_004955422.1, read on the forward strand.
CCAGCATAGGAAATAACAGCAAAAGTCAACAAATGGGGCTATGTCAAATTAAAAAGCTTCTGCACAGCAAAGGAAACAATCCCCAGAGTGAAAGACAGCTTCCAGTAGAGGAGAAAATCTTTGCCAGCTACTTTTCTGTCAGAGAATTAATACCCAGTGTTGTTATGAGAGTTTGCAAGGGAATAGGTTTAATACAAGACACATAATTTATAGGGTTATTTTATAATGTTCACCCAAAAAGTCAAATGCAGAAGATTGTAAGAGATCTGTCCATACACTAGAGACCCAAAGAATCCAGCTCAGGGCTGGATCCCACAGCAATGTCCTACACGACTCCAGCTGGAGTCCTGGAGCCTATGGCAATATCCTCCATGAGTCCAACTGAAGACCTAGAGCTCATGATAATGTCCACAAAAGGCTGTATCAAGGATCTGCACTGGGAAGGCCCAAAGGTTTGTGGTGTTAGAAGCTAGAAAGTCTGCACCAGTGGGATGAAGGATCTGTATGGGAGCTGGGAAGTGACACTCAAGGTAAGGTCCAGAGCTCTGCCTAAAAGAACTGCAGTCCTCCTCAGTGACAGCAAGGCACCAACCTCCTCCTCTGATGAGAACAGCTGAGTTCAAATCAGACAAACCAGCACGACAAGCTTCTCTAGGAGAAATCAACAGCTTACCATCTTCCCCTCCAGTTCTCTTTTTATGCTCTTGGCAACAGTCCTGGCGGGGAGAGCATCTGCACATGAAACCACGCTCACTAAGTTCAGCTGGGTGTGACAAGCTGACCCTCAGCTAATCCACTGTAACCAGAATATTTAAAGAACTCAAGTGCCGGGCATGGTGGCACACGCCTGTAATCCCAGCACTCAGGAGGCTGAGTCAGGAGGATCGTTGCAAGTTCGAGGCCAGCCTGGACTACAAAGTGAGCTCAAAGTCAGCCTGAACTGCATAGTGAGACTGTCTCAAAAAAAAAAAAAAAAAAAAAAACTCAAAAACTTAACACCAAAAGAAAAAGAAAGAAAAAAATCAAATAGCCCAATCAGTAAATGGGCAAATACAATGAACAGACACTTCCCAAAAGAAAAGTACAAATGGTCAATAAGAATATGAAGAAATACTCGACATTTTTAGCCATTAGGGAAATGCAAATCCAAACTACATTGAGATTCCACCTCTCCCCAGCTAGAATGGCTCCCATCAAGAATACAAAAAACCCTGGGTGTGGTGGTGCACACCTGTAATTCCAGTGCTCAGGAGGCTGAGGCGGGAGGATCCTTGGGAGTTCGAGGCCAGCCTGGGCTACAAAGTGAGCTCGAGGCCAGCCTGAAGTTCATAGCAAGACCCTGTCTCAAAAAGACCAGAAAAAAACCACCAATGTTTGTCATGAGGAAGACAGAGATGGGAGAGAAATTCGTCTATGCTGCTGGTGGGAATGTAAATCAGTCCAGCCATTCTGGAAATTGATATGGTGGTTCCTTAAAAACCCAAAATTAGAGCTACCATTGAACCAGTTGTATTGTGGGCTCCTCAGGGTATTTGCAAAGGAATTAATTAAAGTGCATATATTCTAGAGATACCTACATATACCCACATTTATTGTGCACAAAATTCATAAGAGCTAAACTATGGAAAGAGCATAGGTGTCTGTCAACAGAGGAATGTGTTATGGTTTGTGTCTAGACGCCCCCTAAAAGCCTCATGCAGTCATGGGGGGCAGGCTTTTTTGGAGGTAGCTGAATCTGGTGTTTGTGACCGATTCATAGTGCAGTGCTGAAATTAAGAGTGCTGGGATTAAGGCTGGGTGATTGCTGGATCAGTCCACTGATTGCATTGGCACTGCCCTAATCCCAGCAGTCTGGATAAGATAAAAAGGGGCAGAAAGAGGCTTGTTTTCCCCCGTTTCTTGCTCTTGCTGCTTTTGCTGTCTCTTGCCGCCATGAACTGTTCCCCTCTGCTATGCCACCCTGCCTTGGAGCCAGCTGATTACGGACTGAAACCTCCACAAACTGTGAGCTAAATAAACCTTTCCGCCTTTAACTTTGGGTGTTGGGTATTTTGTTTTAGCAATGAGAAAAGTAACTAAGACAGAATTGATAAAGAAAATGTGATATATGTGTATGTCTATCTATCAGTATTATTCAGTCATAAAGAAGAGTGAAATCATGTCTCTTGCAAGAAAATGACCCAGAGAGACAAATATCATGGTTTTTGGTGTATGGAGTCTGAGGAGGGGGGATGGAGGGAGGGAAGAGAAGGAAAAGGAAAGGAAGAGAAGAGGAAAAGACAAGATAAGAGAGAAGGGAGAAGAGAGGGAGAGTGTGACAGTAGAAGAGCGATATTAGGGAAGAGGAAGGGATGGGGGAGGGGAGAGAAGGGGGAGGGGAGGAAGGGGTGACTAAAGAATGTCACATCCATGTATGAATGTGTCAATGTGAAAACCACTTGTTGATGTAACTAATATACACTCATTTAAACAATATAAGGGGCAGCAGAAGAACTTTACCCACACTGGGCTACGTCCCGCGCTGGAGGGTGGGCAGCGCAGCCAAGCCCTTCCCCAGCCCCTGGTGGCTGTTGAACCTGAGGTACTGTGATGAATGGAAGTTTTGCCACAGGTGACATCAAAACCAGGGCACCCTTGCTAGACAATGAGACACCATCTCCACTTCCAGCCACCGGATATCACCCCTTCCCCGAATTTCAAACCCATCCCTGGGGAGGCAGCCTGGGCATCACGGCCTCCACACATCCATCCCCAAGGTCACCATCCCCGCCTGCCCTCCTCCTATACAGGGGCACAGGCCAGCCTTGGGGTCACCCCTCACATCCCTGCAGCCCTCCACATGGGGTGGGCTTCACCTCCCAGTCTCTCCGACAGGTGGCCCGTATGCCGGTCACGTCCCTGCTCCTGGTCGGCTTCGCTGCCTCTCGGCCAGCACACACTTCTCCGAATCCCCAGCCCCAGCCTCTCAACAGAGACAGTGCATGCTGTCTCTCCTTCTGAAACCCTCCTGCAGGTCAAGAGCTGAGGGTCAAGATCACAGCCCTGTCCAGGCCTGGGCTGCTCTGGTCACCCATTGTGCCCATGGTGCTGCCCCAAATTAGTGACCTAAACACCCCACTTTCTCACATCTCCCGCCACAGCGGACCAGGATGGAGCAGGTTCTGGTGGGGCAGGGGATTGCTGCTCTGTGTGGAGTTGGGGGTCTCAGCTGTTGGATGGCGCTTCTGAGGCCCCAGGCTGTACCCTGATAGGCCAGCTGCAGGGCTGAACTCCCCACAGGTGTTTTCCTGGCATGGCAGTCTCCAGGGCTCAGTGCCCTTACACATACTTTGAATCCTGGGGACAGTGCACAGTGGCTTTTTTGGCCTGGAGCATCCCTAGACCTTGCTTCTACCAGAGCTCACACATACAACTGAGCCCAGCCCTGATTGATGAAGGGAGTCAAACTCTGCCTGCAGCGGAACGAACAGAAGAGAATTTTCATCCATCTCTAATCTACCACAGAGATTAAAGCCCACCCTGCTACTTCCCCTCCATCCTGCCCCATGCTCAGCCCCGCCTCTGTCACCGTGATCTTTCCTCAGAGCCCGGAAGCACCATCCACTCAACCCCAGGACCTTTGCACATACCAACCCTCATCTGCCTTGAATGGCCTTCCCTGCCTTAGCTCTTTCCTAGCTGTGTTAGTTTCCTAGGGTATATGGAACAAGGAACCACCCACAGGGCAGCCTATGACAACAGAAATCCATTGTCTCACAGTCTTGGAGGTCAGAAGTCTGAAATCAGGACTGGCCATCCAGGCTGTGCTCCCCTTAAAGACTCTGGGATGCCTAGTGCCTGTCTTCTTCCTCGGCCTTTCTGCACTCACAGCTGCACCACTCTAGCATCTGCCTCCATCGTCACATGGCCTCTTCCTCTCTGGGAACCTGTGTCTCCATAGCCCAATTTCCCTCCTGTGAGCTGACAGGGTTTGGAAGATCAAGGGTGGCCTGCAGGAAGGGCTCATTCAAGCCCACTGCTACTGTTTCTTCCCCAGAGCCTTCCCTGGCCACCCCCATCCTTAAAAAGCCAGGTGTCCCATAGCCAGCCCTCCGGGCTGAGACAGGGCTTCCTGAGCAGGAGGTTTTGGAGAGAGGCTCTCACAGGACACCTGTAAGGAAGGGAGAAGACAGGACGGGGCCAGAAAGGGGTCTGGCCCAGCCAATGGCCCTTCCCCAGGAGGGTCTAGGGCCTGAAAGACACCTCAGACCTGTTCTATTGTGAGCAAAGCTGGCAAAGCTTTTGTGCTCTCTTGTCTGTCTGTCACCAGCCGCCAGCTAGCTAAGGAGCAAGGCTCTGGGAGCTGTCAGCAGCTGGGGTGACGGCACTGTCCCGGGAGAGGGATCACACTGGCAGGAGGCTATTGATTGGTGAACTGTGCAGCTACTGCCTGAGTCCCTGCCAACCAGGACCGGAGTCTGAGGGGAGGGGCTGGGGGGAGTGGCCCCATCTCCCTGTCTCCCCGTGGCCCCATCCCCTAGGATGCAGCACTGTGCTAAGTGCCAGGAGGCTCACTCCAGTGAGCATGGGATCCCCATACCAGCCTGAATTCCAGTGCTAGTCCCTCACCATGGTGCATCTGTCTCTTTCTCTCTCCTCTCTCTCTCTCTCATACTGAGGATTGAACCCAGGGCCTCCACACTCAGCCACCCCCTTTCTTTTCAGACAGGGTCTTGCTAAGTTACTACACTGCCCAGGCTGGACTCAAACTTTGTTTTGGACTCAAACTTTTGATCCTCCCGTCTCAGCCTCCAAGGGCTGGAATTACAGGCCTGCACCGCTGCACTCACCTGGCAGTGACATCTGTATTAATCCATTTCTGTTGCTGTAACAGAACACCCAGGCTGGGATGATGATGCCTAAACAGTAAAAATTTGTTCAGCTCACGGTTCTGGATGCTGGAAGTCCACGGTCACGGGTCAGCGTCTGGCAAGAACTGTGGTGCGGCTGCCTAGTCACGTGACACAGGGGTACGGCAGCTCTGGTCTCTTCCTCCACTTTTACAACCTCCACACTATCTCAGGGTCACTCTCGGGTCCTCATCTAACCAGAACACAAAGCCCCTTTCCTAACAGGTCAGCGTGAGTTTGGGGGTTCCCCAGCGCTGGGGAAGTGTCCAATGCAGCACAGTCCTGAGGCACCCGGGCTGCTGTAACAGACTGAGCGGGGCCCTTAGAAAGCACAGGCATTTTCGGCTCAGTCTGGAGGCCAGAAGTCTGAGATAGGGGAAGGTGTGATTGGTGTCTGTTAAGGGCCCGATGCCTGGTTCACAGATGGCGCCTTCTCTCTGTCCCCCCCACACCCATGGCAGGTGGGGGTGGGTGAGCTCTCTGGGGTCTCTTTCACAGGACACTAAATCCCACTCACCCTCATGACCTTTCACCGCCTGAAGGCTCCACCCCTTAACACCATCACCAAAGCAGGGAAGACTTCATTTGGGGGCACACAAGCATTCAGTCAGTCACTAGCAAGTGAGAACAGGCTTCTCGCTGGTCTCTCCCCAGTGGGTCCCAGACACTCCAGCCTCCTTCTCCCAAGTCATAGCCAGAGTCCACCCCTTGACCGGCTTCTACCCCCCAACCAGTGTGTGCTGCAGGGCAGAGGTGTGCTTCTACCGCCCAGACTCAGGTGCAGCCCGGGGCTCTACACTCTCCACACTCCCAATGCCTGGGGCTGGCTGGGCTCTGCTTATGGGGACTTCTTTCCTTGGGGTGAGCTCTGGGGCCTGCACCTTCTCTCTCTCTCTCTTTCTCTCTCTCTGTCTCTGTCTCTCTCTCTCTC
>NW_004955422.1:16375896-16405512 GCF_000276665.1 Chinchilla lanigera
TCTCTCTCTCTCTCACACACACACACACACACACACACACACACACACACACACACACACACAGAGGGCATCAGCTAGAGGAGCTGACAGCTTCATGACTGCTCCTGCGGTTGTCGAAAGACTGAGTGTCTTTCTAGACTCAGAGCCCCAGGGCTCACACTCTTGCCTGCAGACTGGCCCTGAGCGGTTGTCATCTTGGAGCTCCCCCTTTATGGGTCCCAAGATGTTCCTGTGCATTGTCAGCCCCCAACCCTCCAGCTTGGGGCGACCTCTAGCTTGGCAGCAGGGAGGGCAGCAAGTCCTGCTGCTACCCCGTCCTGCTGTGAGCACGGAGGAGGAGGAGGCGGATCCACAGAGCCTGGGTCCTGGGCCCCAAGGTGGGGACAGTGATTTGACATCTTCTCAGCTGTCAGAGCCCCTGAACCTCAGCCCATCCGGGGCCTCCTGGGCTGCCATGTGTCAGTGCGGGCTCCAGGGTCTACAGCATGGCCACTCACTCATACTTCGGCACCCTTTGCACTTCATTTCCCTGGTATTTTTGATTCCAGCCATCTTTTATTATTTACTTACTTAAATACTTCTGTCTTAAAACTTTGCAGCACTCTCTTGCCCACAGAAGGTAGCCCTGGAAAGAACCCACAGAAAGCAAGATGGATGATGGGAAGTAGGACGCAGGCTGCAAGTGCCTGAAGCTCAGCTCGCCCAGCCCCCAAGGGGATTTGCGAGTGTTAGAGGTGTTAGAGACTTCCCATTGCCCAACAGAGACTTTCTCCTGTAATAAGAATGGCTGCGAGGGCAGAGCCCACTCACAGGGAGGGTGAGTCAGTGTTTGCCTGGAGTCGCCCCTGCCGCTGCCAGCCAGCGTGGCTGTCTGCCTTTGGAACCACAGCCGGGCACTGCAGCCCTGGCTCAGTGAGGGTTAGCTGGGAATTTGGGGACTCACGGGTGGACTGCAAGGTCAGCTCCAGGGAGATGGCCGCCTCTACTTCCCGGGATAGAGTGGTGGTAACTCTGGGATACTTCCCAGAGAAGGGGACTGTGTTATTTCTGTGGACTCCCGCTGAACACAATGGCTCACAGCACCGAAAACAACTTCAGATTCACGGCTACTGATTCAGCCTGAACATCCTCATCTGCAGGGCCACCTGTTGTGCATATGTGCGTCAGGCACTAGGGCAAGACGACAGGTGATACTCTACACTGCTGAGTATACTGTCACAGAGGAGAGGTATCATTGTCCCCTCCCAAGACATTTCCACTTTAGGCAGAGAGCTTTATTCAGTGTTCCTACCAGAAGCTTTGGCAGAAGTGCTACAGCGTGACTTCTGAGGCTGGGTCACCAAGAGCTGATAGAGGCCTGGGCCATCAGATCACGTCCAACCTAACGAGGCCCTAACCCTAGCCCTAACCCTAACCCTAGTCTTAGCCCTAGCCCTAGCCCTAGCCCTAGCCCCAGCCCTAGCCCCAGCCCCAGCCCTAGCCTTAACCCTAACCCTAACCTAATCCTAACCTTAATCTACATCCTAACCCACACCCACACTGTGTGGAGAGACCTAGAGCAGGTGTTCAGGCAATGCTCCTTGCTGGTCTGGAGCCCCAACCCAGCCACCATTTTTGTCAAGAAGCTTGGACGGTCCCAGTGGGGCCTCCAAATGTGCAGAAACAGGCACAAGCCGTCTTGTGTGCCCTGTCCTAGCTCCTCCTGACAGCGTCAGCTTCCCAGTGTGATGCTGGCAATTGCAGGTCACTGAGTTTTGTGATTTCACTTCATTATGGGGCAAGAGATGCCTGGGTTAGGGTTTAGGTTTACTTTTAGGAAAAAAAGGAAGAAAGAAGAAAGAAAGAAAGAAAGAAAGAAAGAAAGAAAGAAAGAAAGAAAGAAAGAAAGAAAGAAAGAAAGAAAGAAAGAGAGAGGGAGGGACGAAGGAAGGAAGGGAAAAAAAGAAAGAAAAGAGGGAAAGCAAGCCAGCCAGATGTGATAATGCACACCAGCGATCCCAGAATTCAGGAGGCTGAGGCAGGAGGATTGCCTGTGAGTGAGTTTGAGGATGGGCATAAGAGGCATTCCTGCACTGATGGAGGCTTTCCCATTTCTGGGCAGAGGGGTGAGCAGGGTGGAAGGGAACCTGCATGCCACCCTGTGTGTAACTCTAGGTAACAGTGCTATCTTAAGCTGTCGGGGACATGTCTTGGCCTGCAGAGCTGTGTGGCCCCTGCCGGGACATGCACAAGTACAACAGAAAAATCAGCCAAGATGGAAAGGTCAGGACTCTTTGCTACCCTTTCCCACCAGACACGGTGGGACCGCAGAGACACTGGGCAGGCGCACGGTGGTGCTCACGTCCACGGGACATCTCAGAGAGGGACCAGGTGTCAGCTGCAAAGAAGTTAACCCCCCCACACAAAGGGATGATGCAATAAGGTGATGGTCAGCTCTGAGATGCTTTTAAAACTCTTTATTGCTAGGAAATTGAAAAACCAACAACTCTGGCAGTGGCTAACAGGGCCCCAGTTCTCACCCGTCTAGTAGCTCTTCCTGAGGTTCCATCCTGGAGAAGTCTGAGCCAAGCTGCTGGGATGAAGGCAGCCCAGGCCGGCCATCCTCACACACCCCTGGACATGCGGGGGTCCATCTCAGCTCACCCAGAACTGCAGAGCCAGCCCGAGTGGAGGAAGCCGCCAGCCAGTGCACAGAGAGTGAGCTAACTAAGTCCAGGTACGTGTCACTTGACCAGGGGATGCACATTGAGAAACATGTCAGCAGGTGGTTTTGTTGCTGTGTGAACATCACAGACAGTACTTACACAAACTAAGACAGCCAACACCTGGCTAGGCTATCATTCACCTGCAGTCGGTCACTGACTCATAATGTTGTTCAATTGTACCTGTGATTTTTTTTTTTCAGTGCTGGGAATCAAATCCAGGGTCTCACATATGCCAGGCAAGTGCTCCACCACTGAGCTGTGTACTACACCTTGAACTCATGCTGTTGAACCACTAGTTTTGTTTCTGATTTTTCGCACAGCAAAAGCTAAGTCATAGCCTCTCCTCAGCAACTCCTGAACCAGAGACAAAGTGAAACCAATGCTAAATTATTCAGAAAGTTAGAAAGAAAGTCTTTCATAACAAAACCTAGGCGTATCTGCACTAGTAGCCATTCCTACAGGGAATTTTTTTCAGTACTGGGGACTGAGCCCAGGGCTTTCATACTGACCTACATCCCAAGCTTTTGTAATTTTTTTTTTTTGCAGTACCGGGGATCGAACCCATGACCTTGTGCTTGCCAGCCAGGCACTTACGCCACTGAGCTATATCCCCAGCCCCAATTTTTTCTTTTTCTTTTTTTTTTTTTTTGAGGCAGGGTCTTATTAAGTAGCTAAACTGAAGCTGGGATTGGTGGCATATGCCTGTAATCCCTACAATTGGGAGGCTGAGGCAGGAAAAGTGCTGCAAATTTGAGATCAGCCTGGGCTACATAGTGAGCATAAGGCTGTCCTGGACTTCATAGTGAGACTCTGCTCTATCTCAAAAATGAAAAAATACAAAAATAAATAAAGAAAACAAAACAACAAAAAGTAGCTAATTTGCCCAGGCTGAGCTCAAAGTTTCAATCTTCCTGCCTCAGCCTCTCAGAGATCTGGGATTATAGACATGAGCTACTGAGCTCATAATAGCGAATTTCTATAAACAGAGATAGAAATGTTTTTGTCATCATAAGATATTCAAAATAAAATCTATGAGATACCAAATTTAAGAAATAAGAAAAACAAGAGTAAACTAAAAAAAATGAGTTTGGGAAACACTATAAGCTAACATTATTTAAGTAGAAAATAAAAAGTAGCAGAAACATGAATACAGTCAGATGTTTAGCTGGGCATGGTGGCATAACCTGTAATCCCAGCACTTGGGAGGCTGAGACAGGAGAATCACCACATGTTTGAGGCCAGCCTGAACTTCTAGCAAAACTTTGTCTCAAAAAAACCAAAAACCAGTTGGGGATATAGCTCAGTGGCATAAGCGCCTGCCTGGCAAGCGCAAGGTCGTGAGTTTGATCCCCAGTACCGCAAAAAAAAAAAAAAACCAAAGACCAAAAAAAAAAAGTCAGAAAGTGGCTCTCTGAAAGGTCAGTACAGTGGAATAAACAGTTTCTGGCAACTCCAATTAAGGAAAAGAGAGAAGTAACCAAAACGACAAGTTTAGGAGTAAGAGGGAGGTTACCGTCCCCAATGAAGCGATAAACACAGACTTTCCTATCTGTGTCAACACATATGAAGGTAGAAAAGAACTGGACAACTCTGCAGTGAAACCCAAACACTAGAACTGACTTCAAAAGAGTAAGACCTGCAGGTTCTCCTTAGATCCACAGGAGAAAGGGAATAAGTACCTAAAGATTATTTTGTTTTGTTCTATTATGGTGTAGTACTAGGGACTGAACCTAGGGCCTTACACATGCTAAGCAAGTACTCTACCACTGAGCTAGAAGCTCAAACCCTTTTTTAATTTTTTATTTTAATTAATTAATTTTTTATTTTAATTAATTAAATTTTATTTTAATTAATTAAATTTTAATTAATTGATTAATTAAATTTGGTTTGTTTGAAACAACATCTTGCTCTATAACTCAGGCCAGCCTTTAACTCAGTAGGTAGGCCAGGCTGGCTTCAAACTCATGGCAATCCTCCTGCCTCAGCTTCCTGAGTGCTGAGATTATAGGCATGTACCACCACACTTGGCTCTTAGTTTTTATTTTAAGACAAGGTTTTGCTAAGTCAAGCTGTCTTGGTACTTGTAGTCCTCCTCACTCAACCTCCTAGGTAACTGGGATGACAGGCATGCATCACCATGCCTGGTCTGAGACTACTTTGAAAGCGGATAGGCCTAAGTGGGTTTACAGGTGGGCCCTAGTTATCTCTAGAATTCAGGTCACTTCTGGGCCTCTCTGCGTAAGACAGAGACTCCTCACCGTACAGCGAAAGAGCTCATTCTCGGCACCTGCAGGTTCCAAGGGGAAGTCAGGTGCAGAGCCAAGCGCACAGGCGACACTGTCTCGTGAAAGCCATGAGCCACAGGGACTACACAGCAGCATCGCGTAGGAACAGGTGCACAGAGAGGGAGGAAGGCTGGTGGACTTCCACCACGTGGGCTGCGCAGGTCCCTCTGGGGACAGCAGCAGCATGGGGGGTATAAAATCCCTTTCCTTAGCGTTACATGCTTAGTACTTATGAAGGTGTTCAATGCTTCACTGAAGAAGGAACTGCGACGCTTTTTCCTGACACAGTCTGAGCCTTTCCGTCTTCTACAGAAAGTAAAGGAAAGTTTGGAGACGGGTCCTGCGTGAGTGCACTCAGGTCACCTAGCAGAGTAGCAGGGCGGGGCAGCTTCAGCAAGACAGTCTCTGTCTCAGCGCACTCTGAGAGGCGGAGGCAGGAGGATTGCAAGTTCGAGTCCAGTGTGGACAACTTAGCACCTTAGGGAGACCCTGTCTCAAAAGAAAAAATTAAAGAAGGACTGGGGCTATAGTTTAGGGCAAAGATCCTGGGTTCCATCTCTAGTACCACAAACAAAACAGAACAGCAACACAAAAAGCACCCGCCAGCCCATGTCCAGGAGGCTGGAAATCTGAGCTCCAGATTTTCATGCCTGGCCCCTCTGGAGTCCCCTCTCCTCTGCTTCCTAGGGTGCCTTCTTCCTGTCCTCAAGGGTCATCTCTGTGCGCATGTCTGTGTCTGGCCTCTTCTTACGAGGACTCCAGCTGTGTGGGTTAGGTCCCATCCTGGGGGCCTCCTTTTACCTTAGTCACCTCCCTAGAAGCTCTTTCTCCAAGGGGGGCCGTATTCTCCCGGCCTGTGGGTTGGGCCTCCAATGTGGGAATTTGGGGCACACAGTTGGGCCTATCACAGTCCTCTCCCTCTCCAAGCAAGGGCACCCTCTGCTCACATGTGCACCCCTGGGCCCTCCCTGCGCCCCTGCTCTGCCCCCTTTGGCCGTCATCACACAGGGAGCCAGGAGGCCGAGGTCACACAGTAGCGGGACCGGGACGGGACCTCACGTTTCCAAAACCCTTGGCTCTCTCTGCAGAGCCAGGGTCATCCCGGGGCAGAATGGAGCCTCCTCAAGCACAGGGGCAGGTGCCAGGGCGAGGGACACGGGCTGCAAGACGCCACGTGTGCCAGCAGCACCAAGGCCAAACTCAGGCCAGGGCGTGGGGCTGCGTAGTCCCCCAGCTGCTGGGCTCCAAACCCACTCACCCTCCCCAGGGAGGCCCAGGCTCTTCTCAGCTCCTTGACACCAGCCCAGGAGGCTGTGGGTTTAAAGCAGGGAGCAAACACAGCCCAGAGGGCACAGGTCTGATCTGCAGGGGGCTGGGGAACACCCTTTGAAACTGGCTCCAGAACCAGGGCCTGATTTGTACTTCAGAGCTAGTGTGATTAGGGGTGCATTTGTCGCCAGAATATGTTAATGGACACAAATAGCCCCCAATTACCTTGTGGAGGTGCATGGGGGGTTGACCAGGAACCCAGCGTGGACTGCTGTCCCCAGACTCTGGGGCCTCTGGGCAGGGACCGAGATGACCTGTGACCCTGGCTTAGCTGAACCCCTTGCTTTGGTGCCTTCCTGAGAGGCCTTGAGGGCCCAGGAGGTGCTGTGGTCACCCCACTCACAGGCGAGGCTAGCCGGACTAAATTAACTCATGTTCTCCCTGCTGGGTAAGGGGTGCTTACAGTGAACCCCAACATCGCTGTAACCCTAGAGTCTTCTCTCACCAGGAGAGGCTCCAAGGCTGTCCAGGCTGGACAGGGAAGATGGTTCTGGGTGTTTGGGCCACCTCCCCACTGAGTATGTCCAGGAAGACTCTGAGGACACTGTATGTCCCTCGGGGCTGCTATCCTAAAGAGCAGCTGGGTGCCTTCAAACACAAACCTGCTGCCCTGGAAGTCAGCAGTCTGGAACCAGAGTGTCTGGGCCTGGTCCTTCCTGCCTCTGGCAGCTCCTGGCTGTGATGGTGGCTGCATTGTCCTCTCCCTGCCTGTCCACCTGAGTTTGGCTGCTGTCTCCCTGCTCTGTGAGCTGGGGAGAGACCACCCCTCCCATCCCACCGGCCTGGCGGAACTGCAGGCCACCTCCTGCACTTGGATGGAAGAGGCAAAGGGCTGCCCAGACCGATCTTGTCTAGGGTTAGGCACAGGGGACAGAGGAGCAGGCCCTATGTGGACAGCGAGTGTGATCAGAGCAGAGACATCTCCAGAGGATAGTGATCCCTAAAAGCTGGTTCCAAGATGATGCCAGCCCTCTCTGCCCAGCCTAGGAAGCCACGGCCGCTCCCCCTTCTCTTCCAGTCCAGCCCCAGGGCCTTTGCACTTCTCGCTGTGCCTACAGTGTTCCTGCCCTAGATCTTCACAGCAGAGGGGTGCTCCTTCCCTTCAGAAGCTGCTTTTCCCATCCCCAGCTGAAGCAGGTCCCCCACTTCCATCTTCTGTGTGTCTCTCTGGGACTCAGCCTCGAGAGAGTAGGCTGCAGCTAATCGGTCTCCTTCCAGGCTGTGCCCCCTTTCCCAGGATGAGCACTTGGCAGGCGAGGGGTTGGAGGGACAGAACACTTGCTGAGCCAGTGCGGAGCACAGGCAGTGGGGGATGGGACCCCGCAGCCGGTGGATCCGCTCCCAGGCGGCTCTTGGCTGGGAAGAGGCTCTGTGCTCCTTCCTGTCTGCTGGGAGGGCTTTTGGGAGGGTCCGGCCAGCTTCACACCTGGGGCAGGGGCAGCCGGCCGTTTGCTGGAGTCTGTGGTGCCCAACTAGGACCCTTTTGGTGAGAAATGTGCATTTTCATGGCAACAAGGCCTCAGGAAATCTCCAAATATTCATATGCAAACGCGGAAGTTCTGGGGTCCCCAGGGGCCAGGTCTCGACAAACTCTGACCAGAGGGGGGCAGAGGGGTCTAAGTGGGCTCGGATTCAGGACCAGGAAGATGGTAGCTCTGGCCGGCCGGTTCGGGGTCCAGGGGGCCTCTCTGCTGGCGGCCGTCACCTGCGGGATGTGGGGCCCTGGGTGCTGGGCTCATCCCCAGTGCTCTAGTCTCTTGGCCATGCTTGCTCCAGGCACAGGCTACTTGCAGAGAGCAGGGATGGGGCACCCGGCCCAGCCCCAGCTCAGCTGCTGACACTGAGCGGGCCTTGGGCGAGTCAGTCACTTCTCCAGTTCATTTCTGGCTCTTAAAATCAGGATTCCGGGACCAGCCGCTCCTGACATCACCGCATGCCTCCGGCGCACCCAGGGATGGGTCTCACTCGCAGGCGATGAGCCAACTGAGGGGCAGAGCAGGGCTCTGTGCTCCCTGCTCTGTCTCCTTCCAGGCTGTGCCCCCTTTCCCGCGGGGAAAGTGACTTGGTTTGTGACTTGTCCTCCGTGGGGACCCACATGGGTGTCCCCTCTAGGGATCAGACAAACAACAACACCTCAACGTAACTATGTCCCAGCCATTCTACGAGACACTTCTGCTGGCAGATTATTCAGTGCTTATCCGAAATTCCAGTTTAACTGGGCGTCCTGTTTTTACTTGCTGAATTCCCAGATCTTCTTTCTGGAGTCTCACTGCTTTCCCAGGGCAGATGTTGGGAGGGTCTGAGGCGCTCCAGATCGGGCCAGCAAAGGGTGAAGCCCAGTGGGGGCTCTGGGTTCAGCTTCTGCGTGGTCCTGACCATGACGGGCTATGCAGGAGCCTCAGTACCGCCTAGGGCAGCACGCGGGAAATGTGAGTTTCACCGGGGATCACAGATGTCCCATGCCATGGGCACAACCAGCGGTGCACTGCCCAGGCCCACCTCCACATCTCTTCCCCCAGCACCACCCGCCTCAGCTGTGGGGACCTTTGCTGTAAAGCTCTGCCCCTTGTGTTCTCCCGGAGTCCCCTTTTCTCTGGCTGGAACACCTTTGTCCACCCCTGGTGAGGGCAGCGCCTGCCCCAGCCACCACCCTTGCTCTGTGGACCAGGTGCCGCCAGTCCTGCCTGCCTCGGCTCTCTCACCCTCCCCTTGCAGCCCTGCGGACCGCTTTGCTCTAGGATTCTCTGTAGGCAGGCCCCAAGCTGACTCTGGACATACAGAACCGGAGGACTCCCTGGTGGCAGCGCACAGGGTGCCCTGGATGGACGGACAGAGCGAACCTGTCTTGATGCGTAAGTCTGTGCATGAGATCCGATCCCAGTCTGCCAGGCCCCAATGCCGGGGGAATCAGCAGCCCACTCCCGGGGCTGTGCTCCGGGTAGGGGCAGGGATAGGAAACCAAACAAGAAAATGAGGCAGCATCTTAGAAGGGGCAAGAGGTCAAGGGAAGAAAAGCACACCCTGGGGGATGCTGGGGTGGGGCCCCAATGGGAGCGGGTGGGGAGGCCTGGGGGGCTGCAGTTTTAACTTGAGTGGTCAGATGAGGCCTTGCCGAGAAGGAAAGTGGCCCTGGAGCACAGATGCCAGGTGTTCTGGTGCGGAGGAGCACAGCGGAGCAGAGGCCGAGAGGGCTGTACTGGTGGGTTCAGGAGGCTTGGGGTGCCTGAGGGAGGAGGTGATGAGGAGGGCCATTGGAGGGCAGAGGACCAGGCCTTGGAGCCATGGCAAGGCTTGGGCACTGTTCAGAGTGGAGGAGGAGCTGAAAGGTCACCCTATCCACTGGGTTGAGGACAATGCGAGGTGGGGAGCTGAGACCTGTGAGAAGCCCCCACGCACCCCAGCGAACACGGCAGGAGCCCAGGTACGTGGCCGGACAGGCACCGGGAAGCAAGCAAGTAAGAGGGTGGCCAGGTCTCTGTGAGCATCATACCGCCCCAGCTCTCGGGGACAACTGGCCGAGTCCCCGTGCTTGGCTTTGATGACCACGGATGCTTCAGACTGGAGTCGCGTTTGTTTTTTCTCCTTTTCAATGAATGATTTATTTTCCAGTTTATAACACGCACCCACCACACTTGCTCATGAGCTCACAGACCCGAAGAAAGAACGTGAGGAATTTCCCAGCAGCAACGGCCCATCTCACCCCTCCCGGCACAGCCCCTCACCCCTGCCAGCCCAGCGCCCAGAGGCTCACAGCCCACAGGCCCTGTGGGAGCAGATTCCAGCTCCAGCCATCCACCCTCGCCTCCAGCAGCCCATCCCTGAAAAGGTCCCTTCTGAGTCGTCAGCCTCACTGCGGACGTTTGCTTCTTTGTGGGCTGGCCGCCCGGGGCTGTGGGCATCAGCAGCACAAGACCCAACAGGCAGGGGGAGAAAGCGGCAGGCGGGAGCCCCGTGCTGCTGCCTGCAGGGGAGGGGTCTTCCTGCGTCTGCTCTGCCATCTTGGACAAATCACTTAATCCCTCTGTTCTGTACATCGTCCAGCTGCAAAACAGTATTTAGGAGGCTCAGGGTGCTGGGACCCCTAATTAAGCCACATTCGCAAAGTCCTCCCAGGGCGGCAGATGAAAGCGCTATTGAAGTACAAAGTGCTGTCTCTGGGTAGCTCTCCATCCTGAGCAAGACGTGATGCCCAGAGATGGGCGAGGTGGCTGAGGTTCTCTGGCCCCAGTGCCTACCAACCCTGCTCAGAGGGGCCCCTGAGGCCACCAGGATGAGGGGGGCGTGTCAGGCCCCTACAGAAGTGTCCCTCAGGTGCAGGCCCTGCAGCCACCCTCTCCAGTCCCCTCACTGCCCCTCAGCAGGCCAGGCCCTAGGCTCTTTAGACTCGTACACAGGTATCTGCCCAGGGTGCAGCAAGTGATCTGCTCTCTGTGAGTTGCTGATGGGGGCCTGTCTTAGCGGTCACTTAAGGCGCAGGATTATGGCCCCAGCTGGCAAGGCCCTCACCATCCTGTGCAGGCTCCTACTGGCCTTGGCCCCGCTGCCTCAGCCAGGTATCCCTCCCACCTCCTCCTGTCCGTTGCTTGCCCTCTGAGGCCATGGCGCCCTGGAAGCTTCCCGCCCACCGCATCGCACCAGCGGTGACCCCTGCCTCCTTAGAGCCTGTAGTGCGCAGGGGCCTGCCTAGTAGTGTCAGTGTGTAGGTTCTCTGTACTCCAGGGTCCTCCAACCCCACAGCTGTGGAGCCCAGGACACTGAGGGGCTCTGCCTGGACCCTGCCCTGGCCCAGCCTCAGAGTCTTCAAAGCGTTTCTCTACCGAGAAGTGACCCTGTGCCCTCGGTCTGGAGCCCTCAAACTCCCATCCTTGTTTCAGGGATGGCAATATTGGAGACTGAACCTACAGCCTTTGCACTGAGCTTCATCCCCAGCACTTCCCTCCTCACAGAGTCATGAAGCGCTACGTCACTACGTTGCCCAGGCTGGGCTCAAATTTCCTCTCGCCTCAGCCTCCCAGAGTGCTGGTCTTACAGGCATGCACCACCAAGCCCAAGTCCAAAGTCCTCTTCTTCAGCTCTTTGGAATTTCCCAGCCTGCTTTTGGCCCAATCCCCTGCACTTGGAAAGTGTCTTCAAAGGCAACTTCCCCATTGCATTGCCCAGGATGGGCCATTTATTGGTTCTGATTCCCCCACCCTACCTCTCTCCGTCCCTCCCCCATCCACTCTCAGCCTTTCCAGCAGCAGCTTACCAGGACAGCAGCTCTGAGTTCTGGGTGTGACCAGGGCTTCCCCAGGGCTGCCCTGCCCTGTCCACCCTCTGCCCCAGCTGGGACTCTGGCAAGGCTTCCCCTCTCTCTCCAACCCAAGGCCCAGGGCCACCAGCTGAAAACTGACCTACAAAGTTGTCTTCATCAACATAAATGTGTGTCATCTGACGTCAGGGCAAGCCCAGACCCCAGAGGCAGAAACAGAGTCCCAAACAGGGAAAGAATGTGTCCGCAGCCCACCCAGGGCATCCGTGTCACCCATGGGGCCAATCACCTACGGAAGGTCTGGCGGGGACTGAAGATCGCCCTCATCTGGAGTAGAAATTGGAGCAAGATTTCTGGGGAGCAACTTGGCACTTGGGGCGACGTGAGAAAGGCATGTCCCTCACCCACCCAACAGCCCACACTGTGGCTCCTCAGTGACAGACACCATGAGCATGGGGTCCAGCAGCCCCTCTCCTGGGGCATGTCCCAAAAAACCAGCGGGACCTCCATGCAAAGGTCCATGGCCACACTATTCACAACAATCCAAAGGCAGAAACACCCCAGGGTCCACCAGTGGCTGAGTGGGTAAACCAAATGGTAGATGTACACGATGAGATTTTGCTCAGCTTTTTAAATGGAATGCAGAGCCAGATGTGGTGCCGTGCACCTATAATCCCAGCATTGCAAAAGGCTGAGGCAGGAGGATCCAGAGGTTGAACCCAGCCTGAACACTCTGAGGACTTAGTGAGACTCTGTCTCAAAATAAAAAATATAAAAGGGTTGGGGATATAGCTCAGTGCAAAGGCCCTGGGTTCAGTTTCTAGTACTGAAATACAAAAAGGAAAGAGAAAGTCACAGATACTGACAGATATAAAATGAAAGGGCAATTGGCCACACTGATTGGAAAGGTGTTTAGAAAAACATGAATGTGTGTCATCCTGCACAAAAGTTCCGGAAGGAAGGACAGACACCCCATGCTCAAGTCCACCATCTTTCTGGGATGGAATTACAGAAGATCTGTGCATGTGTGCACATGTGTGCATGCATGTGTGTGTGTGTGTGTGTGTGTGTGTGTAGGGGGGTGTCTGTCTGCTTTGTGCATTTGTTTTGTAATTTCCCAATTTCCACAGCAAACTTTTGTAAACAGCAAGTTTCAGAGCAGGAAAAAGACTTGAGAAGCGTGATTTGAGAAGCCAGGAAAAAGACTTTGAGAAGCTGGAAGTCCTGGCAGCCCCTGCTGAGGTGGGGCGGCTGAGTCCTCCTGTGCTGTGGGTCTCTCAGTCCCTGTAGGTCAGCAGGAAGTCCCTGCCGAATATGGGCATCTGCACCGCTCCCAGCCACCTCCTTCCTGCCGGGAGGCCAGGAGGGATTCTGGAAGCGCTGCGGAGGCATGCTAGGCCGGGGAAGCCCAGAGACTCTCCTCCCAGGTCCAGCGGGATCATCCATTCCTTCCTTCAGCTTTTCCGTCAGTCCTCATCCGTGCCTTCCTTCATTTGCTTGCGCCCCTCTTGTGCCTGACGCCCGCTGGACGCCTGCTTAGGCACGGTGAGGTCTGGAAGCCCCAGAAATGGCTGAGGCAGGAAGGCAAACCTTGCCCCTTGCCCTCTGCCCCAGCTGACACCCTCTGCAAGCCCCCGCCGCACAGCAGCAGGTGCCGCCACTCCCCCCTGGCACACCTGGCAGCGAGGAGATGACACCACGTCGGGCTCTCTCCAGAGAGGAGCCGAGGCTTCTCCGAGGCAGCCCACCCCTTCCAGCCTGCTCTGGACAACACAGCTTGCTCCCCTCCTCGAGCTGGGCTCTGTCCCCAAAGGAGGACGTGTCTGGGGCCAGGACCAAGCATCAGCCCCGCCCTGCCAGGAGCCGCCTGTGCGCTGTGTGCTTTAGAACAACTGTCCAAGAAGCCAGACCCTCACAGCGGAGATGCCTAGCACTCAAGTCATTCTTGGCTCAGACCTCCAGTGGTGCCAGCACATAATGACAGCCACATGGCCTGTGGGATCAGGGCCCTGCCACCTTCTCCAAGCCCCTGTCTACATCCCCATGCTGCCATGCTGCACTTTCAGACTGCTTCTCCAGTCCTCCAAGAGCTTTCTACCTCAGGGTCTTTGCACCTGCCAGGATATTTTTCCTCCAGGTGTCTGCAGGACCTCTTGCATGGAGGTCTCAGGAGAAATGTGGGCTCTTCTCTCCTCCATGTCTAAGTGACAACCCCTGACATGTCTGTGCCCATTCCCCGTTTGATTTCCTTCAAGGCGTATGTGACTTTCTAAAAGTACTTTATGCACCGGTACCTTCCTGGGCACTGCTTTCTGTCCCAGAGGCTGAGCCTCTGAAACAAGGACCAAGGGCTTGTGGCTGTTCTCATCACCCACACACAGCAAGTGCTTGGTAAGTGTTTGTTGAATGCATGTGTGATGTACAAATGAGGAATAGTTGGTCCATGAGATAGATACAGGCCAGCGTTCTGCCACAGAGGGGTGACGGAGGAGCTCTCTGATCCCCACTGTGTGTCTGTTTTAAACCATCGTGAGAACTTACCTGCTGGGCACTGGGCCTGAATTCACAAGGCCACCCCAGTTGTTTGGTGTTAATATTCTCTGAAGTTTGGCTCAGAGAGAAATAAAAAGAAACACTCCCCCCACGCCCACCCCGGCCTCACCCACCCTCCACCAAAGAGAGGCTCAGCGAGCACCCCAGAGTTTGGGGCGAGTCAAAACCAAAGCCAAAAGCAGGGCCTGGCCCAGCGCTGGGCCCAGGGCTGCCTTTGAGGGCCAGCTGTGCCCGGCGTGTTTGCAGTGCGGGCGGCACAGCTGCCAGATGTTCCCGCGAGCATTGCCACTTCAGACGCTGCCGGGCTCACGCCCATTACCTGTGCAGCCTTTGTGGATTTCAAAGGGGAGGCGGCGGCACTTTCCCTGTAATCACGGGGCCCCAACCTGCCTTTAATGGACCATTAGGGAACGCTCCGAGGAGAGTCCCCAATCATTACCGCGCTCTGATGGCCCGGGCACCCATCTGGAGGGGCCCGCGGGCAGCCACCTGCAGCACCAGCTCTGCGGAGGCCTGGCCAGCCACAGCACAGGGATGGAAGTCAGGGGCCACGGCTTCTGGGGCCCAGGCCTCCGGCCTCACCTGTCCAGCCAAGGGGTCTCGCTCTCTGGCCCGGTACTCTGCCTCCTGCTTGCTGTGAGGCCTCCGGCAGGTGCCTTCCTCTAACTGAGGCTGTTTCATAACTGTCTGTGGGAAAGTGGAGAGAAGTCACCACGCAGGGTCACAGTGTAAACAGAAACACCGGGACAAATGTGTACCTGGTAATCGTGTTCCCCAAATCCGCATCCACCCGGGACCTCAGGCTGTGACCTTCCATGGAACAAGGATCTTTGCCGATGCAGGGAAGCTAAAGATCAAGAAGCGATCCTCCTGGATCAGTCACTGAGTCCAGTGACTACGTGTGTCCCTGTGAGTGACAGACCGGAAGGAGCAGACTTGGGCATTCAGGGGAGAGGGCCACGAGCAGACAGAAGCAGAGACGAGAGCAATGCCACATGCCAGGGGACGCCAGGAGCCTCCAGAAGCTGGAAGAGACCAGAAGGAGCCCCTCCTTAGAGCCTCAGAGGGAGTGTACCCCACAGACACCTTGCTTTGGGCTTTGAGTCCACAGAACTGTGAAAAAATAATCTGTTAAGGCACCAAGTTTACAGCGGTTTGTTACGGCAATCCTGAGAAACTAATGAAAGTACAAGTTCCTTGGGTTTGGGGCAGCTCTAGCCCCATGTGCTGTGTGTCCTCAGGCAGGTGAGGTCTCTCTCTGAGCCTCATCTGAAAGTGGGAAGTGCTCCTGGGAATCTTAAAATAATCCACGTGTAGCATCTGGCTGGCTCTGTGTACTCAGGAAAGGTCGCCCTGATCATCCGTATAGTTATTAGGATTCTAGGACCTGCAGGCTCCTGCTCATTGAATCATTCGTTCACTGCCTAGTTGTAATCGTCTGGGAATGGAGCTGGGCTAGAAGAAGCAAAACCAAATCTTAGTGATACCCTTTGAGCTCCCAGATCACACTGGTCCTGAAGTCAGTGCCGCCTCTGACTTCTTAGTTTCAAGTCAATAAATCCCCCTGACACACACACACATACTTGAAGAAATGATAAAGTTCATTGTTTCAAGTTCTTAAGATTTGAGGGATGCATATTACTGCAGTGTAACCTAACTTTCCTGACTGCTACATCAGTTACCGCCTAGAATTATAGCTAGTGAGCAGCTGTCCATTAAGGTGTACATCTCCCGGGTGCCCTTAGATCTAGGTAGAGCCATAGAACTAGTTTTTACCAGGTGGTGTGAGTGGAAGAGCCTTAGAGATTAAGAAAGAGGTGGGCTCTGTACCCCTGTCTTCTGCCAGCTGAGGGTGAAGCATCTGGAGTCCCAGGACAGGGGTGCATAAGCCGTGGCCTGTGGCTGAACTCTTACCGACTAGTCAAATCCAGGCCTGCCTGCTTGCACATGCATCATCTGCGGATCCTCTTATGATTGGACGCAGAGATGAGCACCTGCGATGAAGACATGGCCCACACACCCAGAGATTTAGGTGAGAAAGAAACTTATCGCAGCCTCCACCAGCCCAGCTCCCACACGAGGCCAATGGCCATGGGATGATGAGAGAACGGGGACTTCATTCACTCATTATTTCACTCAATAAACATTATTACGGAGCACAAATGTATCCCAGGCTCATGGTAGATGTGGGTGTAGTACGAAGAGTTGGATAGGATTTCCTCCTTTGTTGTGGTTTAGGGGGTCAGACCCTGAACATGCTAGGCGAGAATGCTACCCATGAGCCACATCCCAGCCCTGGACATGATTTCTGTGCTCAAAACTTGTGATTTTGATGCAGCAGTCAAGAATCGACTACTAATAGAATCTCCCCGACCCCAGCCTCAGTTTCCCTCATGAGATAAGGCACCAGTCTCGAGGCCCCAATTCCTCCGATCTTCCCAAACTCTCAAGGCATGTGTTGTGGATTGAATTGTGTCTCCCTAAAATATGTGTCCAAGTCCTAACTCTTAATCTCTCTGAATGAGATCTTATTTTTAAATAGGGTCATTGTAGGTATCATGAAGTCTTAGTGTATTAAGATGAAGTCTTACCGGATTATGATGGACCGCTAATTCCCCAACTTGTGCTCTTTGTTTCATTTTGTTTTGAGACAGGATCTTCCTCTGTAGCCCAGGCTGGCCTTGAATTCATAGCAATCCTCTTGCCACAGCCTCCTGAGTGCTGGGGTTACAGGTGTGCACCACCATGCCTGGCTGACTTGTGCTCTTACAAGAAAGGAAAACGGAGTCATGGATACACAGGAGAGGATCACATGTCCACAGAGAGACTGGAAAGCTGTATCTATAAGCCAAGGATGGCTGGTTACCCTGAAGTTGGAAGAGTGAGCCAGGATCTTTTCCTGGAGCTTTAGAGGAGAGTAGGACAGCTCCTGGTCATTTGTTACAGCAGCCACAGGAAGTTAAGTGGGCGGGGACTGCGGAAAGCTGGGCTCTTCCGGGTCAGGAGGCATCGAAGATCTCAGAGCAGAGAGGAGCTGACAAGGTCCTCATTTATAACCAACTTCTGGGAAGGACCCAGCCCATCATGTGCAACAGAGATGAGCTGGCCTTGCTCAGCCTGCCCAAACTGCAGAATGGTGAGTGCAGAAATGGTGGATGTTTTATTTTATTTATTTGGGGTACTAGGGATTGAATCCAGGCCTTTGCACTGAGCTATGTCCTTAGCCCTTCTATTTAATCATTATTATTTGTTTACTTTGAGACAGACTCGAGGCTGGACATGTAGCTCCATGGTAGAGCTCATGGCCAGGAACAGAACCTTGCTAATTTGCCCTAGTTGGGCTCGAACTTTCAATCCTCCTGTCTCAGCCTTCCCAACTGCTAGGATTATAGGCGGGCACCACCACACCTGGCTATAGTAGATATTTTAAGCCCTAATTTTGGAGAAGGTGCTATGCAGTAAGACATCACAGAAACATCAGCCATGCTACAAATATCCCCAAAATTTGGTCACAAAATCAAAACAAACAGTGAGCCACAGCTTGGCCTGGATACCACCTCTGAGTGTATTTGGCCCCTCAGGCCAGCTTGGTCACACTAGGGCTGTGCCCCCACCCCCATCCCCATGGCGTCTCCTTGGGGGCGGGCAGGAGAGCCAGGTCGTGGACTGCTTGGGCACAGAGCTGTTGCAGGATGCTGGCCAAGCCCACCCTCAAGGAGGGACAGCTGAGCGGGTCCCAGCAGAGCCCCAGCCGCAGACCCTAGCTGCAGGCCTATCCTTTCCGGCGGCCGGGCTGCAGGAGGAAGGGGTCCGGGGGAAGCCTGGAAACCAAAAGGCAGGCACAGGGCCCTGCGCGGGCTGCGGAGGGAGAATTCTTCCTGCTAAAGGTCACGGTCCTGGGCATTCCTCGTCCTGAGCACCATGAAAGTCTTCATTCTCCGCCCCGGCAGCGCCCAGCAGCGGACCCAGCCACGGAAGAGAAAGACGCTTTTCTGTCTTTCTTCTTTTCCTTTTTCCTAACGGGTGTTTTGTGTTTATATGGAATAACTGACACCCAGGCCCAGGCCTGGAGCTTCTGCACTAAGTCCCCAAAGGCTCCGGGCTCCCTCGGGGAGCTGAGAGGCACGGTAGGTGTCAGCCCTCTGCCCCCAGGTCCGCAGAGGGGCACATACCAGCCAGACCCAGGCATGTTTCCGCAGCCACAACTCTCGCCTCACTCAGATGCCGGCCTTTTTTTTTTTTTTTTTTGTCTGTTTGAGACAGGGTCTCGCTATGTAGTTCAGGCTGGCCTTAAGCTCACCTTGAGGCCCAGGCTGGTCTCGAACTCGCAATGATCCCCCTGCCTCAGCCTCCCCAGTGCTGGGATTACAGGTGTGCGCCACCACGCCCAGCTCAGATGCCGGCCTTGACTGTGGCCCCTTGTGCTAAGTAAAGATGTGGCGTCACCCATTCAGGCCTAGGAATCCTTCCAGTGTTGGGGTACCAGACGCCCAAGGGCTCTTCTCACGATAGCTGCCAGTGCCCCGGGGGAGCGCTTGATAGCAGGTCCGGCCACTGAGTCTTGGCCTTGTTCCCCTCTCAAGCACTTGGAGGCTGGAGCCACAGGGCCCACGCAAGGCAACTTCCTGTAACTTCTCCTAATGGAAGAGGAGGAGGCAGACCTGTTTTCATGCCGTTATCTTCCGCTTTCTCTCTGGGTAACCTGGGCACAGCCCCTCACCTCTCTGAGCCTCAGTTTCCTTATCTGTTAAATAGGTGCAAGTCATTCCTTCCTCAGGGGTGTTGAAAAGATGCAGGGGCTGGTTTCCAAGGGCCTGCTCACTTTGGGGGCCAATCTTGCCCACCCCTCCTGGGCTGGCTCAGGGTGCTCTAGAGAAGCACAGAATGCTGCTGATAACTGCCTGGAGACGCAGGGTCCCAGTTAGCAGCCCTCTCAACCTACAAGCCCCAGTGGGCTGCCCTAACTCCCCAACACCTGTGTCTGACACTTGGCCTTGACTCAGCATCAGGAAGTTTGCTGCGCCCAGGGGCCCAGCCTGCCCTAATGCGTGGCCCTAGGGGTCCTGCCCTTTGAAGAGGGTCTTTATGGTAATTGATGGTAATGGTGAGCAGCCCCTGGGATCCTGAGGCCCCAGGTAGGAAGCCCCCAGGAGATAATCGAATTAGCCTGGAAAACAAATTACTTTCAGGCAAAACAAATCACTTTCAATCAGGGAGCACAGATAGGAGCCCAAGGTCACAGAGCTTCTGAGAGCTCAGGGTGCCCAAATCCCTGGAGCAATGGGCTGACCACAAAGCAGAGACCAGGGGGTCCCCGGGTCAAGCCAGATCCCGTCCCCGCTTAGAGCACCAGTACTGGAGGCCCCTCAGGAGCTGGCTCCATCTGGGGCTGAAATGCTTGTTTGGTTTGTGATTCTGTCAGGGAAGGAGCCAAGCTGCGGTCTGAGAGTGACAGCACTAGCCCTTCCACATGTGCATAGCTGTGCGAGGATGCAGCTGTAGATATTTTTCCAGAGATCCCTCAGAGAAGCCCTTGGCACAAGTGCTTTGACATGCCAGCCACCTCCTACAAGATCTGAGCACCTGGCTACTTGGGCAAGCCACAAATAGGGTGACTAACTGATTCAGTTTGTCTGGGACTTTCCTCATTTTTGCCAAGTGTGGCCCTCTGCACCTAGGAGACTGTAAGCATGCACAGGAGGGGCCCTCATGGCCCACCTCTAGAGGATGTGGGTGGCCCAGGTCACATGACTCCTGGTGGCCTCCCAGAATCCTCCACTCCCAAGCTGGGCTGCCCCTCCCCCAAGCATGGCTGACAGTGGACCAGTCTGTTTGTCCTCATCCTTGCCGCAGGGTGATAGGTCCTGCCAGGTAAGGAGACCTTGTCTTGCATTGGTGTCCTGGTAGGGCACAGGCAGGGCAGCCTCCTGCCCAGGCGCACATTGTGCTCCACTTTGGGTCTCTATGGATGGTGGTTTCCTCTCTAGTCTGCCCAGTCGGTACTCAGCAAAGCACCCTGGGGCCATACCTGCAGAAGGGCAAGCAGAAGGTCAGCAGTGGCCTCAGTCATGGAGGTCTTCACAACCCATGAGAGGAGGCAGGAATGTAACCAGGGGTCACCTGGCCACAGTGGACACATAGCCCAAGAACAGAGGGGCACCTGTGAGAAAGGAGCTTCCAGGTAGAGGGGTAAGCCAGTGAGAGACACGGAGTCACAAGAAGTGGCATCCATCGGCAAAGTCAGGGACTCCCGTGCCTGGTGAGCTGGAAAGCCAAGTCTGTGCTTTCCAGCTCCCTCCACGGCTGTGCTTTTCAGCCCTCAGCACAGGGGCTTGGCTTCTCCAGACCCCAGCCTGGGGCAGCGAGCTCCAGTGCAATCCACATCTTGCCTCTTTCTCGCTGCATGACTTTGGGCAAGTGACCTAACCTTGCTGAGCCATGATATCCTGGCCCGTAGAAGGTTCTAGAACATTCTTTCCCAGCCCACCTCCTCCGCCTCACCTGATAACTGTGGTTGCCATTTCACTCAGGAAAGTAGGTATGCACAGCCCCTCTGTCTTTGTAGGCGCCAACCCCTGGGCCTAGACACCTGGCTTCCTGGTCTATCCTGGTTCCTGCCAGGCCCTGCTGTGGACAGTGACAATCCCACATGGTCTCTCTACCTGCAGGGTACTATCCCCTCGCGTGGTGAGGCCCACTGTCCCTCCCCTAGAACATGGGCTGGCAGTGACACATGTTCACCTCAAGCATGGTGAGTGGCACCATGCCAACTGGGGCCTGGGTCCCCTGCTGGAAAGAGGTGTGTGGAGGACACAGAGCCACAGCGGAGGTGCCAGGGTAGCCACTGGGACCTCTGGCCCAGCCTGGCTCCTGTGCATGGAAGTCACGTGTGGGAGCCCCACTGGCCACACCGGGGGAGCGGACCCTCTGCCAGTCCTTGGTTCTTAGGCCCAGACCTGTCCACAGCATGACGACTGCTTGAAACCTCTGTGTTGGGAAGGTGTATTGTGCACTTAGCTGTTTTTGTTTATTTCTTCTCTCCACACACTCATGTTAAAGCTCTAGGAGGGCAGGGGCTTGATTTAGGCCCCTGCTGAGTCCTCGCCCACGGAAGGTGGATTAGTGTGGACATGGAGTAGAGCAGGCTGCAGTGCGCTTGGCTCACAGCAAACCTCAGGAAAGGCTGCCAGAAACACTCCGGCGGTCCTCAGGGCTCCTGGCGGTATTAGGATGACAGGCTCTGGCTCTCTGACGGTAAGAGAGGCTGGCCGGCAGGCCCCAGGACTGCTGATGGTGTGGGGACAGCGGCCACCTCTCATCTGTCCCCTCGGCTCACCTTCTGCTTCTCTGACTCTCAAATGGTCCCTTAATTGGCCATTTGGCCCCTAAATTAGGAGTGATTAGGATCAGCCCCCAAGCAGCCTCTCAGATGGCGGCCGGGGGTCTGGAGCCCCTTGTCAGGGTCCCAGGGGTTCTTCGGCTTGGTCACATAAAGGTCAGCCCTCTAGCCGGGTATGGGTGCCTGGGTGACCTCCGACCCTGGGGATTCAGAACCAAAGGAGTCCACATAAGAAAATGTGGGGGTACATTATGCAGATTCCCCTTACATGCCAGGTGGAACGCCAGAGCTCCCCACAGCCAGTGTTCAGCTGGGCACCATTTCTGCAGTGCCCAGGCACAGGGATCCCCATAGATGCAGTACTCTACCCAGAGGCCACAGGCACTGGGCTCAGTGTGCAGAGGGGGTGCCACTCCCTCCTGGCTGCCCAAGCCAAGGCAGGTCTCAGTCCACATCTGCAGAAGGGGGTGGCCACACAACAGCATGTGGTGGTGTTGTTCCAAAGGGCTACATGGCGTGATGATTGAACTACTCTTTCTACACACAGGGAAGAGCGAACCCCAGTTACTGGGAGATCTGCTGTGTCCCTCCTCAGTCCTCAGGCCAGCCTGACATGCCAAACCCAAGAGGCCTTATTGGGCTTCACTGGCCAGGGAACATCCTGGACTCTTGCTCATCCATCCTTCTCCTGGACTTGTTCGTGAGATCGTGTGTGTGCAGGCCTGCGTGCACGCAGGAGGGGGACCTTTCTCTGGGCAGCCTGCAACCAGGTACACGTACACACGTGCCCGAGATCCTGCCCCAAGTCCAGGCAGGTGGGCCACCGTGTACAGCTCTTCAGGTTGCAGTCTACACAAGATCTCCTTCTGGCTGATGCCCAGCCTTCTGTTGCCTGTCCTGCTGCGGGCCCGGAGCAAGGGGCACCTTTTCCTCTGTTGCACAAAGATTCTGCTAGTAGCAGCCAGGACTGCAGGATCGGGCCATCCAGAGCTCTGGCCATCGCTGCCCTTTAGGCCGATGCCCATCACTCTCACAGGCTTGACCCTGGCTACCTCCTCCCACTGGTCACCCCAGCCGTGGAGCCCCCTCCCTGACCCCTCCCTCTGCTCGGCACGGTTGATGCTACCTTGAAGCAGGCAGGGCCACCCAGCGTTGCCATGTCCCCATGTCCTGGCCTGGCCAGCAAGGTTGGGGTGGGAAAAGAGGAGGATGGGGCTGGCCCTGCCCAAGGACCAGCCCAGTGCCCACACTCCCAGGTCTGACTGCCTCGAGGGCAGTGGCAAGGCAGCGAACGAAGTGGCCCTGTGACCCTGAGCTGGCACAGGGGCACATCTGGAACGATCTTGGGGGCAGGGTGTGTCCCATGGCCATGTGACCTGGAGCCCCTGCCCAGTGTCCCCTTGAGGGAATAGCCCAGGGACTCTGGATGAACCGGGGGGCACCTGCTGCAGTAGGAGGAGGCAACTTGGGCCCAGCCCTGCTTGGCCACCTCACAGTGCCTCCTGAGGGCTGGGCTTGCACTGGGCCTCAACTTCCTGTCAGAAACAGAGGGTCCTGCCCCTCTGCTGGTGGATGGTCCCCTTGTTCCTGGACCGCCAGGATGCACAGCACGTGGCACACAGTAGGTGCACAGCCTCCCGAAACCAGAGACAGGGCTCCCCGCAGCTTGGGACCGTGTTGGGTGTCTGTGTACCGGCAGGTGGAGCGAGCAGGTGTTAACCAGCCCCCGCTCAGTCACCTCAGAATCTCACAGCTCCTGGCCCCCGCCCCGCGCTGATGCTCCCCACCGGCTTCTAACACCTGGACGGTGTGCAGGCTTGATGTGGCCCCTCTGATGTGCACACTCTGAAATCCAAATCCCTTGGCTGGGGGCCTACAGGCCGGCCCAGCTCCAGGGAGAGGCCCCGAAGGCCAGCCAGTGCCTGGTCACCCCCACAGGCAGCATGGCACCCACCGCCCAGCCAGCTCTGCAAGGGGGTCTCTCCCTAAGACCACCTTTACCCCAGGTCCTCCCCTGGTCTGAGGGCCATGGCCCTGTGGAATGCCACACCTTTGAAAAGTCACAGCCCCCCATGAACTGGGCCTCGGTGTCCTCCAGTTACCTCCCACCTCTGGGCAATTTATGGGGTCATTCCTTGTCCTGGTGCCAATTGGCCTCCAAAGTGCTTTACAACCTGCTCAGAGGGCGGAGGAGGGAACAGGCCCCCGGGACAGCCCCAGAGCCCTGGTGGCCCCGCCATTTGGCACCCAGGTCAGGGCAGGCAAGGGAGCTGCCCGGAGCCCTCCTGGCCACCACGACGGTGGGCTCCTCCCTGCGGCTCAGATTCCCTGTGCACTGCACTCGTTCTTAGAGCAAAGCCATCTGAGTGCAGGACACTCCAGACCCCCAGCTTCTGGGGCACCAGGCCCCGAGGTGCGAAAAGGGGCCAATAAAAGGTACTCTTCAACATTGCCCTGAGGACATGAGATGACAGCTGCCTGGTGACGGCATCTCAGGGCTTGATGTGGCTGCAATTGTTTTAACATCAAAGTGGAAATGGCCCGGGATCTCACCTTCCCAGCATCCCTCCTGCAGACCCTCCCTCCGGCCTTCTTGGTGGTGGACTCTGTACACCCGGCAAAGTACGTGTGAAGCTCACGCAGTTTCTTTGTCTTTTGTTTGGTACTAGGCATCGAACTCAGGGCCTTGTGCTTGCCAGCCAGGCACTGCGTCACTGAGTTATATCCCCAGCTCTCATGCAATTTCTTAAGTCATTCTAAAGCAAACACCCCCAGGACCACATCCACCTGGGACACAGACCTGGCTGGTCCCTGGGAGCCCCCTGTGCCCTTGCTGAGCCGCCCAGCCTACCCTGCCTGGGGTGTTCCTTATCTTCTGTGCAGTTTCACAACCTGGGCACACCTCTCTGCAGAAGGTCCTATAGTCTCCCCTGTGGGCGTGCATCCCATGACATTCATGAGATTTATATGCGGATACGGGAACTTGGAGCCCGTCTATTTATCTTTGCGCTATGCTATTCCATGGTGTGCAGGTGCTGCAGGTTACTTATCTGTGTCCCTGTGGAGACACAGGTGGGCTGCTGTGGTCTGGGGCCATAGGGATGCTCCATCCTGGGACACCTTGGTCATGAGGGGGATGGCCGCAGCAGTCGCAGAGCAGGTGGACATCCGGCTTTGCCAAATGATGCTAACCTCTTAAGTGAAATTTGGCTCGGCAGTATATAAAAAGATCTTGGAAAAGTACAAGTAGGGTGAGCATGTGTGCACATGCAGAGAACAGAGGGCCTCCTCCAGAAACCCTGCTGTGTGCCGGGACATCAGGGACGAGACCCAGGCACTGAAACCTGTAAACGGCAGGCTGTTGAAAAGAGGGGTGTTCAATTCATACTTTTTCTTTCTACTAAAAGTAGTGCATAGTTGTCAGAGGACACTTGGAAATCAGATACTGAGTAGAGGGAAAAGAGGCCCATGTCCTCTTCTCAGGCCTGGCTTAAGGTGCTGCAATGCACCCCAGGGCTATGGCTGGTGTTGCCACACAGTTCTCTGACCTCTGACCTCTGCTCGCGCCTGGGTCCAAAGCACTCACCTGCCCATGCCGCTCAAACTCCTGGCGCCTGAACCGTATGACTGCACACCTACAAGGCACTGGAACACTGTGGTGGGTACTGGAGGGACAGCAGAAGTGGGGACAGCTGGGATCTGCCTGCAGGAGAGGTGGCAGTTGAAACGAACAGCACGTGTGGCCAATGAGCACATGCTAAAAAGGTCATGTTATGCAGAGCTGAGCTAGAAGCCAGAGCCCTGGCATCTGTTTCTTCCCCTACCGAACTCCTGAGTCCCCAGTGACCTATGCAGGGCCGCAGTTACACCAACCACGACCAATCCATTGACTGTGGAGTTGTGCAGTGCACAGCCATGCCACATGCCCAGGACTGTGCTGGGTATTTCTGTGTCTCCATCCTCACTCCTCAGGGTGGCCCAGTTCAAGTGAGGAAACTGAGGCTCAGCGGGGCAAGGAGTGTCACAAAGCAGGTCAATGTCAGACCCAGGAGGAGCATAGCCACACTGCAGACTCTGAGGACACCAGCCCTGAGCTGTGGCGGGGGGGCGGGGGGGGGAGGGTGCCCTCCCCTCTGGCTGAACCACAGGTGGCAGTCCCCAATTTGTCCCCTGCCCATTAACAGCCCCAACCTCTGAACCACACTGGGCGTCAAGGAATTAGAGCAGAGATATGCCACCTTTTGGGCGCTGACACCCCCATTCTTATTTAATTCCACCCCGCCCCTCTCGGTTCCTCCAAGTGTCAGCTGGCAAACATCTGTCCTGTAAATCAAAGCGCTGAGGGGCTCGCCAGGTTTGACGGCTCTCTGAGAATTTCATGGAGCCCTTCGGAGAAGACACCAGCGTGAGTGGCGCAAAGGTCTCAAAATGTTAAAAACCTCCTCCTCCTGCACAAAGTGGCCAGGAGCCCAGCTCAGTGGCGAGGTCACAGCCCCGGGCGGGCAAGGCAGCCAGCCGGGGAGCGTGGATTCCGTCCCGGAGGGCAGCACCTCTGACCCTCTAAGGAAAACACCGGCCAGGTTCCGGCTGGAGGAGCCTGAGTAGAAGCCATTGTGTGGACCAGCCGATTTGTTTGGGAGGAAGGTGCCATTTGGGGACCTGCGAGCCCGTGCCGGCTGCGTACCTTTGACCACTGGAGCTGCACCGGTGTCCCTCCGTGCTGATGGATGAGAGTCGCTCATCCACGCCCAGGGCTCCTTTGTCTGCTGCCCAAGTTAACTTTGAAAACATCTTCACTGGTCTAATAGCTTCTGTGTTGGGATGATAAAAGCGATCCATTTTCACAGTGGAAGAGGTAGGAAAAGAAGTCATGCAAAGTGAGAAAAAATGGGTGAATTCTCGAGTTTTTCAATGAGTCTCCATTCAAATGTTTGTTCTTTAAAAGAATTTCCCCCTTTACAATTTCTGGGGATGGGAGGAGCTTCACTCTAAGTTACATCCACAGCCTTTTTTATTTCTGGAGACAGGATCTCACTAAATCCCTAAATTGCCCAGGCTGGGTTCAAATTTGGGATCCTCCTGCCTCAGCTTCCCAGAGTACAGAGATTGCAGGTGCGCATCACCATGCTTAGTCCCCACTTTATACTGTTTGTTTGTTTTGAGACAAGGTCTCCTTATGGATTCTAGGCTCAGCTTGAACTCACTATACAGTCCAAACTGACCTGAAATTCACAGTGATTCTCCTGTCTCAGCCTCCCAATTGCTGGGATCACAGGTGTGTGCCATCATTCCTGGCTCTGATTTATACTGTCACAGAATAAAAGAAAATTGTTTTATTTTTCAAAATTAAATTAAATTAAATTTTATTTTGGTTTTTTTGAGACAGAGCCTCCCTATGTAGTATAGGCCAGCCTTGGAACTCACTATGTAGCCCAAGATGGCCTCAAACTCACTGCAATCCTCCTGCCTCAGCCTCCCAAGGTCTAACAGAATGAAAATTTTATTATAGAGCTGGGTGTTCCACTTTCTTCAGTCTGCCTCCTGTGTGACAGTGTTCCCCCAGGATACCATTTAACCTGTAGCTGAAGATTTAGATTTTCCTGGTTCTCTCCTACTTTAAACATGGGGTGGGAATTTGAGGCCTAGAGGTGGAACCGGCCCACTGCCTGTTTGTACATAGCCTATGAGCTGAGGATGCTTTTGGTATCTGTAAATTTTTTTTTTTTTTAAGGTCAAAAGAGGAATAACATTTTGTGACACACGAAATGTATGCAGTAGAAATCTCAGGGCCACAAATAAAGTTTTATTGACACACAGCATGCACACTGGTGCTTGTGCCCCCTGTTGCTGCTCTCAGAACTGCAAACTCAAATCAGGTGTGGAATCTAAACCCAGCACTCTGGAAGGCTGAGGCAGGGGGATTTCAAATTCAAGCTTTGCCTGGGCAATTTAGCAAGAGCCTCTCTCAAAACAAAAAGGGCTGATGGGGCAAAGACCCTGGGTTCAATCCCTAGTATCACACAACAAACAACAACAACAAAAAGATAACTGCAAAGCTGAGGTACTCTGAAGGAGACCTTGTGTCCCTTCAAGCTAAAAATATTTACAATCTGCCCCTTTAGAGACAGCTGACCCACTGTATCCTTAACAGGCTCTGGCCAGCATCCTTGCATGTCCCTTGGAGAACTTCCCTTAGGATAGATTCCTGGCTGTGGAGCAGTCCCAGCTAAAGGGGCAGACAGTTTGAAGCTGGTTCCCCCTTTGAGTCTGGCAACTGGCAGATGCTGTAGGCAAGTGCTGCGTCTGGGCAGGTGCAGCCTGGGGACCCACAAGGCCAGGCCTTGCTCCGGAAATGCAAGCCCCAGGACATTGAGATTCACGCGTTAGACCCAGCCTCCTCTGTTCTCCCAAAGACCCCTGATGTGACCCTAGGGCACTGCGGCTTCCGCAGAAGTAGGATGCTGACAGGCACTGCTAGACCCATGGCAGGGAGTCCAGCCAGGCCAGCGCCCTCCCCAGGTCACATCTCCCCCAACGCACTGCCCCAGGAGGGGCTGCTGCTCACACCCGACCTCTCAGGTAAGGTCTTCGGGTTTCCTCTTCTCTCTTCTGCTTCAACGTTCAGATCTTCATTGGCCATCTGCATGCCTTCTGCTTTTTTTTGGTGGGGGGGGGTTTACCAGGAATCGAACTCAGGACCTCACACTTGCCAGGCAGGTGCTGTGCCACTGAGCTAAATCCCCAGCCCTTGCATGTCTTCTGTGTAAACAGCTTACATTGTCCCAGACAAACTTGGGAAGGAGCAGAATGCCGTTGCAAAAAATAGGAGCCAGCAGAAAGGAAGGTCCCCAAGCCCGTCCCCATCTCTCTGGCTTTGGGAAACCCAGTTCAGGGGGTGGGGATGGGGCTCTGCCTGACGGCCATGGGCCAGAGGTAGCACAGGGGCAGTGGCATGGTGGCTGTGTCAGGGAATGGAGGGCCGATTTTCAAGCTGGACAGATTGGTGAGGATCAAGCCAAAGAGCCCATTGGCCCCCACAGAGTCTAGGGGGGAGCCCCTCAGTGAACCAACATCCCGGGGCACCCCTGGCTCTCTGCTGGGGTGGCTCTGCGTCAGCCTGCCATCTCCCTCTAAGCCACCTCTGTCCAGTCTGGACCCCATCTCACCAGTGTGTTCCTCACAGGTGCGCATCCTTGGCTTTCTGCCCAAGGACACTCAAGGGACCCGATATCCTCTACTGCTACTCTGGGCAAAGGACGATGTACCCAGGCTAAAAATCAGTGCACTGGAGCGGTGCACGCGTTGATGGATGGTGTCCATAGGGGCTGCATGGCTGCTCCACGCAAGGCACACCTCCCCAGGAGCTGCGAATGTGACCTCATTAGGGAAAAGGGTCTCTGCATGCGTGATTAAGCAAAGGATCTCGGGGTGAGCACAGCCGTGCTGGGGGAGGGGGTGAAATCCACTCACAGCATCTGAGAAGAGAGCGGCCAAGGCTGCATTCAAGGTGGCAGCCCCAGCAGCTGGACAGGCAGGAAGTATCCACCTCAGAGCCCCAGAAGGAGCAAGCCCCTTAGTGAACCAGGCCACGCCACATGGATTTCGGGCCTTCGGCCTCCAGGCTTGTGACAGCACTGATTTCTACCCTTGGAGTTGCCAGTCCGTCCTGAGTTGCTCCAGGGCCCAGGGACTGGTATAGAGCCCTGAGCTCCATCTCGGAATCCCAGCCCCGCTGTGTAGACACGGTACGGCTGGGAAACTACACCGACGTGGTCGGCATGAGGATCAGCGGACGCGCAGCAGGTGTCAGAAATGGCTGTGGCTGTTGTCCCACGAGCTGCCCATCCTGGGCGAGGCAAGTCACAGCCCAAGAGAGCCAAAAGCAAGCGCCACTCTGCCCCTTCTTAGGAGAGTCCGTTCGCAGTGCCCAGCATTGGCAGTGTCCTCTGGGGTCTTCAGACTGCAGGAGGTGCCTTAGCTGCTGCCACATGCACGGTGAGCCAGCATCAGGAAAGGGACCTGTGGGCCAGCTGAGGAGCCAGGTTCCAGGCAAGTGTCCCCAGGGAGAGCGAGTGTACACATTCATAAACACCCTCAGGGTCACCAGGCCTGAGTTCAAGGGGAACGGATGCTGTGAGGGAAGCTTTTTAAAGG
>NW_004955422.1:16405612-16659274 GCF_000276665.1 Chinchilla lanigera
TTGTCTTTTTTTTGAAACAGGGTCTCACTATGCAGTTCAGGCTGGCCTTGAGCTCACTCTGTAGCCCAAGCTGTTCTAGAACTCGCAACAATCTTCCTGCCTCAGCCTCCCGAGTGCTGGGATTACAGGCGTGCACTGCCTTGTCTGGAGGAAGGAAACTTTAAAATCAAGAGAAACTCTGGGACTCAGACGCTGAGGCCAGAAGCTGTGCCCATCAGGGCTGTGTTTCCACCCCCGTGGCATACCCAGGCAGTACCTCCATGGGAGACATCTTGGCCCACTGGGTAAGGACTGAACGGCACTGGTGTCGGCGGGCTGCCTGGCTGGACTGCGTTAAATGAGGTCCACGTCTGTTTCTACCCTGGCTGCTGGACCCAGGATTAGCCCTCTCGGGCCGAGGCTTGAATCCCTGTCAAAGGGTCCAGCGGTGTCACCGCTGGGCAGTGACAGAGAGGAGACAGAAGCGAGGAAGCTTTGTCCTGGCTTCAGTCCCCGCATCCGTACAACAGGGTTGTGATGAGCCGCTGCTCACAGCCTGACGGGGGCGCTTCTGTCGCGCACAGTCCTGGGGAGACCCCAGGGAAGGATAGCGCGGTCTGCAGGGGTAGAGGGCTGGCGGCTACAACCCGGCAGGGAAGGGTGCCCCTAGCGGTGAGGCCGAGAGTGGCAGCCCTTGGAGCCGGGCGGCGAGTCCCCAGGGATTTGGGAAGCGGTCCCCCTCCTGCAACAGGGTAAGCACAGCTAGAGGGCTGGGTCGCGACACCCTCTGCAGCCGCGGCTCTGCTCTTTCCTAGATGGGGAAGCGGGTCAAGCACTGGTCCGAAGCACACAGCGGGAGCCTCGGGAGGAATTCTCCAGCCCCTTGATCTGTGGTATGTGCGGCCAGAAACCCAAGCCGGAACACTGCCGGCAGCATCTGTTTAAATGCCTCAAAGCAGAAATGCCCCTGGCCTCGCTGGCCTGGCTGAACAGAGCGCTGGAGGTTCTGGGGGGATGACGACCCCTGGCTCCCCTCCACCTGCCTGGCCTGCCTCTTCTCTCCCTCATTTAACAGAGATCGGTCACCCGCTTCCATGCCTGGTCCCGGGGTGCGGGGGGACAGCCGTGAGACCGAGACACACACGCGTACAGACACAACTCCACACATTTTCAGACGTGAGGCAGAAGCAGAAGGAGGGCAGTAACTGGCGGACTCATTATTTCTCAGCAGTTACAGAGCCCGCTGCGAAGAAGGTGGAATTCCCTTTGCGCGCTGCCCCTCGATCACCGGCAGCGCGAGAGGAAGACTCAGCGGCCGCATCAACCACAGAGCACACATGATGTGCCCGTGAGCACATCCATGCACGCACACCCCCGCACTACCTCCGCACATGTGTGCACACACTTACACACATGCACACGCCCACGTGGGCACGCTTACTCGAACACTTGCCCACTCGTATCCAAACACATACAGACATGTACACACATATACACACAGACATGTACACACATACACAGTATGACCCAGAACAGGTCTTCAAGTAAGCAGTGACGATCACCATTAACAAAGCAGGGCAGAGTGTTCTGGAACACTGGATGTGGGCTTGGCCCTCTCTAGATCTCTGTCCTAAGAGCTCTGTTCTCCATAGCCTGGCCATGAGTGCTGCCCCCTCAGAGAGAACGCAAACTCCCACACCCGAACAAGACACAGCAATCCAGTCTGTGAAAATTTCACATAAGATAACCCCAAGGCAGCTGGGCGTGGTGGCGTATGCCTGTAATCCCAGCACTCGGGAGGCTGAGGCAGGAGGATCATTGCTAGTTTGAGACCAGATTGGGCTACAAAGTGAGCTCAAGGCCAGCCTGAACTGCATAGCGAGACCCAGTCTCAAAAAGACAAAAAAATAAAAAATAAACAAATAAAAAAAAGATAACCCAAGGCATTCATTACATCGGACAGGAACGGAAGTGACCAAGCCAGAAGATTGAGTGGCCGTGCAACGCAGAGAGCAGGATGGGGGGGGGGGATGTCCCGAGGGAGCAACAGAGTTTGGAGTCCTACCCCACGGAAGGGTGGCCTTGGGAAATGTGTTCCCAAGCATGACACTGGGCTGCAACTTTACAACATGACTCCGTGCATGGAGGAGCCACGCCCCGAAAGACCCAAAACTGCCCAACCTTTTCCTCCGTGCCCTTCTGGGACTGTGCCTTGCCGTGAAGTAGATTCAGGGTGTCACCTCCTGAGCCCCCGGTTTCTGCTCTGGAAGCTGGGTTGTTGACCATGATGAATGCATTTCTAGGCGGCTGGGGCTCTGTTCCCAGGGTAGCATTGGTCACTGCTCTCCAGCATAAGCCATGATGAGCTGGGGCCAGGAGGTGGGCTGCAGTTTTTAATTTTGGAAAGTTTCAAACCTACTGAGAAGCTTCAAGAATAGTATGACCAGCTCCTCCCTGCCCCTCCCCTGTATTTACCAACACCTGGCCGTGTGTGCATTCACACTCATGCACACACATACACACAAACACAAGCTGTCGTGGGTAGGACACGTTCTCTACAGCCTTTGGCATGTGTCCTAAGCCCCAGGACACCGCCTACCTAACCCCCAATACAAGCATCAGACTCGAGAAAGTCACCCATTGTGAGGACTGTGATCCAATGCACACACAGTCCATACGCAAGTTCCCCAAGGGTCCTAGTCATGTCTGTTATAATTGTGTCTTCTTTTTATGTGACTTGTTTTTATTGAGGTGAAGCTCACACCGCAAAGTTAACTTTTAAAGTGTGCAACTCACTGTGCATCTTGATATATTCACAGCCGTCAGCTTTATCCAGTTTCAAAACACTTTTTGTCCCCAAAAGCAAACTCCTTACTAAGTCGCCAGTCCTCAGGCGTCTCTCTCCCAGCCCAACTGCTTCAGCAGGTGTTCATAGTAAGGAATCTTACAAGGTGAAGTTTTTCTTTCTTAAAAGACGTTATTGTAAATCAAATGTAGACCTAGACCATTTATGCATTTATTTGGGAGAAGGAAGGGGATACTACCCACTGACTGGACGTCTTTGGACAAATCCTTTCCCTCTCTGCTTCTTACTTTTGGGATAAGGAGCTTCGAGGAAATCTTGTAGGAACTACCCAACCCTAGAATCGTGAGTGGATCTTTGTCAAATGACCTGGACAGCACAGTTAATACTCACTCAAGGGGCTGGAGATTTAGCTCAGCAGCACATCACTTGCCTGGCAAGCGCAAGGTCGTGAGTTCAATTCCCAGTACCGGAAAAAAAAACAAAAAACAAAACAAAACAAATACTCACTCAAGCCCAGCTTCTGGAGCATCTGTCCCACCTGACAGGTTCTGCCCAGGCCTGGGGACTGAGGACAAGTGGAAACATCCCTGTCCTGGGAACTAAGATCCCTGGGGGCAGCAAGTGATTCATGAGGTTCTCATCCATCAGCGGCCCTAGGCTTTGTGGCTCACCCTGTCATCTGGGAAATGGGTGTGGGTCCCTGCCATGGAGACCCGTATCTGCAGCCCACTCCAGAATTGGGGGCTTAGATGGGAGCAGCAGCCACCAGACTGAACCTGATGCTAAGAGCAGGTCTCTGCCTTCTCACCCCCACGCTGGCTCTCTCTCCCTCTCCTATTTCGTGCTGGGCATGTGAGGGTGTAGCTCAGCATCTCAGCATGCCCTAGAATGGAGCTGGAACAGGGGGAGTCCTGGGGACCCGTGCTGCTTCATCTTTGAAGACAGATGTTCTTCATGCTGCCCGTTGGCTGAGGTCATCCTTCAACAGCAGTGCAAACATCCACCGGGGCAGGGCCTCCCTACAAACATGGCCGGCTGCCCCAGACACAGGGTTCCCCAAAGGCTGGAAAAGGGGGGATCTAATTGACCTGACCTGAAGTCTGACCCATTAAAGAGCCCAGAAAGGGTTTGCAGATCAGACGAACAGTTGCACAATCAACACAGCAACAGACGACAAGGAAGAGAGGAAGGAAGAACAGACAGAATGAACAAGAAGTACAGGCAAACTCAGAAAGCAGTGGGTTCCAGCGACCACGATCACCTCCTGATTCATCCCATACTCCCAGACCACTGACTGTGTCCGGTCCTGGGCAGGCATCGGGAATAGGGTTGTGCCCTGTGTGCATTTATCCTATCTCTGCAGAGTCTGGGAAGGCAACAGCTGTGAGGGCAGTGTCCACCCTGGGGAGTAAGGAAGGGCTGGGGCCACTGAACAGAATGGGCACTCACGTATGTGGGTGTGTGTGTCAGGGGGAGCTCTGTCACTCAGAATCACCCTGCAGTCTGCAATGGCCACTTTGGGACCTGCTCCTGGGCAGTTCTTAGGGCTGAGCATCAGGAGGAAGTCAGGGTCCTGCAATGAGCCAAGGCTCTGTACTTAGGCTGGTTTGCTAACTTTCCAAAAAAGATCAGTTTGATAGGAATTTTGCAACTTCAATTCAGCCAGAACTGGGTTGAAATCCTAACTCTAACGCTCATGAGCTCTGTGCTTCTGGGCAAGATGCGCTTTCCCTCATCTTTAAAGTGGGTGTCGGGGCTGGGGATTTAGCTCAGTGGCACAACACCTGCCTGGCAAGTGCAAGGTCGTGAGTTCAGTTCCCGGTACCAGAAAAAAAACAAAAACAAACAAACAAAGTGGGTGTCGTGAAAATGGAAAGGGGTGAAGTTTTGGGCTTCCTAAGTACTGGCCACCACCATCACCATCATGGGGACACGCCTGGGTGACACTCTCAGATCATCACGCTGGATGGACCATCTCAGGACCTCCCTGCACCCTGGGAGAAGAAATAGGAAATGCACCGTGGAAGATGGCAGGTGTCTTGGAGAGAAAAGAAAATCACTTAGTGTGTGAAGTTTGAAGAACAGTGAATTTGTAGGGGCTGGGGTCCTTTCGTCTCCATGGGAGGGTTATACAGCCCGCAGAAGTCATTATTTGAATTGGATGATTTTTGATGCGGTCACTATCAGTTTCTCACTAAGCTCGTCTCTGTTCTGTTTTTACGGACATGGAAAGTGTTGCTGCCTCTCACATGGGAACTTGTTCCCATGGAGATCACCACTCCCCACTGGGAGGACAAGGCAACCCTAGCTGGTGGGGCTCAGGCCTGGATGTCTGAGCTGTCAGCAGATGAGGGATCGACCCCAGCTTCTCTGGCCTCTGGGTGGGCCGCCGGTGGCTGTTGCTAAACACCGGCTTCACCTGCAGACAGCCAGAGGAGGGAGCCGTGCTACCCTGAGTGTTCTCACTGCATGGGTGCTCCGGGAATCCCAGAGGCAAGTCACATCCCGCCCACATAGCGTCCACACTAGGGGACAGGGCCTAGGTGGGGATGAAGAGACCACAAGATGCAGAAACTCCCCTTCGAGGAGTGGACATGCGCAAGACGTCTTCACCTCCCAGGATGTTCTCCCCTGCGTGGCTGGAGAGGAAATTAGCAGACAGGGACAGATGGCATTCTCCAAGTGCCTGGCTCGGATCTGCTGATGTGAAGGATGCCAGCAGATACCAGAAGGGTAGTTCATGCTAAGGGAAATGTTTGGGGCAGGGGGCAGGGATAATAACTCAAAAGCTTTTCTGTAAAGATACGTACATGCTTTTTAAAAAAATCTAAGGAAAAAATTCTACCTACATTGAAACAGTAGTCGCAATGCAGGAATAATATTCTAGGTTTTGAAATGGGTTTTGAAATAATATTCTAGGTTTTGTATTGTGCTTCTGTGGATTTTCCAAATTTTCAACTGTAACTAAGTAGTGCTTTGGCAATTAAAACATTCAAAGTCTACTTTCTTTTTTTAAAGGTATAATTTAAAATAAAGTGCACCCTAGGTAGCAGTTCAGTTGTATGAGATGAAAGGGTCACGGAGGTGGCGGGGATGGTTACACGTGAAGGTGGTATTAACCCCATGGAGCAGCACACTTAAAACACTCAGGATGGCAAATCCCATGTTGTGCGATTTTAATTCAACTTTACAAAGGGAAAAAGAAAAACTACCCACTGTGCCTATATTAATGCACGTCTGAAATTCAGATACGATGTACTCTAACTGTAAAAGTTAATAATAGAAACTACTTTGAAACCATGAAAATGTGAAGGGTACACTTTAATGAGTTTTGACAAATGTCAGCCCTGGTTTGTTTACCACCATGGTAAAGAACATTTGCATTACCCCAGAAAAACTTCTTTCCACCCTGGCAGGCAGTTAATCTCCATCCCAGGCAGCGACTGGTCAGTACTTTGTTACCGTGGACTTGTCTTTTTCTAGAGTTTCCCTTAAATTTTAAAATTATTAATAAATGTTGCAAGAATAACCAGAGAATGGCATTCAAGTAAATAATAATAGTTACCTCTCCTATCACACGCCCGCATGGGCCAGGCCATCTCCATATGGATGCTGTGTGATCAACACAGACAAGAGAATATTTTAAGAAAGTATTACAGCAAAACACATTGCCATTAATCCACCTCAGAACTTTACCCCTTGATTCAAACACATTCTTGCCATTTCTGATACAGTTCTGGAAGTCCTCTTTCCCAGTGTGTCTTTTTTTCTTTTTTTCTTTTTTTTTTTTTTTTTGAGACAGGGTCTCACTACGCAGTTCAGGCTGGCCTTGAGCTCACTTTTGTGGCCTAGGTTGGTCTCAAATTTGCAACAATCCTCCTGCCTCAGCCTCCCAAGTGCTGGGATTACAGGTGTGTGCCACTATGCCTGGTTCTTCCCAAGTGTCTTTACGAGGGGTGATAAAAAATATGCGGCTGCCAAATGCCGCCCAGTGAAGGGCAGGCCCAGTGTGCCCTCCTCACCCACCTTATTCACCAGATCTGGCACTGTGCAACTTCTAGCCCTTCCCCAAAATCAAAATGACCATGACAGGTAAATATCTGAATCAGTTCAGGACATCAAGGCAGCCATGACAGCACAACTAAAGACATTCACCAAGAAGACTTCCAGAACTGCTTCAGGAAGTGACCAAAACAACGGAATAAGTGTGCTGGAAGTGAAGGGGAGTATGTCGAGGAGGGTTCATGGCAATGTGTCTTTTACTGCAATAATTTCTCTAAATGTAAGTATTCATAGTTTTCTATTTTCTGAGTCACTGGGACACGGGTTTAGGAACAACAACAATCTTGTATTTTCCACGATCAGAAAATAGCAACCTCCCCAAGCTCAGTAGGGGGAGAGGAAACTCGGAAAAAGGATTTAAGGTTCGATGTGACAATTAAAAAATTCTCAAGTGGGGCTGAAGATGTAGCTCAGTGGTAGAGAGCTTGCCTAGCTTGGGTGAGACCCTAGGTTCCATCCCCAGCACTGTAAAGAACAAACAAGACAACCCCACCCCCACCCCCAAACAGAAAACAAACAAAAAACCGCCTGGAGCCATTCATGGTGGCATATGCCTGTAATTCCAGCAGTCTGGGAGGCTGAGGCAGGAGGACAACAATCTGAGCCCAGCCTGAGAAACTTAAAAATTTAGCAAGAATTTGTCTCAAAATAAAAAATAAAAAAAGAGCTGGGGCTGTAGCTCAGTGTGAAGACCTTGGGTTCAATCTCCAGTTCTGTCAGAAAACAAAAACAAACAAGCTCAGCGAACATGAAATCCTAAACAAAAGCACCAAACCAAGCCCTTTGGGCCATGTGGGCCTCAGACCAATTGCAGGCGGTGGCAGTGACCAGGATGCACGGACTGCTGCCCCCCCCCCCCATCAGTGGATGAAATGTCCTCAAGTGGAGAACCAGCCCACTGAGCTACTTGAAGCAAATACAACCTGAAAAATCAGAGCCAGGAGACACAGCAATTGGGGCTTCAAAGACCCAGGTATGACTGAGCCCTCTGGGAGAAGGTCCACACCTGATGCACCTCCAGCTCGCTGCTAGAGAGCCCGACAGGTGGCCACAGCGCCCCCTGCTGGCCAGTGTGGTGTTTCCTCTCCCACCCACGCTGGAGGCACCAGTAGATGCTCAAGCCTGGGCACTGCAATCAACCACTCAAGCAGAATCCCTGTCTGTCTGTCTGTCTGTCTGTCTGTCTGTCTCCACAAGCCTCACTTCCCTCATACGTGGCAAGATTCACAGCTTCAAGGCTCACAGCACAGCTGGGACTATGGCACACCAGGTACCGAGCTGATCCTTAGGATTGTCGTCATCACCTTCATGAATGACTCCGGGCACTGTTGTGCGCGCGTCTCTGTGGCCCGCAGGACTGAATGCAGGCCGAGGCCACAGCCCCGGAGGTCCCTGGCCTGCCCAGGGAATGGTCAGGTGAGGATCCTCGCGCTGCAGCCGGTCTGCCCCGGGAGCCCCAAGACAAGGGCATGTTTACTCCCGTGGAGGCAGCACAGCCGGGGTTTACAAGCAGACTGTCTGGGTTCAAAGTCCAACTCCCAATCTCCTTGCAGATTGTATGGCCTTGGGCGACTCTGCCACTTTTCTGGGGCCCCTATTTTCCACCCATTCAACGGGGGAAATGGTATACCTGGGGGATCCTGCGGGAATTTAAACTGAGAACTTAGCCGCGGGGCTTAGACCACCCTTGAGGCATTGCCTGGTGTTCCCGGGTCGCCGCCCTCAATCCCTTTCCGCCCCTTCCCCAGAAGGCAGAGAAGGTTGGGGCGCGGGGAGGGGGAGCTGGATGCTGCCATCTCGCCTCCCCCAGCCCGATTTGGGGCGCGTCCGCCAATGCAGCCGCTGCCATCCTCCTCAGTACCCCGCATTTATCACGGACTTTAAAACGAAAGCTGCAGGGGAGGG
The DNA here is from genome assembly GCF_000276665.1 of Chinchilla lanigera. Classification (NCBI taxonomy): domain Eukaryota; kingdom Metazoa; phylum Chordata; class Mammalia; order Rodentia; family Chinchillidae; genus Chinchilla; species Chinchilla lanigera. The sequence goes on from NW_004955422.1 coordinate 16,414,365, forward strand.
TAATTAAGTTTAATAGGAGCCGCCGTCGATTGAAAGCCACAGGGGGGAAGTAATTAGATTTAACAGAAGCCACGGCTTTCTGAACCAAGACGCACAGCGTGGGAGTCCCTGGTCCAGAAAGCCTAGGGGATGATGTCTTTTTCTAAAGGCTTTCCTGGTGACATTTTCTGCGTGCTCCGTCATTAACGCCAGTCACTGACGGGGTATGAATGTGGCCTTTGCTCATTGAAATTCATTAGGCCTGGCATCTCCGCGGCGTCTCCGCGTTGCCCTCCCCACCGCCTTTGCGCGGGCCCGTGCGCTCTTCCCCCACACCCAGGAGCCGGGGCTGCAGGCACAATGGGCAAGGACCCGAGTTAAGCCCAAGCCCGCTGGGAGCAGTTCTTTCTGCCCCGCCAGCGCATTCTCCTTCTCTGCAGGCGCCGCTTCACCGAGGCCCCCCTCTCCCCGCCCGCCGGGGCAGGCGCGCCCGACCTCCCAGACCGCTCGGCCCGCGGACCCCGGGCGCAGGGCCTCCAGGGCCGGGCCTCCGACGCATGGCACCTCAAAAACAAAGGCGCTGCGGCCGGAGCTGGGAAGCGGAGTTCACCGACGCCGCAGCTGGCCAGCCCACCCAGCCCGAAAGTCGCTTTCCCAAACCACCGCCCTTCCAGCCTCCATCCCCCGGCGAAGGCGCGGGACGCACAGGGCGCGCGGCGCGCTGGGCTGAAACTGAGGCTGAAGCGCCACCTCGCGGCCTCCCCACGCGCTGCGCTCCCATTGTGTGTACGCGGCCGGAGATCCAGTCTAGGGAGCAGTTTAGCAGCATAAAAGGGCGCGCGGTGGGGGTGTGTTGCCAGAAGATAAAACTCGGAAAACGTGAGAAAGTCGGAGCTGCAGGGGGAAACTGTAGCAGACAACACGAGACAGATATGCAGGCTGGGACTCTTGGAGGAGGCAGGGAATATGGTCTTTTAAGAAGCGCACGAAAGCCAGCCCGGGCATGAGGGAGGCAAAGCTCCACATCTCCTGGTCTCCGCCCCAGCTAAGGCCGCACACCGAGGGCATCCTCAGGGAACTGGGAAGAGGCTTCAGTTGTCTACTGCTTTGTGAAATTAAACTCACACAACCCTGAGCCCCCAGGCTGCAGCACCGCGGAGAGTCGTTCTCGGGGGCGGGTCGCACATCGGAGCAGCGCCCCACCCCCGGTCAGGGCAGCGTGGGCGGGGTCACGGGCGGGGAATAGGAGCCACCGCCCACCTGCCGGGGCCAGGTCAGGAAGAGGAAAATGAGAGGGTGTGTGCGGGGGGCGGAGGCTTGATGCAATCCCGATCAGAAATGCTCGAGGATCCCAGGCACCTACCCGCGGGGCTGGCGGGGCAAGCTATATAAGGCTGCAGACCCGCGCCACTGCGCCGTCGGAGCAGGAGCGCAGTGCGTCCAGGTACCCCTAGCTCACGGTCGGCTCGAGGCCACCGCGCCCAGGTGCCACAACCCTGCCGCGCATCGCCGTCGCCGCCAGTCCCCGGAGGTGCCATGCGGAGCGCGCCGAGCGGATGTGCGGTGCTCCGCGTCCTGGTCTTGGCCGGCCTGTGGCTGGCGGTGGCGGGGCGCCCCATGGCCCGGCGGTCTCTCGCCCTGTCGGACCAGGGGCCGCACTTGTACTACGGCTGGGACCAGCCGATCCGCCTTCGGCACCTGTACGCCGCGGGCCCCTACGGCCGCTCGCGCTGCTTCCTGCGCATTCACACGGACGGCGCGGTGGACTGCGTCGAGGAACAGAGCGAGCACTGTGAGTGCCGGCAGGTCCCGGCACCCTTCCCGCCACTCCTCCTCCCTTTGCCCTTCCTCGGCCCTCTGGGAACCCCGGGATCTCCCAGGAACCCCAGCTTTTGCACCCTAGCTTTACCATCCCTCCCTCGGTCCCCAGATAGCGCGGGGGAGCGCAGGTGTTCGAAGGAGGGCGCCCACGTGTGTGGGTCCCAGGCCGCAGCTTCTTGCTTCCCTTGTACCCAGGCTTGCTGGAGATCAGAGCAGTAGCTCTGGAGACCGTGGCCATCAAGGACATAAACAGCGTCCGGTACCTGTGCATGGGCCCTGATGGCAGGATGCGGGGGCTGGTAAGTGTCCGCACGGGGCAAGGGTGCACCCAACATGGGTCTTCTCCCACCTCTGCTCAAACCTGTATGCAACTTCGAGGGAGAGCTTTCAAGGGTCGATTAAGCTAATGCTCGGATGCCCCCCTACCCCGCCAGCACGGAAGTTTACGTCCGAGTCTGTAGCCGGAGAATGGGTGAGAGCAGCCATGCATTCACAATTGAGCTAAAGGCCGCCGGCGGGCCGGGAAGACCCATTGTGCGGCTTCCTTTGATATTAAACAAGAAAACTCACCTCGCCCCTTTACAGCCTGGGCTTTGCGTGTGGTCCTCTCTTCCTCTCTCAAGTATAAGGAAAGAAGGCATATCCATAAATTGTGTTTGCTTAAAAAAAAAAAAAAACTATCAAATTCGAAAGCAAAAAACACTGAGACTGGCAAGGTTCCTTTTCTTTTTTTCTTTTGTTGGTTTGCCTTTTGGTACCGGGAATTGAACCCAAGGTCTTTGCGCTGGGCTAAATCTCCAGCCCCCAGTTTTTAAGTTTTGAGACAGGCATCTCCATCGGTTGCCCAGGCTGGGCTTGAACTTTCCATCCTTCTACCTCAGCCTCTTATTATTAAAATGCAGATGTATTAGAATAAAACTTCATTGCTGTGGCCCCCGCCCCCTGCAACAGCTCACCTCTGCTGAAAATGCTTTGGTTTGGGGGTTGGTGGGGTGGGGGATGGGCAAGGAAGGCCCAGGTAACCACAGAAGGCTGGAGCTGGAAGTGTGTGGATGCTGGGGGCTCTGGTGGCTGAACAAAGCGTGTGAGTTCAAAGGAACCGTGCTTAGAGGAGGCTGTGTGAGGTCCCCAGAGGCCAGGCCTCCCACACAGCCGGGGGCTCCCTGGGAGGAGGGGGGTAGGGCCCGGGTGTGTGTGTGGGCACCTGCAGGGACCCCCACCCCCAGTTGCCAGTGGCCCCAGGACTCTGCATCTTAGAGTCTCAGAATTGTTCTGTGCCTGTGCCATCCATGTATTCCATTTATCTGGCTGAAAAGATGGTAAAAAATAGACTGGGGGTCTGCCTGCTGGAAGCTGACCCCAAAGCGCCCCAACCCTGCCTTTGTCACTTACGTTGACATTTACTAGGACACTCAGGGCGGAAGGGCCCTGCAGAAGCTGTGGGTATCACCTCCCCTCCCCATGCAGATCTAACGCACAGTGGGGAGCCTGGAGGAGCGGTTTGCTAAAGTCCTTTTCTTCTCTTGGTATCTGGGCCGTAGTCTAGCACCGCCTGAGGACATGATGCTTTTTAATTTTTTAGCCTAGGATGACACATTTTTTTCTAGAAACTCAAAATTTCATTTTCTGTATGGAGAAAGGATAATAGTTTCTCCCAAAGAGCTCTTAGGGTGAAATGTTTCACTTGTTCTATCTACAATTTGCGTTTTTCAGAAATCAGAAGAAACTGTCCCTGACGGCCTGGTGGCTGTGGCCTGGTGTGCCGTTGGCCTGGGCAGGAGCAGTGGGCCCTTGCAATTAGACTTATCAGTGCCTTATCAGCCCGTAACTCACCCACCTGCAGTTCAGTGACCTTTGTAGACTCCGCAGATGTGGGGCCTGTGTTTACGGAGCAGCTTCCCAGCTCCCGGCCTTAGACTCTCCCCGTGTCCCCAACAGATAATGACACTAGCTTGGGGTAGGGCTCACCCACGGGCACCTCTCAAGCCTGGGGACTAGGAATGTTCTGGGGAGCAGGGACCTTTCCTGCTGCACACATTTCCGGCCCCCCGCTGGTGCAGGCTCTGCCCTGGGCTGGCGGGAGGGGGCTGTGGATTATCTCGCTGTCCCTGCTGCGCTGCCCTTCAAGGAGGGAAAGTTCCTGCGGTGAATGAAGGAGCCAGAGGGGGCTGATGCTTAGAAAGGCTCCCATGTACTATATCGGTCTAGATGCAGGCTAGTAGACGCCCCAGCCCGGACTCCAGAGAGCCTAGGCCCCTGTAATTCTGAATCAAAAGACCGATCCTCAAATGATCCAGTGTTTAGTCCGAGTTTACCAAAGTGCTGATGGAATGTGATGAACTTTTTAAATGTAAATAGAGTTGGGAGGAATGCACAAGCCGCGCCTATGGTTTGATTGCTCAGGGCAAGGTAGAGTTGAAAAGTGAGCCGATTTAGTGGGAAATATGGAGGAGTAGTATTAAGTACATATAGGTACTAAGCAGCTATGCAAAACAAATACATGGGGCCGGGGATGTAGCTCAGCGGCACAAGTGCCTGCCTGGCAAAGTCCTGAGTTCAATTCCCGGTACCCCAAAAAAAAGGAATATATGGATGTAAAAACTAGAAAGCATTTATAAAGGCATAAAATATACTTACTATATTCATATGCTATTATGCCTTAATATGATTATGATTTTTATATATAATAAAGGTTGTAAACTATGTATTTACATATACATGCATACTTATAAAGCAAGCACAAGTGATGGACATCCTCTAATGGTAGCCTGCAGGGACAGTTGGTGGCCGAGGGGGACATTTCCCCCTGGGGTGCAGTGTTTTCTGTTCTCTCTGGGCTGTTGCCTGCAGTGCTTACACTCTCGGTCCCCCACAGCCCTGGTACTCGGAAGAAGACTGCGCCTTCAAAGAGGAGATCAGCTACCCAGGCTACAGCGTGTACCGCTCCCAGAAGCACCACCTCCCGATCGTCCTGAGCAGTGTGAAGCAGAGGCAGCAGTACCAGAGCAAGGGTGTGGTGCCCCTGTCCTACTTCCTGCCCATGCTGCCCAAGGCCTCGGCAGAACCCGGTGACGAGGGGGAATCCAGTGTGTTCTCGCTGCCCCTGAAGACAGACAGCATGGACCCGTTTGGGATGGCCAGTGAGATGGGGTTGGTAAAGAGTCCCAGCTTTCAGAAGTAACCAGAGCTCCAAGGGTGCTTCTGCAGGAATAGTCCTGAGACCCTGTTTGGTTTAGCTTTAGGAAGAAACCTTAGAAGTTGTATATATTCCAAGTTTTATATTGGCTGTGCCAGTTTTCTAGCAGATAGACTTGTCTGATCATAAAATTGTAAGCCTTCCACCTGTCTGGCTGCTATCCAAGCCCACCCCCCCACACACACACAGGTACCTTGATAGCTGGACGAATCACTGTGCTACTCCGATTCTCCTTGAATACTTCCACTGATGGGGAACTCATTCCCTCTGGGAAAATGCCTAATGCTGAACCGAACCTCTATAATTCTATCATTTTCAGCACCGGCTGCTCCATGGTAAGCAGTCATTTTTACATTCACATCCAGCTGATCAATCAGGTCTGTGAAAAAGTAGGTACTTTGACTCGCCACGTGAGAACTGATGCAGGTCTCAGGTCCCTGGACCATTTGAGCCTCCACGTGCCTCCTGGCCGGAGCGACGGCCAGGCTTTGAGAGCAAGGGAGGTCTGAGCCCTTCTCCAGCCAAGGACCGCCTGAACTGTCCTTGGGGCTGGTTCTGGGTGGGTAAGCTCAGATGGACACCTGTATGGCCATCTGCCCCCAGGAAACAAGATGGTCACCTGCTTCCTCACTTCCACATGGTCAGGGCCGGTGTTCTCGGGCAGGTGACACCAAGAGGGATGGGCAGTGAGACAGTCAATTCCAGGAGCACAGCTGGGCCATGTGACTTGCCCAGGTCACTAACAGCGAGTGGAAGACCTTCACCCGTGCCCAGTGCGGCCACCTCAGGGTGCTGTCCTTGAAAGCTGTGACTCAAGAAGAACAGATCGCTGGTCACCTGCCCTCTCTGTCCCTCCTGCCTTGTCCAGCCCTCACCCCCTCACCAGTCACCACCAGGCTCCACAGCCACCACGTTCTATCAGCCCACACCCCGCATTGGAAACCAGAAAAGAAAAATATTTGGAAGCCCCAAGTCTTCGAACAACTTGTAGACGCAGCAGGGGACGGATCAGAATTCTTTCCCCAGGACTTACGTTTCCAACAGGATATTTATGTGTAATTTATTTTGATATGTACATCTCTTATTTTCTTACTTTATTTATACCCCGAAATTATATTTATGTACATGAGGTGTGTTTTCTACATTAAAACGGAATTGGTTTGTATCAAAAGTCACATTCTGGTATGGTGGGGGGTGGTCACGACCAGGGGAGCCATGGGAGGGGCAGGGCTGGCACTGCTGTCCCTGGCAGGAGGCCCTGTCTGTTGGCACCGGGAGCTTCTTGTTCCTTTTAACAGCCCTCTGCACATCTCACTCCTTGGCCTCACCCTGCCTTCTGTACTAGGGGTCAAGTGTGGTGGCGCACGCCTGTAATCCCAGCACTTGGCAGGCTGAGGCAGGAGGGTCACCAAGAGTTCAAGGTCAGCCTGGATTACATAGTGAGCTCTAGCTAAAACCTGTCTCAAAACAACAACCAAAACCACCGGTATAAGTCAGGATGTCTCACTTTCAGTGCGTCTAGGATCAACCACATGGCTCTGTGCTAAGAAGTTCCCTCCCTCCACGTAGTCAGGATGTGCTAGGATATATAGCAGCATCCCTGGTCTGTACCCACTAGATACTAGTGGCTACTTCCTGGTCTGACAGGCAAAAACACCTCCACACCCAATGTGGTGGTGCACGCCTACCATCCCGGCCATCTGTGAGGCTGAGGCAGAAGGATGGCAAGTTCAAGCCCAGCCTGGGCAGTTTAGTGACTTATCGAGACCCTGCCTCTGAATAAAAAAAATGAAAAGGGCTGGCGATGCAGCTCAGTGAGAAGGTGCTGGGTTCAATCTACTAGTGCAGAAAAAAATCTCCAGAAGTTTTGCAGGTCTGCTGGGTGAGGTGGACAAAATTCTTTTTGTCCACTAGCAAATCCGGAGGGAACCGGGTCATCCCAGCCTGTGCTGCCTACCTGGGCTGTGTTCTCCCTGGGTGTCTGTCTCACACCTGGTCTCTGCTGGGGCCCAAATGAAGGGGGAGCTGATCAGCGAAGTCAAGCCAGATCTTTCTTAAGCCTAACAAATTGCTGTGACATCCCAGGAGCCAGGACTGAATTCTGGGGCCACCGGCAGGCTGCAAGGCAGGCCAGGAAGCAAATACAAAGCAGGTCAAATACTGAGCAGAAGCGGCCCTGTTAGCAAGGGGGGAGTGAGGGTGACAGTGGACGGTAAAGTGTGACCCCCACATCCTCACTGCCAGCACAGGTCAGTACGGAAGTCTGCATCCAGTCAAAACGTCCATAAAGCTACGGTGCCCTGGAGAGTGAGGATCACAAGGGGAGGCGCTCCAGAGAAGGGTTATCAGGGCAGCCCTGTCTGGGACCTCTTCCCTCCAGGGTGGCTGACAGAAATGAGTGAATTCATGACTGCAAACTAATTCATGCTGGAGTGTTGATGGTTGGTACAGCTCTCCATACCACATTTGGACTTGACCTTAAAGTCAAAAAGTTGTGTTGACTTGCTCGGTGGATGGTGCAGGCCTTTGGGCAGGTCTGTGGATGCAGAATTTGCATCTGAGCACCACTTCCTCTGCCCACTGCCCTGCCTCAGCTTCCGCATGGACTGCTTTTGATATTCACCAAATTCAGCGAATCAGTACGCAGCACCCCCATTAAATTTGTTTTTGTTTTTTTGGTTTTTCTCCGGTACCAGGAATCGAACTCACGACCTTGCGCTTGCCAGGCAGGCGCTTTGCCGCTGAGCTAAATCCCCAGCCCCACCCCCATTAAATTTGAATTTGAAATAAATAATGCTTTCTTAAACTCATTAGTGTGTTCCATACACTATTTGGGATATATGCTACTAAAAAATGATTTATATTCAGAAATTCAAATTTAGACAGGTGTCCTGTTTTGTCCAGCCGCCCTTACCTTAGTTTGCACCACTGACACGGGATCAATAATGAAGTCCAGGGTCAAAGCAGTGCCCAGCTCAACTGGCCAGCCACGGACAGCGGGCAGGCCAGAAGCAGAGAGGCACAGATCTGGGGGGGCTACTTCCCCGCTCCCCAGTGGTAGAGAGGCCCCCCCAGCAGCCTGCCCTGTGAACCCCCAAGGAGGACTGGATGGAAAACTTGAAACTGGCTTAAAGGAATAAGATACAAAGGAAAGTATTGGCTCCCCTCATGAAAAGACTAATCCCAACCCTCTGGAAGGCTGAGACAGGAGGATCACAAATCCCAGCCCAACCTGGGCAATGTAGTGACTTAGTGGGACCCTGTGTCAAAAAAAAATATAAAGAGAGCTGGAGATGTTACTTGGGGTAAAGGCTCTGGGTCCAGTCCCCAGTACCCAGGGGAAAAAGGAAGATGGGAAGGGAAGGGGAGAGGGCAGAGTGTGCAGGCACAGGCTGGGCCCGCCCCAAGTTGTTCTGGCTTTGGTCTCTCTGTCGTTACTGGGCATCGGGTCCCTTGGGGAGGAGATGGCCCCAGCAGCTCCTGGCTTATCTTGCACCTTCCAGCAGCTCAGTCCAGGTGACAGACACCCACCTCTCACGCCTAGCTGTAGGCAGAAGGCGGGGTGGCCCTCCTCCTCCCAGCAGGGGTCAGGATGCTGCCACCTCCTCCGGCCCAGTGAAAGCCCAGGGCAATGGCCCTCCCTCTGAGTTATCTCACCACTGGGATAAGCTCACCCTGCAGTCTGGGAAGTGACAGCTAGAAAGTTCCAACTGAGCAGAGAGGTCACATAGCGTCGGGTTCTGTAGAGCAGGAGGGAGCACCTGCCTTGCACCCGACACTGACACCCTGTAATACTTATTTCCGGGCACACAGCTCCCAACACCCTGAATCTCAGAAGCTGTGAGTCTTTTTGTGTGCTAATGAGTTGACCCTTGGCTGGCAGCCCCCGGGGGACTTCGGGGTGGGCTTTTCAGTCACCTGAAAAGAAAGGCTAGAATTACCCCACCCCCATCCTGCGGGCCGCGGAGATGGGATGGAAGGTTGAGATGATCCGGAGGCCGAAGCTGTACTCCTCCGCTCTGTGGAATGCAGTCTTTGGGCACCTGAGCTTCTGGGTAGCTGGAGAGTGGGGGATCCAGAAGGGGAGGTGCAGGCTGGGCCCCCCACACCCTGTGTCTCCCCTCCAGTATCCTTGGTACTGGGCAGTACCACAAGTGCTTCCCTGAGCTGTGAGCCACTGGACCAAGGAGCGGAGCCTGAGCAGGGCTCATGGGAGCCCCAGGGAGTAGCTGGTCAGGCAGAAGCCCAGGTAAGACGCCGGTGGCCACAACAGGCATCCTGAGCGGGGACGGCCATGGGGACAGAGCCCTCGCCTGGGCAGGGAGGCAGCGCAGAACTAAAGTGGGTTAGAGGGGACCCAGCCGGTGCGCCCCGGAAGTGATCTGCCTTGTGAGTACACACCAGGAGAAAATGAGGTTGTTTGTGTTCTTACACAGACTTGCCCCCCAGTCTTGTGTCAAGATGCCCAGAAAAAGAAAAAAAAACCTCAATTTTTTTAAGAGGGGAGATACAATATGGGCCTTTTGCCCCTGAGGATTCTGAGTAGGGGAATTGTTGTACTTTTCAATTCCATCTTTTCTATCTGGTTCTTTTTCATAATTTTATTTAACTGCAAAGACGTTTCAGTGGTTTCGTTTTGGTGGCACATGTCTGTAACCCCAGCCCTCTGGGAGGCTGAGGCAGGAGGATCCTGAAGATTGAGCCCAGTCTGGACAACCCGGGAACTTGGTGAGATCCTGCCTCAAAATAAAAAATAAAAAGAGGGCTGAGGAAGTAGCTCAGTGCAAAGGCCCTGGGTTCGGTCCCCAGAGAGGAGGAGTGGGAGGGAGAGAGAGGGAAAGGAGCCCCTTCTTGTTGCTTGGTGAAGCGTTTAACGATGGCTGCTTTAAAATCCATGTCAGACACTGCAGCCCCACCGGTGATTCAACCTGACGTGAATTGTTCTTACTCGCTGAAGCTGCAACGCTCCCCCGCCACGCCTGGTGTGATCTGTGGATCTTTATGGCGCCTTCTATCCTCAGCGTCTCTTGCTCGCCTCTCTTTTTCCCTTCCTGGTTCCTCCTTCCCTCCCTGCCTTCCTCCTCCTTCCTTCTTTGGTTCCTTCCCCTTCCTTCCTGCCACCCAGCACCCCGCAGCCCCCTGCTTGATTTTTCGCCCTCTCATCTACGGCTTGAGGGAAAATCCTTGGCTGGCTTGTTCTCCCTACTCCTGCAGCCCCCAAACCCAGCCCTCCCTTCCTGTTCTCACCGATGAGGCTGGAAAACCAGACGATCTAAGAGACATAACAAACAAAGCCAGGCCTGTGTGCCTTCCAGGGTCCACTCCGCTGCTGGGCACTGGATAATATTCTTCATTTTTTTGTTTAGTTCTTTTCACTTTTTGTTTTTTAAGATAGGGTCTTGCTATGTAGTTCAGGCTGGCCTTGAACTCAGTGTGTAGCCCAGGCTGGCCTCCTGCCTCAGCCTGCTGAGTGCTGGGATTACAGCATGCACCACCATACCTGGCAGTATAGTTAATTTTTAAGCATAGTATTTAGTTATGCTTAAAAATAAAATCTGAGCTGGGTATGGTGGTGCATACCTGTAATCCAAGTACTCTGGGAGGCTGAGGCAAGAGGATCTCAAGTGTAGTTTGGCCTGGACAACTTTGTGACTTATTGAGGCCCTGCCTCAAATAAAAAATAAAAAGGCCTGGGGATAGGCTCAGTATAAAAGCTGTGGGTTCAATCCCAAGTACCACTAAATAAATAAAGAAAAATATAAAATCTATAGCTAGTTGGCTATGATGATACATGACTAGAATCCCAGCACTTGGGAGGCTGAGGCAGGAAGATTGCAAGTTTGAGCCCAGCCTAGGTTGTGAGTTCAAAGTCAGCCTGGACTGCATAGGGAAACCCTGTCTCAAAACACCCAAATGAAATAAAAATCTGTATCTGTTAGAGATACAGAGTGAAGTAGTCTCAGGGGAAGTGATCGAGCAGAAAGAAAGATGGCTGACCAAGAGACACAAAGCAATGCTGAAGCTGAGCGAGGGCTCTGGGCTTCTTTACGCCGTCTGCACTGGTGCGTTTGGAGCTGTCCATAACAGAAACTTAAACCAAGACCAGATGATCATTTTCCACTCACTTTCCACAAGCCGCCTGGCTGCTACAAGGACCTCGCTGTCTGTGGGGGAACAACCAGCTGGGGCCCTGTGTGGCCACGAGGAGCAGAAGCCAAGGATTATACTGGACTTGGGGACCAGGGAGGAGGAAGAGACCTTTACTCACAGGGGTCACAGAGGTCTCAGGTGGCTCTGTGGCTGCAGCTGCCCCATCTTGAATACAGTCTCCAGAGTGCACTGTGAAGAGGAGGATTCGAATCGGGAACCACCCACAGCGTGGCAGATGTGTACTTATCTACACAGGCACATCCCTGGAAGGACGCAGACAAAGCAGGTGAGCAGCTCCCGCGAGGACGAGGGAGGACAGTGGAGGTACGGCAGGGAGACCTCTCAGCATAATCCTTTACTATAGTTTGAGCTGCTTTTTCCAAAACCTATACCCAGGGGCCGAGGGTGTAGGTTCAGGCTCTGGGGTCCATCTTCAGCACCCTCCGTAAAATCCTGTACAATCCTGTTCATCCCGGCTGCATTGAGTTCCCCGGGGACAGCAGGGATACCCGCAGCCCCCACAGCTCGGCATGACTCTACCAGGGGACAGGGCTTTAAAGAGTTAAGTAAAGCCGCAGGCGATCATGCAGTGGGGCAGAAATTCAGTGCAGCTGATGTTCCTGTGTGAGGACATAGAGATGAAGTGGGCTGCAAGACAAGGAGAGGCCTCAGGGGGCCCAGCCCTGCCCACCCCGGCCTCAGGCTCCAGGCCGCTGTGGGAGCATGCTGTGTGATTCTCAGCCACCTGCCCTGGGCTTTAGCCTGGCAGCTCTAGTACACACAGGTACGTGGTCAAATCCAGCCTCCCGTCATCCAGGTGGTGGCGGCGGCCAGGGATCAGAGCAGAACAGGCTGGAAGTTAGAGGCTGGTGGGTGTGGCTGAGGGTAGCAATGCTGCCTGGGGTGGCCAGCATGGGCCAGCTTGGACCCCTGCTCTGAGGAGGCCTGCAGCTCCATGGTCTTGCCCTGATAGAGACCGGTAAGGCCCATCTCCAGGCTGTGGTTTTAGGAGTTAAAATGTAAACTGGGCACCTTGGTGCACACCAGTAATCCCAGCACTCTGGGACGCTGAGGCTGGAGAATCACATGTTCGTTTTCAGCTCCGGGATTTAGAGACCTTAGCGGGATCCTGTTTCAAAATAGAAAGAAATGTATAAGTAAGTAAATAAACAGAAAAAAAAAAAATAGGAAGGAAAGGGAAGAGAAGGGAAGGGGAATCAACAGGCGAGCTGGGGCCATAGCTTAGTGCAAAGGCCCTGTGTTCAGTCCCTAGTACCTAAAAAGATAACTACAATACAAAAGTGAGGTCTAACACACCATAGGTCCATATGAACCTTTTTAGGGTCGGGCTGGGGGAAGTGGATGTTCGTAAATCCCAGCCCTGGAGGCCAGCACCATAGTCTGGCCGGGTTCTTGGGGCAGCTCTGTCCGCGGCGCACGGGCGCCCTCCAGCGGTGGTGCGCAGAACAGGCCGCGTGAGGCCTAAGGCGCAGGGCTCTGCCTCGAATTTAGCAGGTGCAGCGCACCCCTTGTGCCCCTTCCAGTGTCCAGGCTTGGAAGCAGTCGGGCTGCCCGCAGGGATTCTAGCAGCTGCGCCCTCACACGTGACGCTTTGAGCGGTCTGATTGCTGGTGGTTGATGGCACCTGTGAGCTTACACTGCAGATAAGACTCCAGGAAGTGAAAGTTCGTGGGATGCACTGTGTGCTATCTGGTGATGTTCAAACTTACCCTTTAAATCCTCAAAAGTCACAGTTTTGGAGAAATTGGTTTTTGTTATTCTCAGTAGGACATGGTTATGATACCTCTTGGTGTTGATGGCTTCTTTATTTCATTCATTCATTCATTCATTCAGTCCTGGAAATTGAACCCAGGCCTTTGTACTAGACTATACCCCTAGTCAGCCCTGCATTAAATTTTTATTTTCCAACAGTGTCAAATTGCCTAGGCTGGGTAAAAACTTGCAACCCTCCTGCCTCAGCCTCCCAGAGTGCTGGGATTACTGGTGTGCACCACCAAGCCTGACTTAGATTTTGTCCAGTTGGGTGAAGAGACCTGATGAAGAAATCCCACCTAATGTATCACAATGCTAGGTTGCAACTCCCTCATCTGTCCTTTTAAAATGGGGAAGCCATATATTCTGGAGGAAGGGAGGCAGCAAAAACCCTCTGACCAATACTAAAGCATCCTGGTGGAGACCACTGGCCCAATGTCACGCCACGTCTTCTATTTCCCAGACTCTTCTGCGGTTGGCAAGAGCCACGTGACCAGCCTTCGCCAATACAGTGCAAGCAGATGTGTTCTCCACCTTGCTGTTCCCCTAGTCAGTTCCTACACAGGAGGGGAGCTGCCCTCCCACGTGGGGTTTGCATGAGTGGGAAAAGGCTTTCCTGGTTCCCAGGGATGCCAGGATTGGTTTCTACAACACATCCCACCTCACCTGACTAACTCAAGGCTGTACAGTGACCTGAAAGTCTTCCCTCAAGCTTCTGTCTTTCTGCATGGAATCTCATTGCCCCAAAGCTCCCCTGCTTCTATGGCAGCATGCAAAGTGTCCGCTTACTCCCTGGAACAGCTGGGCTTACAGAATACTGGTGGCCCTGCTGTCCAGCTTTTCCTTGAAGGAAAGGAATGGGAGTTGCCCCTGTTTCTCCTTTCCATAGTTGGAAACCACGGCTCTGTTCCTGCCGGTCAGAGCAGAGAAAAGAAAACGGAGTGACTGGGGTGCCAGGGTCACACAGCTGGCTAAATCTCAGCTTTTGGCCCCCGGCCCCTGGCTCTGGGGGTGGGCAAGGTGCAGCTGACCCCTGCCAGCCAGGGCCCTCTGGGCCGGGCAGGTGCTCAAGGAGCCTGGATCTTGCTCACTGGTCACTGCACCAGCGCCCAACCCCCACCCCAGGCCTCCTGCACTGCGGCACGCAGGGTTCCCCAGCACACAGGTAGAAAATGGTACAGCACTTCCTGGCAGGCTTTTTTAGTGAAAGAACAGGGAGAAAGCCAACCCCTGTGTGGGGTTCAGCCTTTGGATTCTCCTCCTCCTGTCCCAGATGGTCAAACTTGAATTTAAAGCATCCCCAAATTGGCTCTTTCTCCAGCTGTGTTGTCATTTACTTTTGATGAATATAGAGGATGAAGGTTTTCCTTCAAGTGCATGGGTCCTCTTAGGAATTTAAAATAGCTTCTTCTCCCCACTATGAAAGATATCTGTGCTTCTTACAAAAGTATAAAACAAACACACAACCCAAATCACAACATTAAAAAAAAGAGAAGAAAAGCTCTTTCTCGTAACACTATCACCCGAACATGAGGGCTAGGATCCTCTTCTTGGCTGACTGTTGTCATACGTATATAAAACTTATTGATGTGTTTGAGTCTTCTCTTGAAGAGAAATAAGGACAAATGAAATATTTTGATGTTAGCTTGCTTTTCTTTAAAAAGAAAAAAAAATCCTAAAAAAATGGATATGTTTCTAGGTTAACAACCATAGATCTCCATAATCAGATTTGGTTTGGTTAATTTTGGAAGCTGCCCAGTATTTCGGTACAGATATTTAAAATATTGTAAAAGTCAATTCCTACTAGTGAATGCTTCTCAACATTAAATCTTGAATGTGTTTTCACTTTATTTCTATTGACCTGGTTTTTCTTTGAACTTGAACACCTATGAAAATAGGTGTTTTAAATCTTAGTGTGGTAGGCTTCCAAAAATTGATTATCTCTTACCCTTTGTAACTTTTGTTAAAATTATTGAGAATAGTCCTTTCCTTTTTTGTAGTAGTGGGGATTGAACCCAGACCTCACACATGCCAGGCAAAAAATTTGCCACTGAGCTATATTTCCAGCTCAGTAATAATGGTTTGAAATCACAGAAATAAAAATGGTCAAAGCAACATTCAGAAAAACTAAAAATGGAGGCTTAGAAAGGTCTGCACCTTTAAGAATGTTCTTCTGATCGTTTTCATTGCATCATATGTTTATCATTTGTACTGTGGATTTATCACACTCAACTGGTGGGAAAATTTCAGTCTGTAAAAGATACACAAGCAAAGATCCTAAGTGTTTTCTCAAAAACTGACAAAACAAGGGGAGGGATTCAGATTTTGCCTACCTGTTTTTAATGTGTTCAATTGCTAAAACATCAAATTTGAACCTTACCTGAGGATTTTGAAATAAATAATATTTACCTTTTTTCTTTCAAACAGCTGAGGATCGAACCCGGGGCTCCCGAGTGCTAGGCAGGCAGCTCTACTACTGAGCTATACCCCCAGGGCCCCCCCTTCTGTGCAGAGCTGAGTTTTTAAAGTCTGCTCCTCATTTGAAAAATCATTTGTAAATATAATATTGAAAATCCAAGATTACATAATTAGTGGCTTTTCCTTTAATACTGAAACAGTCTGGATTCAAAAAATATTTTAGGGACAAAATCAGTGAAGATGGCAGGGTTGTCTCCAAATCTGTTATTTCCAGCTGAATACTGTCGATAGTGGTTGTATACACAATCTTTCCATCCTTTGCAGAATTTTTAAAAGTTTAACATTAAGACTTGTACTGTTCTGTGTAAGTTTCCATGATCATAACTTTTTACTTTATAAGTGGGTCGTCCCCCCCAACTTATCTGTTATTTTATTTCAACTAATAAATTTCATGCTCCAAAAATGTATTTTAAATATGTAATAATAAGAGAACAATTCTTTTTCTTAGGAACTGTTTGAAATATAATGTCAAATGGGGAGGGAAACGAGATATAGTTGTACAAAAAGTAAGATTATGTGAAAATTCAAGGGAACGAATCTAACAAAATTAGCAAAAATCAATTGGTCAGCGTTGTAGGAGAATTTTTTTTGCTAGCTTATTTTTTCCATTTCTGTATATTCCAAGTGTTTTATAATTTCATTTGCTTAGGAAAAGGAGTAAAAAGTAAAATACAGTTTCAGAACAAAATAATGTAAAATCTATTTAATTTCATGCTCTGAACGATATTTTATTGAATTGTTTATGCTTGTCAAAGTGCCTTATGTCCATTGTGCAAATACAGAATGGTCTAAAACTATATAAACAAAGAAGGTAAAAGTACAATAATTCCAAAATCTAAATATGGTCATCATTAATACTTTAACGTATTTACTTTTACCTTTCTAAATGAATAACTGCCTAACATAATTGGAACATGAATATCTGTAGTTTTCTTTTTCTTTTATCTTCACGAGCATTTTCTACATGCTTAACTTTGCTTTCTGGTATTATTTGTAATGGTCGCACAAGAGTTTTCTGTATGAATGTCTTGCCAAAGGAGTCGCGCCAAAGGAGTCGCCATCAACCTGCCATTTAATCACTTTAAACTGCTTTTCCGGTTGATTTTACAAAACACACCGCCCTGTACGTCATCGTACATAAAACTTTCTCATTTCTCTGATTGTTTCCTTGAGACGAAACCCTAGAAATAAAGTGACCAGGTCAAAGTGTGCAATTTATTTAAAGTTCCTTTTCCTAACTTTTGGCACCACGTGACCAAAAGTTAGCTTAAATATATGCACCTGGGGACAGTGAAAGTATCTTTTAATCCTAAAAGAAAGAAAATAATAATTTTTACATATTTTCAAGGTAAAAAAAAAAAGTGCATCTCCTTGCCTGTCCCAGGGTTCTTGTGGTTACTGACGAGGGTGTCAGACACCTGTTGCTCTCTCCTGTGAATTATGTCCGTTCACATCTGTGGCCCTTTCACTTTTACTGTTAAGATGTACGTACTTCTTATCCACTTTAATAAGTTCTTTATAAACCAGAAATATGATTCCTTCATTTATAATTATGACAAGCATTTCCCCCCATTGTTCTTTGATTTTTAATTTTATTTTTTGTCTCTTCCCACTTAGGCATGAAGAAATTTGTATTTTCATAGGTTCAAATTAGTCAGTTTTTCCAGCTGTGATTTCCTCCGTGTCTTTTATGTGCTCAAAAGCACACTTCTTACTCCCCTGAATGTCCCACCTGGATTTTTTATTGTCTTTTTTTTTTTTTTTAACAATTAACTCTTTAATTCATCTGGATTTTTGTTTTGTTTTTGGTTTTTTTTGAGACAGAGTTTCACACTGTAGTCCAGGCTGACCTTGAACTCACTATGTAGCCCAGACTGGCCTCAAATTTGAGGTGATCCTCATGCCTCAGCTTCCCTAGTGCTGGGATTACAGGGGTGTGCCACCACACCCAGCTCATTTGGAAATACTTTGATGCATGGTGTGAAATATAAATGGAATTTGACTTTTCCCTGATGCCAATATTATTTCCATTAGAGTTATTAATTAGTCTTCCCTTCCCCATACCTTTGTGGCTCTCTTTTTAGCAGGTGAATCTGTGCCTCTCTGGGAATTCAATCTGTACCATTCTAGTCTACTTCATTGATTTCATTCTTGAACCAGCAGTCCACAACATTTACATTGAGTTTTAACTTTCTTTATCTGGAAAGTCCCACATAGCAAGTTTTCCACAGCATAAAAACATCTTCCTTTCATAAAAATATCTAATTGTTAAGTGCTTAATCATGATAACGAAATTTAGAATTTGGACACATTTTCCCAGAGCGCAGGAATTTTGCTTGGTACTGATTTGTTCAGTCTTTTCACCCAGGATCCTGGTGTATTTATTTCTAGTTTTATTTCACATGGGTCCTGCTTGAGTTGTTAGAAATTGTTATTTCTAAGGAGTTTGTGACTACTGTCATTTCCCCATCACCACCCTGCTCTGGCGGCTGCTAATTATTGTTGGACTAGCAGAAGGAGAGCGATTTTATTTGACTTGGTCTACATTGTGTACGCTGCTACTTGCTGGACTCTGCTAGGAATTCTGAGATTTCAACTAATTTTTTGTGGGTGGCATCACACTTGGAAAGAGTGATACTTTTCTCTCTTCTTTTTGACGCTTACACTTCTTGCTTCTGTGTCATGTGTTGATGCATGATCTGGGTCTTTTAGAGAAATACCTGGTTAGCATATATGTGATAAAGGCATTCTTTTTTATGTGATAAAGGCATTCTTGTTTTATTCTTTATTTGAAAGGGAGTATTTCTGGCGTTTCACGCCTTTGTTCTGTTGTTGATAGTTTGAAATAGCTTTTTAAAAACCTTGTTCAGAAAGTATCTCTCGTGGAGATGACCTAGGGGAGCTAAAACCAAATCCTGTGGTTTTTTGTTGTTGTTTTGTTAAGCATGGAGGCCTCCAGTTGGAATGCTTGGGTTGTGGGAGGGGATCAAACCTCTCTGAAGTTGAATTATGTTGCGTGAATCACCTTGTATTTGCTTTAAATACCCAGAGCGATAGCTGACGTTCGGGGTTGGGGATTTAGCTCAGTGGTAGAACGCTTGCCTAGCAAGCTGGAAGCCCTGGGTTCGGTCCTCAGCACCAAAAACAAAAAATAAAACCCATCTGAAAACAGCGAAAATCAAATAAAAAACATAAAATAGAAAAAAGACCAAAAAAAAACAAGGCAACTGCACACACAACCTTTTCTATTTCACTTTCCAAGAACTCTTTAACATATCAAGTGCAGATGGCCACATTTATTATTTTTGCCTTTTCAGATGTCTCCGTGTCAATCAGCCCTTCTTCCGTGGTCACAGCCCGCCGCTTGCTGCAGTCCTGCGGTGTGGCCGCGGAGACATGGACCCTCACCCTGCCTTGCACCGTGCCCGATCCCCTCTGGATCTTGCCGTGGGCTCCGCTGGACCGCGCGAGTCCCCTTTGCACCCTGCAGCCCGGCGTTGCCCTTTCTCGGCTTTCCCCAAATCCCAAGGGAGGAGCTTCAGGACCCGGAGCCTCCTAAGGAGCCGGTTCTTTGATAATTTTTCCAATTTCTTCCCCTGCCATGTTTAGCAATTCACTCATATCTACCTGGCTTTTTAAAAACCAAAGACCGGGCCTGCAGCCCCCGGAGCTCGTACGACTGGAAACTCTGGGAGCATACTGACCCGCCCAGTGCTCTAGTAGGAAAGAGGGAGGAAAAAAGGCCAACGGGCTGGGTTTCATCGGCGCCTAGCTCCGCCCACTGCAGCAGTTGTCCAGGCGTCCTGGCATCTTTTTGGACCCTCTTGTGTCCCGTCCTTTCCCGGCGAGCTCCGCGCGGCTGCTTCCGGAAGTGGTGTTCGCCTCCTTGGAAGCGAGAGTTGTTCTGACGCTCGCGGGCTGGGTGCTGCAACCCTGGGAGCTGAGACCCCGAATGCTAGCGGGGAGGGCCTGGCTACCGCGATGGCCGAGAGTCAGGACATGTTCGACGCCATCGTGATGGCGGATGAGAGGTAGGTGGCGAGACTGGGCCGCGGCCGATGGGAGTTCCAGGCCTGGTCTCAGCGGATGGGTTGCGGGTTAGGGTACCCTCTTGCGCCTGGCGCCCTGCCGTGGGCTGCGCGGGGAGAGCACCGTATGGCCCTGCAAGTAAGTGTGGGGCCGAGATGCTAATGATTTTGCCTTGCTCCTCGCACGCCCAGTCCCGACACGTGCCCAGCTGCTCGGGACCCGCCTCTCCCGTCCCCCGCCGCCTCCGGCATCTGCTCGGCCTGAGGACTGCGTTCCTCCAGGAACGCCCCCTGCTCTAGTGGCACAGGCCTTTGCCATCTGGGAGCTGCTACTTTTCATGTTTCTTAATTGCCAGGCATACGGCAGTATTCACGGACCTGTGGATCCATGTGTCAGGCGGCATCCCTTTGTCTCCAGAGCCCCCGGGGAGCTCCCAGGGATACAGCGGGCGGAGCTGCGAGTTTTGGCCCTTTGGCTGCCTTCAGGCCCGGCCCCCAGGAGACATCGGTAGATGTCAGTTAACACAGCGAGTGAACATTGAACACTCCGTCCCTGACATTTGTTTGAGACTTGCTTTGAAAGGGAACCCAGCTGAGTAGACGTTCTCAGCTGTTTTAGCCCAGTTTAGGCAATGGATCTTGTTCTATTTGTTTTACAGATGAGAGGGCACAGTCACTCCAGGGCCATATGACGAATAAGCGGGGAGCTGTGCACTCTCTCTCTCACGGGGTGCCCCCAAACACCATCTTTCTCACTGTTGGTTAAAGCAGCCAGTGCCACTGTTGAACGCGTAAAGTCAATGCCTTTGTTACATTCCAGTTATCTCATTTTGTGATGATGTCCTGGCATTTCTCCCTGTTGTTCTACTGAGATCTGATGAAAAGACCAGTACATGTTACACAGATTTTTGGAAGCAATTGGTACAAGTGAGTGTTGCTTGTACACTTAAGAGTTTTGGCTTCTTCTCTACTGTGGCTTCAGACCAGAAATATCTAGAAGATTTGAAAAGTAGATTTCTGGGCTTTCCTCCGGACTTCTTAACCATCGGGCTCTTGGGTTTATAGCTTTAAATTTTCACTGTGTGTTTCTGGCCCCTCCAAAAAAGTTTGGAGGATCACTCATTTAGCTCGCCTTCCTCCTGTAGATGAAAAAAAGCTGGCCTCACAGGGCACAGTGTGCTTGGCCAGAGGAGACACTCAGGACAGGGGAGAGCTGAACCAGAACCTGCACCATTGGACTTTCATTTTAGACTTGTTCTGCTCTATTTTGTTTTTGTGGTTTTTTTTTTTTTTTTTTTTGGTTTTTCTCCGGTACCGGGAACTGAACTCACGACCTTGCGCTTGCCAGGCAGGCGCTTTTGCCGCTGAGCTAAATCCCCAGCCCCTCTGCTCTATTTTGTCTTATCCTCTGGGGTCTAGATAATGTAAGATAGGAAAGTTATTGCCAAAAGAAGTTCTCTTTCCTGTTTGATGAAGTGTGCTTCTTCTCCATCACAGGTTTCACGGGGAAGGGTACCAGGAAGGCTATGAAGAAGGCAGTAGTTTGGGTATAATCGAAGGAAGACAGTATGGTACCTTACATGGTGCCAGAATTGGATCTGAGGTACGTGATAACTCTCGTTTTGAAACAGACTCTGTTCCCTTACAGTTTATGGTTTACTTTGATGTTCAGTGAGATTGATCCAGAGCATCAGGCCTCTTGACACTGCGAGGCCTTTGTGTTGGAGTTAATGGACTGGACAGGGTGTTGATGGAGAAGTATTCTTAGTGTAGAACTGACTGCACACTGCTGTATGGCGATCATTACATTATGTAGCTGCAGGGTGAGAAAACAAGTCCTTGATGGCCTCAACTTACATTGGAGTGTCATGGTGCTCTCTAGTGTCTTCAGCCTCAGAGTGGGTGTCTGTGTTTACGTAGAAATTCTACTCAGGTGGCTAAGGCAGGGGATTGCTGTAGTGAGTTTAAAGCCAGCTTGAACTACCTAACAAGACCCTGTGTCACAAATCAAACAAACAAAAAAGAAATTCTGTGAAATTCATACTTTTTTTTTCCTTGTCCTTTGTCCTAGATTGGGCTTCTCTTACAGATAGATACCTGACCCTAAATGGCAGAGCCTGAGGTGAGGCAGTCTGGACAGTATCAGCTATCTCATGCCATAAAACAAATGCCTACAGCACAGGGGCTTAAAAAACACATCTGTGTTTCCCCTACACAGTTTCTGAGGGGAGGGAATTTATGAACCACCTGGCTCACATCTCAGGAGGCCACAGCCAGGATATGAGGCAGAGCTCTGGTGCCCTCTGAAGGCCTGGTGCTGGAGGCTCGAGCCCCACATGGCACACTCAGGTGACAGTAGGCACCTGTATGCTTGTTTGTACTGACACTTAAGAGCGTTGATCCAGGAGAGCAAGCAGAAATGACATTTACCTTTCACATGAGACCTCAGAAGTCAGCACTCCTTTCTCTGGGTTCCGTTGGTGACACAAGCCACCACCCTGGCAGGCAAGGGGATTGCTCAGGGCATGAAAACAGGGATACCCATCATGGAGGCCATCTTGGTGGCTGATGACTCCACCACCTAACTTCCATTGTCCACAGTTCAGCAGGTCCTTCCAGAACAGTAACGGAAACCAAGTATGGCTGCCCTTGCTTGTGCCTTGCATTTTGAGAGTTTGGTCATTAGAAAGTGTAGATAGTTGCTTATTAACCTCACTTTTCAATTTTTTTTAATTGGCAGATCGGGTGCTATCAAGGTTTTGCTCTTGTGTGGAAGTGCCTCCTGCATAGCTGTGCCAGTGACAAAGACAGGTGACGTTGGAACTGTCCTTTCTTCTTCCTTCTCAATGTATGGGCCAAGAGGAGCTCTGGGCTCGTAGCTACTCACAGTGACCTTGCTCATTGTGACTTTGCTCCATCTCAGCTTCCTCATCTGTAAAACAGAGAAAATAATAATGTCACATTTGAATATTGTCAGAAAAGTTAAAGGAAATAATAAATAGACAGCGCTGGGCACATGTTGGACATCTGATGAGCACTGATCATTGTTACTTCACAGGAGTTTTGGTTTTCCCTGCCTTGTCCCTGGAGTTGTTAAAGCACGGAGGGGGCTTTCACACACTGCATCAGTAAAGTGATAGATACTAAGTGACTTCTGTCTTACTCATCCCTCCCTTGAGCTGCTGATGAACAGATTGCAAACGTCAGCAGCTTTTCCTTAGCCAGCCAGGAAACCTTCCACTGTGTGTGACTCGTTTTCCAGTACTTGGAAGCCCTGTATAAATGTTAGCTGCCATTTGAATTGTTTTTTACATTCATGAACCATCCTGCCATGCTCTGCCTATCTGCCTGCCTGCCTGCCTGCCTGCCTCACCGACCCATTTGTGGGAGCCTGTCTCGCAGGTCTTCATTCTTAGGCTGGAAGCAAACCCTTAAGCAGGAGGTGTGTATGGCTGGGCTATTCTGCTGCTCCCAGGAGAAGGTGGGTTTAAGGCTGGTCCTGTGCAGCACGCTGGCACCTGGTGCCTGGCCCAGCATGGCAGGGAAGGTGGCATCCTCTGTCCATGTGATTTGTCCTTTTATTTGAGATATTTTGAATTTCTGCAGCCTGGGTCGTACCCGTGTTCGCAAGTAAGAACGAGGATACTTGTGACTAAGGATGGTGCTGCCAGGGTTGCCTGCAGTCTAACTTGTCCATGTTAGCTGCCTCCTCCATCTGTTTGAGCAGATGCTTAGGTTAAGCTAGGGTGTGCTGTAAAGGGTTTCCCTGAGGCCTAAGGGGGCACAGGGCAGCTGGTGGTGAGGTGGACTAGTTGTTGACAGCATGTGCTGCCACCGGGTGGCAGTCACAGCTGAGCTTGGCTCTCCACTGGATCCAAAAAGGACAGAAGCCTGAAGGGTACTGTTTCAGGGCTCTCTACCAGTCTCCCCTTCTCTCCACTCTCAAAGTTGGTGGCGCCCACCTGGGGGCACTGCTTATTTGAATGCTCTTTTGTCAGGGCAGGCAGCTGCTAGCCCTGCCCTGGAGCAAGGGTCTCCTAATGTCTTCAAGCAGTACACTCAGACTGTCAGATAGAGAAGGAGCCACTTTAAGACCACCCCATTTCCTGTGCCAACATCCCACCTGGCAGAGCCCGGAGGTCTCTGGAACATAAAGCCTCCATATCCGCAGATATTTGGATTTTCTAAGTCAGTACAATTTTTTAAAAATCAAATCCAGGACCTCACGCATGCTAAGCATGCACTCTGCCACTGGGCTGTGCCCCCAACCCAGCAGGATTATTTTTTAAAGGTGAAGGGCAAAGAGAGAATGTTCTACTTTTCCATTTTAAAAATAAGGATATTAAAGGGAAATCAGCTGCCACCTGCATGGTCTGCCCTAAAGGAGTGGGCATTTCCGCACCTAAGAAGCCGTGGAGAGCTGTTGGCAAGCAAAGGTGGCACTTTCGGCTGAGTGCTGGAGCTTCTTGCTAAACTCTTGACATGCTGCTGCTGCCTTCTCAGCAAGGGTGGTGCTGTGTGCACATGGTGCTGGCAGCTCCAAGGCCTGCCCTCCCACCTCTGGGCACACATGGGCTCTGACTGCCAGGCTGGGTGTGTCTGTGGGCGCCTCTGGCCAGGGAAGAATCCCTGCCTGTGAAGTTGGCAACAAGTGGTGGTCTTTGTAGCCTATCCGAATGCAGCCCTCATCTTGGCATCTGCCTTCAATCTCCTAGGCACTGAGGACTTCGTTGCTTTAACTGACTTGCTTTGACCATTTCCAAAGGGAGGAGAGGGAACCGTGGTCGGTCTGACAACCCACCTTGCCATAGGCGAATTTACTCTTCTGTGTATTTAAGAACACCTGAAAGAGTAAATAAAACTGAAAGGTACGATAGATATTGTGAAAGGGAAAGAAACTGCTCAATAGTAAAGAAATGCTGGGATGAGGGAAACGAGAAAAGAAAGAGTGAAGAAAGGGAAATATATATGTATATACACATACACACATACAAGATAGCTGAGACATTGTACTACTAATTTCTACTGTTTATTGAATGGGACAGTTAATGTTTAATTGTTTCATCAATCTTTCATACCTATATCTGGTAATCTAAGTAGCTACTTTGAAGATAACAGTAAGTAATACAGCAACCATTGTTGATTGCCTGTTATCTTGTTTTGAAATTCTCTATCATTTTTGTAGTTTTTGTTATTTTGTTTTTGTTCTTTTCTCTTAAAACACACACATACACACCCCTATTAGGAAGTACTCAGGAGGTCATGGTTGCTCTGAATTGCCATCAGTCAAATACCTACCATACCCCTGCTTTCAGGGGACAAATGTGGTGGAGGGCAGGAGTGCACCCTGGGTCACCTGTACCTTGAAAAGCCCCAGGCCACACGAACAGGTTATTTTTAAGGCCCCCAGGTAAGATCCCCATCTCCAGGATCCATAGAAGCAAAGAGAGTCCTGTTATTGAATACCTGCTCAATACCAAGTTCAGACTTCACGTGGGTGATTTAGTTCTCTTGAAAGTATGCAAAGTTGCTGTTTCCCAGCTTTGCAGATGACAGTGAGGTTCAGAGGAGGGAAGTGACTGAATGTCCTGGAGATGTGCCTGGGGCCGCCCACCTCCTGAGCGGGTACCTTTCTGCAGCCTCCTCACAAGCTCCTTGTCGTCCTGGCCAAGGGAACTGGGCTCTGACACCAGGGAGTGGTGCTGCCCTCGCAGGGAGGAGTCAAGTTACCTGCAGCTGAACCCCTAAAGGCTGTGAGTGCACGCTGCCCTCCTGGAAAGTCCCCAGATCGGGGCAGGCTTGTTCGTGCCCCAGCCACTCGCTTTCTCGCCTGGTTCTGTCTGTTTTGGTGTCTGTGACCAAGAGAGCCATGAGGTTGCCCCAGTTACTCGCCTCTGTGGCGGGCACGGAGGGAGGCACCTCTGTGTGCCACTGTACCTATCTGCTGTGAAGCGCTAGGTGTGGGCCAGAGCCTGTTGCTAGGAAAATAAATATTATTTAGTTTAATGGGAACATTAATCCTCAGGCTCCAAACTGGGCGTTCTTAGCACACCCATTGCTTTTAAGTGATAGTCGTGGTTATTATACAAGCTGAGCTTGTTGTGTACTGAGGACTGAAAGCCTCTATTCTGTGCTTTACAGCAGGAAGATGAAGGTCTTGGAATCATTGATTGGAATGATTCAGAAGTTCCCCTATGATGACCCTACTTACGATAAACTCCATGAAGACTTAGACAAAATCAGAGGAAAATTTAAACAGGTCTGTTTTCTACTTGTCTCTTTCTGCCTGAACGCCAAAGTATGCCTTTCTACAGGGTGGCTGGCACAGGCCCTAGGGGTTTGCTTTGTGCTGGCTGTGGCCAAGCACACCCTGTGAATAGTCCTAGAAGCAGATCGTTTCTGCCTCTGTGCAGGACAACTGAGGATGGTTAGGGGACAGGTGTTAGGACTTAGCCGAGGTCTGGTGACAAAAGCCGCAATCACAAGAGGGGTATGTTCTCATTAGTGAGCAGAAATGAGCAAGATTTTAAAATGCCATGTTTTTGCTTTTGTGTTTTCAGTTTTGTTCGTTACTCAATGTTCAGCCGGACTTTAAAATTAGCGCGGAAGATCCTGGACTTTCATTCTGAGGATGACAGATGAACAAAGATGGAACATCAAGGAACAGATGTCTGCATATTAAGTGTTCAAATAATGTCATTAAAGGCAAAACAATGACAGGGTATTCATTGTTCTGGAGGGAGGGTCCCCGTTTGGCCCCCTTCCCCGAGGTTTTCTGCCTGGGTTGCTACAGTGCTCTGGGCCCTGTCTGCTGTGTGTCTGAGGGAGCCCTGCAGGTCCCTCGAGAGGCTGCTCAGTGCTTGCTGTTCTAGAGTTGGCAGCTTCACTGATCGTTCAGCCAGGCAGGCCTGCTAGGTGCTGCCGTGGGTAGGGTTAGGATTATCCCAGGCCTGGGCTCTGGGGAAGTTACTATTTTTTTTTAAATAGAGTTGAGCTGGGTGTGGTGGTCCACGCCTGTAATCCCAACATTGGGGAGGCAGAAGCAAGAGGATTGCTGTGAGTTCAAGGCCAGCCTAAACTACATAGTGAGACCCTATCTCAAAAAAAAAAAAAAAAAAAAAACAGACAGGTTAACTGGGTAAAGTGGTTCATACCTGTAATCCCAGCACTCTGGTAGGTTGAGGGTTGGAAGTTTGCCTGGGCAGTTTAGCAACTTAGCGAAAATCTGAAAAGGATTAGAGAATGTAGCTCAGTGCACAGGCCCTGTGTTCAGTCCCGAGTCATGCAGGGAGAAACGAGACAGGGTTGATACGAGGTAGGTTAGTGGGACGACGTGACTGGTACTGTGACATTGGTTGAGACTTCTAGGCACCGTACAGAACATTGGTCCTTCCTAGGTTTTGTTCCATTGCTTCGGCGGCCCGGGAGGTAGATGCTTTTCCCTTTAGAGATGAGCAAGCAGAACAGAAAGGGATTGCCTGGTCTTGAGAGCCCAGCAGCCGAGCAAGCACTTCACAGCACCACAAAGCGCTGGGAGTGCTGCCTTCTGCTGCAGGCAGCACCGGGTCTGCTGCCGCCATGGAGCTCTGGGGCTGCCCAGGTTCCCTTGGCCGGGACATCTGAGGGAGAGGAAGAGGTGCCAGTGCCAGCCCAGAGGAGCCTCATGTGGCCTTCCCACTGTCCCCAGAGGTGGGATAAACTGCAGCATTAGGAGTGCTGGACCACAGGGCCTTAGCTATTTCCCTCATTGGAGTTTTATATTTTCTAAGTTACCTGTTTTGATAATGTATTGTTTCTTTTATTGGAAAAATAAATAAACGGCACATTTTAAAGCACAGGTCCGTCTGGTACCGTTTCTGACACCCTTCCAGCCACTGTGTGCCTCATGCTGAGCGCTGGGATCTAGGTTCAGAGGAGCATTGGTCTGGATGTGGCAGCAGTCACATCCTTGCCATCTGTCTGGTAACCGGGGAGTAGTCACTGTGAGAGGATGAGAGTGGTCCCTGCCTGGCTGGGAAATGCCCACCCTGTCAGCCAGCTCCAGAGCTGTCCCCTCCTGACAAAGCCTTCTCGCCTCTCCCACCTAGGGGTCTGAGCAACAGGGTGCTGCTTCCTCTCCTGCCGCGTGGAGCCATGGCAACCTCTGTCATCTTTCCCAAGTTTCTGTGGGCTGACCTTGGCCTGTGTCCGCCTGGCTCTCTCTGGAGCACTGCCCCAGGTCCCAGGATCCCTTGGCTCCTTGCAGCCTTGGAATGCATACAGATAGCTGCTGAGCAGTCCCTCAGCCCTCATGGCACCACTTCTAGTGCTTGGGTCAGGAACCGGTGCCCATCCTCCTGTGGCCAGTGAGACGGGAGCAGCATCTGCTGGGGAACGGCACATCGTTCCTAAGTGCAGCTGCCTCTTGCGTGTCATCCCACTGGGATGTGACACTTGAACCACCATAGGCAACTTGCAGGCAGCTCGTGCGTAAGCTACACAAGTGCACAATGGGACACGAGGAGGAACCCAGGTCCTTGCTGTCACCATCGAGCTCCTGAGCCGAGCTACAGACTGTGTCTCAGTGTCCCAGTTGTCCAGGGCTGTTAAGTTGTCATTGTTTGTGGAAGAAGTATTCTGCCTGCTCCCTCATCATCCTGCCCAAACCCGGTTCTGTTGGACAAAGACCCTTGTCCACATTGGCCGAGGATTTGTGAGCCCTCCGAATGGGATTTCATCTCTCCTCGAAGGTTCCTAAGGCGTGACCTGCTCCCTCCTGTCAGAACTTCAGCACCTTTGTGCCAGTGTGCTCGTCTCCTGGGGCCACCATGGCAGAATCCACAGGTGGGCAGCTCGAATAGACATTCATAGCTCACATCCTGGGGGCTGGGAGCTGAAGATTTAGGTATCTCCTCTTGAGGCCTCTCCCCTTGGCTTACAATGGTGTCTCCTTCCTGTGTCCTCAGGGGTCATCCCTGTGTGTGTCTGTGACCCCGTCTCTTCCTGTAAGAACCCCAGTGAGATTGGATTAGGGCCCACCCTAATGACCTCATTTTAAAGTAATCCCCTCTACAAGACCCCTGCTATGTGGGGGGGACAGCCTGTTAACCTGGGACTTGACAAGAACAAAGGCATTTTGTATAGAAGGTAAAGTCTGTTCATTTGGATTTTGTGGTCTAATAATTACAGCTGGGTAGAAGCATGATCGATCAATCCTGCACTAGTGCCTCCCTCAGAATTACTCTCTGATCACCATGTAGCTAATCAGTGACCAAATGGCCAACCTAAATCGAGGCCACAATTCACTTTTTCTTTATTTCATATTCACACCTTAAAACTTTTCCTCTATCCGGTGGTAGGACGTGAGTGAAGGGAGCAAAAGAGACAAAACGTCCTGAGTACTGAATGGCTGGTGATGGCCAGCCCCAGGTGGCTAACCTCAGGCCTGATAAGGTATGGTGGGGCTTGGGCAGTTTGCTTAAACTAGGTGTGTCTTCTCCGAGAAGGTGGGGCCTCGTTTTTCTGCTAATTCTCAGCCTGCATTGGAGCCAGGTAGCTGTCGGAGGCAAAGACAGATGGGTGTATGGAAAAGGACCAGTGCTGGCCACCTGTAGGAGAAGCAGCAACTGAATGGGCCCGTAGCTGCCCAGACGCTGTGAGCAGGTCTCTCGGATGGACATGTGGCACTCTGGAGCCCAGGGGTGAGGTGG
Organism: Chinchilla lanigera; assembly: GCF_000276665.1. Lineage (NCBI taxonomy): Eukaryota > Metazoa > Chordata > Mammalia > Rodentia > Chinchillidae > Chinchilla > Chinchilla lanigera. The sequence continues at coordinate 16,443,479 of NW_004955422.1, forward strand.
GTGGTCAGCTCTGTCCAGGAAATGACAGACTGTGGCAATGTGCGGAGGTGGATGACTGTCCCACTAAGCCTTGGGAGAATTCTCTCCTACCTTACCTGGAAACGCCAGTGTGGCCTGGGGATGACAAAAACTGTAACACATGAGTTAACCCTGATGCCCACAGTCCGTTCTGTCCTTCACAGGCAAAGTGAAAAACAGTCCTGGTTTGAGATTCAGGAAACTGAGGTCACTGAGCCTTGGTGATTTATGAGCGAAAACAGTGCTGTGTGTCACATGGGAGTCCTAGTGACGGGGGCCAGCCCCCAGGGCTTAGTGACTCCCGGCTCAGCTGGGAAAGTCACTCTTCACTGTAAACTTCCCTAGGACTTTCCACAGGGCTGGTGACAACCATAGCCATCCTAGCCCTTGTTCCCTATCCTGGCCCCATCAGGACATCATCTTGGCTGTCCCTTGTGCTGTCACTGGACCAGCTGGGCCTAGGGTCACAGGGGTCAGGGTCTCTATTCTTTGTCCCTGTCCCTCCACTGGAGAGATTGCACCAGAGAACCAAAGCATCCTGCACGTGCTTGGTCAACTAAAGACCTGGCGAGGAGCTGGCCTGCTCTGAGCAGGGGTGTATGGGACGTGGTTGTTTCCTGTGGGTGCCTGTCCCTGAGCCAGGAGGGGCTTGTGAGCCTGCCAAGTGGCTTCCAGAGCTCAGACAAATCTGGTACCCATTGAATCTCATCCCCCAAGGACAAACTCAAGTCTGAGCCCTCTACCTGTAAAGGCAAACCTATTTGGAAATGGGATCTTTGCAGATTCTATGAAGCTGTAAGTTAAGATGAGGTATGAGGGGAGAATGGATCCTCAGTCCTGTGTGACTGGGTCCTTTTAGAGTGGAGGAGACACCCATGAAACAGAAGGTCCTGTGAAGATACAGAGACCTGACAGCTGCAGTGAGGCTCAAAGAAGCCACCAAGAAGCTAGGAGAGACGAAAGCCTGGTGACACCCAAGGCCACACCTCCAGAATCCAGAATCGTGAGATAATGAATTTCCATTGTTTTCAGCCACATCGTTTGTCATAATATGCTATGGCAGCCCCAGGAATCTGACACAAGTTCCCTCCCCTTCTGGGTGAGGGAGCTGGACACTCACTGTCCAGACTACTCCCTGCTTGGCATGGCAGAGGCCTCCTACGGGACTGTACTCAGCTCCCCTAGTCTATGCCACCACTGAGGGCCCTGCTGTCGCAGACACAGGAACTCTCCTCTGACCGGCTGCCACCTTAAGGCTCAGGCACTATGCCCAGGGGCACAGATGAGGGCTGCCAGGGAAGGCTGTCTCCAGCCTGCCTTGCCTTGGCCAATCAGGGCCATCCAGCTGTCCTGGGAGAGGACAGAGGGATGCCTAGGGCACTTTCAAATCTGTTTGGTCACGTGTGTTCCATGACACACAGTGCACCCTGGAAGAGGGAGCTGGCCCGGACCATCAGGCACGGTAGTTCCCCGAATGTCCTCTGAGCTCACTCTGGGCCAGCACAGGTGGTCAAGATGTCATTCCCTGACCCCAAGGGACTCCCAACCAACAGTATAGAACTTGGCCAGTGGCTTCCATTGCTCATACATGTTGCATCTTGACAAGGTGGGAAGCACATGTAAGCTGTAAGAGTTAATAAGGATCTCTGAAAACCAAGGGACACAGAGCCCATAGCAAACTGACCTTACTTAAGGAAAGTGAGGAGCTCCTGGGGTGTAACTTCAGGAGTGACTTGGTCCAGCAGTTTGTCTTGAGACCTGTTCCTTCTCTCTGCTCTCGCAGGGCAGACCCCATGCCAGGCTCCCTTCCAGGCAGCAGAGATGTCTGCCAGAGTCTGGAGGAGGAGGGATGCCCTCCTTGCGAGTGACTCCCCAAGTCTGCTGGTGCTGTTAGCTTTCACGTCCTCCCTTGAATGCACAGCTCTGCTCCTGTGTTCTTCTCTGGGTGTAAAGTGGCTGCTGGGTTTGAGCCTATCAGGGCGTGACCCAGAGCTGGGGATGGGGTCGGTTCCAAATGAGCCCCAAAGCTGGGGATGGTGGGTCTCCCAGAGCACAATCTGCACACTGTTTATATCAGGAGGGGGAGTTGGTATGCTAAGAAAACCGAGGTCTTTCCACCAGAGGAACCCCTGGCTGTCTTTTTGTTTGTTTGTTTATTTGAGACAGGGTCTCGCTATGCAGTTCAGGCTGGCCTTGAGCTCACTTTGTAGCCCAGGCTGGTCTTGAACTCTCAATGATCCTCCTGCTTCAGCCTCCCAAGTGCTGGTTTTACAGGTGTGAGCCACCACGCCTGGCTCCCTGGCTTTCTTTTGCCTCCCAGCTACAATGCATTGCCTCATCATGGGCTGGGAACAGCAGGACCAAGTGACCAAGGACTGGAACCTTCAAAACTATGAGACGAAATAAACCTTTCCTCTGTGAGGTGATTTTCCCAGGTATTTGCCATAGTGATGGGAAGCTGACTGACCAACTGAGCAATGAGAAGACCTCTCATGAGCTCATGTTCCTGCAGGTTATCCGCATTGTTCAGATAGGGAAACTGAGGCTCAGAGAGGCCAAACTGCACAGCCCGAATGTCGTAGAGCTGAGGTCCAAACTTAGTGTCCTTTACTGGGAACTGTTTGAAGAGTGTGTGTGTATATGGGCATGTGACCTTCCTCTTTTAACAGCTGGCCACCTTCAGACATCCATTACCAGCTGGGTGGCTGTCCTACTCCAGGCCAGGGGGCCAAGACAGTACTGACCATGGGGCTTGTGGCTCGAAGCCCAGGACTTAGGGTCACTTGGCAAAACCAGGCCTATATGTGCACCAGCCCTTGGGGGGGAAACCGTCATGTGGAGGGCATGTGCGTCCTGATGCACAGTTCCCAGGGACAGGAGTGCTGGCCCTGGACCCCAGGCCTGGAAGGATCACATACCAGCTGTGTGATCCCAGCTGTATCACTATACCACCCTGGGCCTCAGTTTACCCACCTACAACAGGGAGCCGCGAATATCTCCCTAATCCCAAACTTAACCTGCTGGTTCTCTTTGTAAATCAGGGTTCACGGGCACGCACTGCACTCGTTCATTTACCAAGCTGCCTGGCTGTTATGGTGCAAGGCTTGGCAGAGTTGACCGGTGCAAGGACGGTGTTGCCATAAAACCACATGTTTCTGTCTGGCTCTTAACAGTCTGATAACCTTAGGATCTTTGTGCCTGCCTTGTACCTGGAGGGCAGGGCCAGATCTGCAACCCTTGCCAGCGTGTCTGTCCTCTCCTCTTCCCCAGCCCACAAGGTTGTTTTGGGACCTGGGGAGGAACTGCTTAGTGTTCAGCTCTACAGTGTCACACAGTGCATGCCATGACCTTCAGCTGCCCTGGCCTCTGGAATCACAGGGGGAGGAGATGCCCAGACAATCAGCCTGGAGGGCCTAGGTCTGGAACAGGAGCAATCTGCACACACACACACACACACACACACACACACACACACACACAGCACTAGGTGAAAATGGAAAGGATTAATGGATGTCCCAGCCTTTGATAGGCCTGAGCCCACCGCAGCCCCTTCTGCAGAGCCTCTACATTCTCTCTTCCCCATCCTCCCCATGTGCCCTGGGAGTCGTGGTGACAATGCCCCCGGATGTGGGGCCCAAGGCCGGCAGGCCTGGACCTGCCCGCCCACCCGTCCACAGGCTATTGTCTGCCCCAGGCCTGCGGTGTGGCGCTGGGCTGCTGGGGCCCCAGCAGGCAGGGGGACTGTGGGAACGGATTAGAGGTCCTGGGCTTTCTTTCCCTCTCTGCATAAACTCTTGATCAAAGGCATTCCTGGGATGACAGAGCCCGGCAAGAGGCAGGCGAGGGGCCGGTCCAGCATGTGGTCCAGCATGTGGTCCAGCATGCGGGAAGGACGCACACCCTACCCCACGCTGCATTGCCACCGCTGCCCTCCCACAGGCCCCGCCACAGGCCCAGTTCCTGGCACCAGTCTCTCTTGAGGCGCAGCGGCAATGCAGTGGTGGAAAGCAGAGACAGCCATGTACTGTGTCCTGTCGAACACAGTGGCCAGGCCCAGAAGCTGTGGGATCTGGGCTCTGGTTCTGCCTCCTGCAAGCAGGGTCACAGGACAGGCAGCTAGTCTGTGGCAGTACAGAGAGAGCCCTTCCTCTGGAAGCCCATGGGCCCTGCCCATTTTGTGCAGCCTGCCCACCCGTTTGCTCCAGAATTGGGCGCACATGTCCACCTAGCCTGCCTAGGCTCTCCCCCCAAGTCCTCATCCTGACCCCCGACCCTTCCACTGTGGAGTCAGCTGACAGTGCCTGAGACTCAGCATAAGCTACCGGGGCTGGCCTGGGAACAGTGCTGCCTTCCACACAGCTGCAGGTTGCCGAAGAGGTCTGAGGGGTCCCCAAGACTTCTGTCTTCCCTCAAGGCGCTCCTAGTCAGAGCAGGAAGAGATAGGCCACCTATGGAGGCACGGGGGTGCACAGGCATCAAGGAGACCAGTTTTCCTTCAAGGTGTGAGGGATAAGCAGAAGGGAAGGCTAGGGGGAACTAGGTAACAGGACGGAGCCGGAAGCAGCCTGGTGTCTCACAGCCACGGGCAGAACCCAGGTTCAGGGAGTTGAGACCAAAGGGATGGGCCAGCCCCCAGACATGAGGATGAGCTGAAGGAGCAGGCCTAGTGGGCATGGACAGAGGGCTGCAGGAGCAGGCAGGGGGCCCCCAAGCGGATGGGAGGGGGAGCTGCAAGAGCACAGGCAAGGAGCTTCCAAGAAGAGGCAGCAGGTGTGCACTACCGCTCAAAGGTTTGGTCCCTGAAACTCCTCAAAGTTTTTACTGTCACCCTGTCAACAGCAGCAGCCAGACAACCCCTAAAGGGACCAGTTGTTATGATATCCAGGAGGGGCCAGGGCTCCTGAGCTGTCTGCCAAATTTGAGGGGTGATGTCCCAGGTCTTGCTGCCTAGTCAAGGAGAGAAATGGGGCTGATCATCCACAGGGCTCAGCCACCAAGCGGGGCCTAGTCAGGAGCACCCTGAACCTCGCTGTGGGTCTGGAGGTGAAGCTCATGCCATCCATCCCTGCAGGCTTCTCCCTGCCTCCCCTTCTGTGTCTGCACCCCAAGGTTCCCTGCCGTCACCCTGTCCTTAGTCTCCTGGTCGGTACAGTGCTCCTCCCAGCGCTGTCACACCTATCAGCCTACAAACATCTCCAACCTCAAAACAATGAAAAGTCCCTCGCCACATGAGTTCTACCCATGTGCTCCTCCCCCACACAGCAAAGTGATCCTGCTGCTTCTGTTGCCATCCCATGGCCACTCCGCCTGGTCTGAAACACAGAGGCTCCACGCCCTGCCCCACTGCACTCATCTTGTGGGCTGAGGTTGGGGATGTTGACTCCCAGGGTCCCCAGCCCTCACATGGACCTGGCTCTTGCATGGAGTTGGACTAATGCGGCGGGCATGCTTGGGCACAGTCCTTAGCGTGACTGTCAAGGTGCAGGCTGGTCCCTTGGGAACCACCTGAGTGGCTACCGGCTGCCTCCTTAGGCTCAGTGGTCTCTGGGGCTCTAGCTATGACAGCACCCTGCAGGATCCCTGACCTGCCTAGCTGGAGACCATCTTGGGGGAGGCTCCCGGTTTTCCCCTTCCTCCCAGAGTGCAGGTGCCCATGGAGAATCAACCTGGCCAAGCACAAGCACTCAGGATGGCCCTGCAGAAGAGCACGGGCACACAGGAGGTGCCACATAGAGGCCTTGGTGGTTGACAAGTGGCAAACTTTCTCTTGGCGTGAGAATGGTGAGGACGATTCGCCTGTAGACTGGACCTCAGAACCCCACAGAGCCACAGCAGGTCCCGTCCTACTCTTTGCCCAGGGTTCGGAAGCTTGGCACCTGAAACCCTGCACACGAGGGGCAGAGTCCAGGAAGGGTCCCCATGTGCCTGGGGACCTGTACGAAAGGCCGCCCTGGACCACAGCCCCAGCACTGTGCTTTGCTCTGCAATCTTGGCTGCGCTTAAGGCCTGTGATTTACCCAGAACAAACAGCAGTGTGCGCCAGAAGAGGGGGAACAAATGCTGGCTTTTATTTATTTTTCTATCTACAAATAACTGGGAGGGCAAATAGACCACACGAGGGCTGGGAGATGCTTTTGATCAAGGGGCACCACTCCTGTCCCCTGACGCCAGAAGCTGTTTACGCATCAGAGGTGCCACCTGCCAATTCTCTGAGAACCCTCCTCCACCTGGATCATTTGGCAGTGTCAGGAGACATCCTTGGTCGTCACCCGGGCTGGGCTGCTGTCATCTAGTGGTTGTCAGGATGACCCAGCTCCAGAGGGCAGCCCTGTGTACCTGGTGAACCTGGCCTGGACCTCCTTGGCAGGTCCAGGTCTCTCCCCTGGCCTCCTGCCAGCCCAGAAAACACAGGCAAGCACCACACTGGGGTTTTTACCAATTTTATTTCTAGACTTCTCACGTTTGTCTTTTGTTTTCTGCTGGAAACGTGCCGGTTACATGTCCGTGCTGAGAAGTGCTGCGGTGCGTCAACCAAAGCACGGACCCAAACTGCCCGCTGACCAGAGACCCTTGCAGACTTTTGCATCGCAGGACAGACTCTGCTGTGCTCCGTGGACCTGCCACCAGCCTTTGGCCTTTTGGCACACAGTATTGGAGATGTCTGCCCTCACCCACCACCGTGGACACACCGTCCCTCACGGACCCCGCTCGGTTCAGACAGAGACGCCGCAGCCAGAATGGTTGAGGTAAGCAGAAGCAGTGATCCGGAGGGGCGGAGGGACGGCCCTGCACCTGCCAATGGCCTCCGAGCACAGACCCACCCCTCGGGGGGCACAAATCCTTTTGGTTCGGCAGCTTGCTAGGGGACTCGGGCACACAGCATTGTGAGCTGGCTCCATTGAGATTTGGAGTCTCTTTTAAATTAGCATTATGCCGTAATTAACAAAACAACAACAGACAGAACACTAGTACAATAACAACAGATTAACACACCCAAAACTTGAACAAATTCCAGAAGCAATTTCAATCATCCCGAATGACAAGAGTCCTACGGGCCCAGCACCACAGTGGCACGTAAGACAGACTGGTTATAATAATAATAATAATAATAATGCAATGTTCATAACTACACGTACAGAATGATACAGCTGTCAAAACTCCTACGATGGTACATCCCAGATCAGGTGAACAGCCCCACATGACAGGCGCAGGGGAAAGATCTCGGACACAGCCTGGTCTCCAGAGACCCTCGTGGGTCTCGTGGACCAGGCCATCACTGGTCCCCACCAGGTCCGGTTTTGGGATCTTGTCTGTGTGTCTGTCTGCCAAGGCAGACAGAGCCCAACCATTGGGTCTACACATGGCTAAGTGAAGCATGAGGTATTGTGAACAGGGACCTTTTTGGAATAGAGCAGTAATCACATTAAGTCAAAATTGATCACATAAAAAAAAAAAAACTACAAAACAAGGGAATCTGTAATACAATTTTCTACGAGGAAATTAGAACTGGAACATGGCAGTATATGACATTGTAAAACAAAACAAAACAAAAATTCTGATCCTCCAATAGCAGCAAAACAATGTGAAAGAGATACAGAGAAGCGATGTGAGTTTGTTTCCGAACCGTGCCGGGAAGTCATCGGTAGCAGCGCATTAAGAAACGGAGCCGCAGCCTGTCCCTCACGTGGTCACTGCCCCGTCCCCTCTTCCCGTCCACACTTCCTCCCTCCCATCCTCTCTCCAGCCTCAGCCTCACGCTCTGGCCACCTCCCTTCAACACTTGCTAAATAAAAAGCTACAGAGCCAAGATGTGCAAATTGTCTACCTGTCACTAACTTTTTTTTTTTTAAAGGAGGGGGCAAAGGGATAAGAGTGCGTTGGAATAGAACTCATTCAAGTACCCTAACTTTCCTGGATGATTCGCAGATCAGACCACTTTGGGAAATGCCAAACAGGCCGAATCCGTGTCTTGTGTGGTTTATCTTGAGATTTTCCCCCTTGCCTACAAAGGGACCAATCTTCCGTAAACTGTATTGAGCCTGCGACACCAAAGGCTGAAAGATTTGTGTGTTTAAATCAAGGGGAGATTGCATTACTTTATAAATCATACTGGCCTCATGAGCACCCTCTGCAATAAATACTCTTTTTAGCCTTAACTATAAATTATATATTTTAGTGTTTAAAAACCTTCCATCATGAAACATCTAAAAGTAACCCTTAAACTACTTGCTCTCTAGGTAAACCTTTGAGGTCCCTAATTTCAAACACCAGCTGGCACCAAAGGATTCCTATGAACTTCAATTTCTCTACAGGACAGGAACTTCTCTATCATCCTGGCAATGTTGAGAATGCAGATCTGTTTCTCCTTGACTGGAACAAAACCTTCAAAAAACATCCCCCTCTCACTAACCCCGCAGTGACATGCACTTGCTTAGCAATCCTGTTTGCGTACAAGTACGTGAATATTCCTAAACCATTCCATTGAAAATTCGCCCCCCATCCCCCCGCACACACAACATCAACAGCAATATTGCCTCTAACTACTGGACCCAAAGTGCTCTGAAATGGAATGGTTTCAGAATACCGTGAAGGAAAATCAAAACAACAACAATGAAAAAAGAGAGAAAGTTGCTGTGAATTTTAACCTGGCTGTGGGCAGGCTGCAGGGCCATTGGTTGAAAAAAAAAAAAACAAAACAAAAAACCCAGCATCTCATAAACAGGTAACTACAAAAATAGGAAGATTATAAAAATAGAATATATTATGTCGCTATTTTGTTTTCTCTCGAGGGTAGCGTGTCACAGGAGGGGGACAGCTGGCCTTTCCCACTACCTTGAGACTGGCTGGTACCCAGCAGGCCTGGCCCTGGATGACGATCCTCGGGCACAGGCTGAGCACACGAGGGTTGCCACAGTCTATGCAACGCTGACCGAGAGATTGCATCAACCATCCATAAGGTGAAGAGGTTACATATCTACCTAGCTACAAGATACATGAACATACATGTGACTTATCAAGTGACTACATGGCTGAAAAAGCAGGGCACAGGAGCACCCAGGACCACATCGAGATGCCCATCCTGGGCGAGCACAAGAATACATGTTTCTAGCTAAAACCCTCTTCTACTTTAAAAATGGTTTGTTGGGATTTTTCTCTTTTTAAAATGTTTTTATGCCTTAAAAAAAAACAACAAAAACACATAAAGAATCAAATCTAGTCCTCCCTGGAGACTTCTTGTGTGTTAATGTCTATTCTTACCAGAGACACAAGCACATTAATAAAAAAACTAGTTGATTACGGGGGTATAAAAGCCTCTATTTTGTAGCACAACTCACCTCCCCCCCACTCAGGTTATGCAAAGTCTATCCTCTCTCTTTCGCTCTTTTTTTAAGGTTTTCAGGTAATTTTTTTCATTTGCTTAAGTCAGAGATGGAAGGGAGAAAGAGCAAAGGAACAAAAACCAACAAGGAGAATGAAACTTTCCCTTCTGGTAGCAAAATGTCCCAGAGAAGAGGGACCTGGTTAAAGGAGCAGTTGGGACTGGCTCTTCCCTCGCTGGGGCTGCCAGCCACTGCTCCGTGCCCTGGTGGCAGCAACGCCTCAGATGTCCACATCCCGCACGTCAGTGGGCGTGCAGGCCAGGTCTGCCTCCTCCTCCTCTTCCTCCTCCTCCTCTGTGGCTTTGGGGTCCAAATTCTGCTGGGCCTGGCGCAGACTGGACTCTAGCAGAGCCTCGATCTGCTCCTGGCAGGCACGAAGGCAGTCCTGGAAAGGGGGCGGAGGGGGTTCTTTAGCAGGAGGTGCAAAGCCAGGGCTCTGTCCCAATGCTGGACCCAAAAGGTCTTGATAAGAGCACTCGTGAGAACTGCCACCAAAGCCCAAGGAATGAGAATCATGTGCTACCTCTGGCTCCCAGCTTCACTCTGGCCTGGTGGTCCCACTCAGGACCAAATACTGCTGCCTCCTATGCCACAAGACTGTGGCTGTCCTGCCCTCGATGGCAGATCTCAGATGCCTGGCCCCAAGCAGGTCCTGGCCTCTTGGAATTCCTTCATGGGCCCTGATCTCCAGCCTCCTTGACTCTATCCCTCCAATCCAGGTGGGGAGGCCCCCACGGACCTCCCTTCTTGGACCTAAACTCTGCCCAGTGGCAGCCCTAAAGGCGAACCTCTCACTCTGTGATCAACTGAGGATGGACGTCACAGGCTGGGACTTTTACCCCTCAGTGTGCTCCTGCTCAGGCAGTGTCCTGTGCTCCCAGCCCTTTGTATGCGAGCACTGCCCCCTGCATAGGAGGCTCTGCAGCCCCGCACCTCCATCCACACTGGGCTGGACTCCCCTGGGGGGTGACTACTGCACTGCCAAGGGGAACTCGGGGCTGCCCAATGCCAGGGTCAGTGTTGCAGCAGCTCTCAGGTCCTAATGCTGGGACATCACAGGAGGTAGGGCTTCTCAGACTATAACAGTCTCCAGTCAGCCCCTCAAAATGGACTTTTCCGCCCCCACGAGAGGATACAGGGGGGCACTGCCCAATGTCCCCAGGCTGCAGGGCTTCGCAGGGACCCACATTTAGGGAGCTCATGTTTCCTCTCCTCTTTGATACTCAAGATGAGTGAGAGTAGCATGACTGGGGCAAAAGGCACCATTTGGCAGATGAGGAAACCAAGGGCCAAGAGGCCTGGTGTAAATACAAAACCCCAGACATCCTCAGATGCTTCTAAGGCTAGACAGCTCCCAACTACAGCCCCCTTATGTACTTGTCAGTTCTTGGGGGGCTGTGGGCTGAAATGAAGCCAAGAGGTACAGAAATGGGGTCTCCAGGGTACCATCACCCTGAGCAGCTCCACATCCAGCTCATGGTCCAGCTCCTTGGCCATCTGCCCCCTTGCCTTAGAAACCTCACACTGACCATCAGCTCTGACCCATGACCCACTCAAGTCCCACAGCTGAAGTCAGAGCTGGAGCTGAATTCAGGTTTTTAGTCCCTCTCTACCTTGTCCCTACTCTGACCTGAAGGCCGCCCCAGTAGATGGTGCCCTTATCCATGGCCAGAACATGTCAGACAAATTGACCGTGCTTTTTGGTGAGAAGGGACACAGAATTACTGATGCGTGGCACAGCGTGCCTCAGGTATGCCTCAGAAATTTCTAGAACATGCCCTTGTCCTTACCAGAGTCCTTTGTGGCCCCATCCCCCCCTAAGGAAACCCCATTTAGGAAGATAGGCTGTAGTCTGGGCATGAACCTGGGCAAAGGTAGTTTTGAGGACTCCACATGGCTTGGAGGCAACATAAGAGTGAACTTGGCAACTGAGGCCCAGCTCATGCTGGGAGGTTAATGCTGAGGACTTTGCTGTCGAGGGTCCTTCTGAGTCTGAGCTCAGCTACCTTTGTCACCGGAAGGCCATTCCAAAGTCATTCCAGCCTCCATTCCTTTCCCCTGGTCAGCTGGGAGGCGTTTTCCCAACATCTAATTAGAACAGTCTCTGTCCAGGAGAGGGACAACACTGACATTGCTTGTAGCTGCCTGCAGATGGCCATCATGTGGCATTGCCACCAGAAATCCATCAACACAGCTGACCAGGTCAAACAGTCCTGGGTATGGGGCTGGAAATTTTAAAAAGTACAGATACAAAGCGTCTCCAAGTCCTTGTCCAAGAGGCTGCTGCCTCCGACAGCTAGGGGAGGACACCCCTCACCACCCAGCTTGAAACCGGCCAGGGTACAGGAGGGCACCCCCTTGACAAAGGACTCACTGGGCAGGTGACAGGCAGGTCAATATGGGTATCAGGGTGGAACTTCCAGAGCCTTCCAGAAGCTCTAGGGTGGGCCCACCTGCCCTGGGGGTGTGTGTGTGTGTCAGGACAATTAGTCACTCCCTCATGCACAGCAGGTGATAGCTGACCTGCCAACCTCTGTCTAATTTGGTGAAGGCCACAAGCCCTTGTAATTGTCATTTAAGTTCTCTCTTTACAGAAAAGAAAAGAACTGGATAAAACAGTGGCACTTTTAAGAATGAAGTCACGGTCAACTTAACTGGTGTTTCACAGGACCCCACCCCCTAGCACCATAAAAAAAAAAAAGTTTGTTTCCATTGGTCTTGGTGACCAGAGGTTCAGACCTCACAGGAGCCCTTTAAAGCTGCTATTTACTGGCTGTGAATACCGTGGCTGGCCTTGGGTCCCTTTCTGCTGGAAGGGTTTATGGCTTTTGCCTGCTCATGGGTGCCCCAAGGACACAAGAGAACCCTGCAGGGTCTCTCCTGTGGTGGATGCAGGACTCTGCCCTGCCTCTTAGAGCCTAGCCCGTCATCCATGGGGACTGAGGTGCCAGATGCCCCCTGCAGCCACCACTTACCGGGTCACACTTGATCACTCTGGAGAGGAAGTGCGTCAGGCGATAGCAGGTCAGGAAGTTGTTGGGGCTGCCCAGGTGCAGGCCTTGTACTGCGGCCACCACGCTTCCAGCCGCCACCATGGAAGGTGGGTTGGAAATGAACTTCACGTCTGCAGCAGAGAGACAGACAGGGGACCTGAGCGGGGATACTGCAGAGCCTTGTGATTCCGGACTACTTGGGGCATTGCCGTCAACGAAATCCAACTCATCAAGATGAACTAGGTGCACAGCGAAGGCAGCCACACCAAAGAGGCTGGCTGACTACCACCCTCTTGCCCTTCCAGCAGCTTTTGTCTCAAGAATGTCACTTAATCATAAAAATAAACGAAGGACACAAACCTGGGAATCATATACGTTGCCTCTGCAACACTAACCCAAGGTACCTGCCACTGCTGGGCAAGAGGAAGTGAATGGAGGCAATCGGTCCCATTTCCAAGGGAATGCACAAGGCCAAGGGAGAGGACAGTCACTCCCCAAGTCCCTCGAGGGCTATAATGGTGATGGTGACTTCACAGAGCAAGAACCTTGGCAGCTACCTGCCCCTTTCTCCCTGATGCCTGATTTTTCAGGGTGACCTTCAGCAAAGCCCAACTCCATACCGGGCCTTATGCTCTGTCGTTTCTCTGGTCAGAGACAAAAATCTTTGCTTTGTCCTTTGCCCTGGCCACATGAGTTTTTCCAAGTCACTGACTGGCAAATTTAGAGGTGCATGGTTCCCACCATGATCACACAATACACCCAAACCAGGGCAGCCAGTGTAGCCAGCCACGGAGAGGGGCTGTGCTCAGTTCCCCTAGTACAGCTCCTTACATAGTGCCACTTCCCCCAGAGTGGGAAGCCTGGGCCCTGAGAGCCCTGGTCCAAGCAGGGCCCATACTAAGGGAGGCCACTCCCCTCACCCTTTACAGTTTGGGTTCTGGGGGAATCCCCTGGTATTCTGGGGCTCCTCCAAGGAAAAAGACCAAGGGCAGTGCCAAGCCAGAGCAGTCCCTGGCCTGTAGCCTACACTGCTGTCAGATGCCAAGGCACATTGTCCCCCAACACACGGCAGCGGGTGCCACTCCAGGGTCACCAGCAGCCCCCTTCCCAGGCCACAGGCCAATTCCTCTGAATGGGGGGGTACTTGTTGGGAGTCACCCACCCTCCTGTCCTCTCCATTTGGCCACCACTCCAGCGGAGCCCACTGCCTGCCTTCCTGTCGTGTCCAATGGGAACTTAGGGGCAGGGACAGCTGCCAACTCAACCATGGACCATGGGCCCTGGGCCAGAGGCAGATGTGCGAGGGACGAGCGTGGCACCTTGTCAGTCCTCATCGCCTCATCATGCAGCATGGAGTGCCTGGGAACAAGGGGGCTTGGTGAGCTGAATGGTCACAAAGGGAGAGGGGCCCTCGCGAGCTGCTGGGGGTGCACAGCCCCTCTGAGGCTTCATCTCAAGAGAATAAACAACTTTGGTCTCATTAAAGAGAGGGGGGAGCCGGAGAGGGGCTGGGAAGAAAGGCAGCCACCCTGAAGGGAGACAAAAGCTAGCTTCTGGGCGCCGCTGCAGCGACTTAAAAAAGAAATGCCGGGCAAGGCAAGCCACCTCTGTTCCCCTTTAAATGGGAGCAATTCCACCCAGTCTGAGAACAAGAGCCATGAATGGAAACCTTTTCATTGAGGCAAGTTGGAGCCGCACACAGAAATCACTTCTGAAAGTGACAAACTCCCGCACCGCTGGTGGGCACAAGCACGACCGATCCACCTGCCGCCTTGTCTCTGAAACTCCCCCAGTCCTGAGTGCTGCGGCCAGGCTGGGGTGTCCTAGACTCGAGCAGTTCAGAATGAACCAACTCCAACATTACTTTCCACTCACTGCCCGGCTGGGGCTGGCACAAGTGACTGTCGGGGCACAGTGGCACAGCTGACCTTGCTGAGAACCCTCATTAAGCTCAGCTGTGCGCTGTCAACCACACTGGCGATGTCCTTGCGAAACAGACCGGCGAAGAGGCAGACTCTGGGGCCCTCATGTTAACAAGCCCAGCTTTAACCAGGTGTGCCCGTATATACCTGGAACCCCAGCATTCTGGGAGGCTGAGGCAGGGGAATGCCAAGTTCAACCCCAGCTTAGACAACTGTCTCAAGACAAAAACCAAAAGGCTGGGGATGTAGCTCATGGGAAGGTCCTGGGGTTCAATACTGACTACCACACACACACTAAAATAAAAATATCCCAGCCCTATGCATACATGGCCTGTGCATGCATGCTAAGGAACCTGGGTCTGGGGGTCCCTGAGCAGGGGAAATGGGGAGCAGCATCTTTCCATTTCCTTAAACATAGCCCTTGTTGCATGGAGGGCAAACACAGCTTTCCAGACTGGTGCTTATGCCTCTACTGCAGCAGCCCACTTCCAGTGTTGGGCTATAACCCCTGCCTCTCTTCTGTCCCATGTGTCTGACACAGGCCACACCTCAGCTGAGTCCAATGGGGTAGATGGGCATTAGGCCTGGGAGCTCTGGCGTTGTAGCGATGCTTAGGTGTGTGCTGCCTTTTCCCGCTGCTTCACCCTGGAAGTGACAGCATGGGCACCAGGAGCCCAGGAAACACTGGTCACCGGGCCATCATCTGCCTTCCCCTGCTGGCTAGGGTGCCCACCAGCCCCACCTTAGACCCTGCAGCAGCTTGGAGCTGGCTCTGCTGCTCCCTGCCAGCACCCACCCAGGGGTCCCAGAGGGGAGCTCTGGCTGCCCGAGTCGTCCCCAAGGGAGGCTGTGCAACCATGGTTCCTCGAATTATCTCCAAGAAACCCTGCTGTTCCTCTCAAACCACTTTCAGCTCCATAAAAGGCTGTGTGGAGCCTCTCTCCGAAGGAGCCCCAGCCAGAGAACTCCTCCCTGCCGCCTGCAGCCTCCGTGCCGCCCCCACCCTCAGCTTCATCCAGGCAACCCCTTCCTGACTGGAGAAGGCCCTGGGGGAGGGGGTACAGCAGGTAGAAGAGCAGCGCCGTGTCCTCAGCGTCCTCACCCCAGCAGCACTTGCTCTGCAATGGCAGCCAAGGGGGGGGGGGTGCCACATCCACAGCAAGGGATGCGATGGAGGTGCCAGGACTAGGGGGAGGGGCTCTGCCCCATTAGGCAGGTGGGAGAAGATACTTGGCCCCTTTGATGCCAGGTTGCCTTGTGGCCCTCAGGCCACCCAGAGTTAGTCCACATGCAGATGTAACAGCTAGAGCCTGGTTGGGACCACTGAAAGGTCAGCAGAGTCGGGTGGGAGGGCTCAAAGTACTCTGGTTGGGGGAACTATTCCTGACGTAGCTCCCAGTCAGGTGGAGAAGCATAAGGCTACACGGGAGCAGCAGGAGGCGACTTGGTATGTGGGTGTGGGTGCATGTACAAGTGTCTGTCCACACTGGTCCCTGGGACAGGCAGCCCACCTGGGGTCTAGGGTGAGCACAGTGCCAGAGAGGGGTCTCTGGAGCCATGCCATGGGGGACAGAGGGTGGACCCCTGTGTAGCCCAGGACTGGGCTGCCCTGGAGCCCCTCCCAGGGCAGCTGAGCAGAGCTGGCCTGTGGCGCCCCTGGCTGGGCCTCAGGCAGAGCAGCTCCTCTACTGGCCGCCCCCGCACTGGGGCTGCTGCTGGCCGGGGAACACGTGGTACAACCACTGCTGGCTGCTCTCCCCACCCCTGAAGGCGCCCCTGGCAGGTGGCCCAGCTTGGGAGAGGCCAGGAGCACCCCCACCGCCCCGACTCCTGCAACCCAGGCTCCTGGAGGACAGACAGGAGAAGGGCTGGAGGTGAGTGGGGGCAGTAGCCAAGGTAAACCCTCTCAGTGTGGAGTGGCCATGGGTCAGGTGTGGGGAGCAGAGGTACCCGCATCCGGACACAGGAAGACTGCCCCCCGCCCCCAAGGCACTGTAGGGTGTCTGCGGCAGCAACAGCGCCACTTCTGTGGGCAGGAGGCCTTGGGGCCATCTTTTCCTGGACAGATCTGGGTATTAGGCCCCCTACCTGTGGCACACAGGGCAACAAAAGTCTGTGCGTGTTTTCGGATGATCTGTTTGTTCTCCTCAGCCTCTGGCATTTTGGAGAGGAAGTGTTCGATGAAGTCGTGGGGGGTCATGGCAGCCAGATTCCATTTGAGTTTGTTTACCAGGAGCAGCTCCATTTGCTGTGGAAAACGGGGAACAGGCATCAAGAGACGGGGCAGGCTGGCCCCTTAGGGGTTCTCCTGCAGCCCAGCTCACTGGCCTTCACCCTTAGTTTATAGTCTTGAGGTGGGAGAGAGGGTGGAGAAGGTTGGGGGGGGTGTCGAGAGACTGGGGGTAACACATGAGCCCAGATCAAAATAGAAAAGGTGCGTGTAAAAAGGCTCCATTCTCGTTACTAAGCCGACCCCACTGAGAGACAAAAAGACCTCCCACCGCCGGTACTGAGGGCCTCAGTGACCAGCGATGTGGCCTGCACACCGCAAGAGGGCGCGCGTCATCCATGTTTGACCCCAGTGGAAAGCAAATGTGGTGGGAGTGGAATCCGAGGACAGGGTTCGGGGAAGGGGAAGTGGAAGTGGGGGTCGCCTGGGGTTCTACTGCTGCCCCAGGGGCCGAGTAGTGTGGGCGCCCCACTCTGGGGCGGATCTGTCCGTGGTGGGCCCATCCTCCAGCCATCTACACCTCCCCCGAGTCGGGGTCCCACTGCTAACGAAACGTCCGCGCGCGGTGGTCCGCGGTTACCAGCAGCTCCTCGGGCCGGATGGAGTTGTCAGTGTAGATGCACAACTTCTCGGCCGTCAGCGGGATGGTCTCCTTCATCTTGGAGGCCACGAACATGCAGGTGGCCCCCAGCAGCTGCAGGCGGCTCTTCTTCAGGGGTTCCAACGATAGGAAGCGGTCCAGGTAGTTCATGGCCAGCGGGAAGACCTCCTCCTCGCACTTCTGCTCCTCGCAAACCTGCGGGCAACCGGGCTGTGACCGCCGCCGCCGAAGCCCTTCCACGCACAGGGTGGCCAGTCCTCAAGGGCGCGGAGGGGTTGGGGCGGGGTGGGGGGTACAGGCACTTCTGAGGATGTGCACCCTGCCCGCGAGTCCCCGGAGCCCACACACCCCGAAACTGAAAGGGAAAGTCTGCAAGGCGGGCACGGCGGACGGGGGTGGGCACGCGGGGCACCGCAGGCGCGAGGACCCCAGCTTGCGCGGGACCTGGGGGCCACTGCCGTGGGGGGGGGGGACACCCACCGCGCAGCGGGGACGCCGGGGGTTGGGCGCCGCGCTCGCCGCCCTTCGAGACACAAAGGTGGCGTCCCAGGCCGCCGCACCGCATTTCCCCAGACGTCATCTTTTCAAAAAATATTTAAAAATATTTAAAAAATAACTGGGTGTCTAAAAACCACCTGAAAACGACCCTTGGGCGGCCCTTGATCCATGTCGGGGGTCGACAGTTGGTTGCGGGCTATGGGGAGAGCCCCAGGAATTCAAACTCCGGGGCCCCCTTCCCCTTGGCGCGGGCGCCGTTTCCCTCTCGCAAGGGCACCACGCTGCACTTTCAGAAATTATTTAAAAATACTTTAGAGACCCCGAAACGCCCACCAAAGGCCTGGAAATGTGGTCCGGGCCCCTGGCTCGCTCCAGAAGAGGACCCTGAGCGGAGACCCGCGCAGACGGGGGTCAACCGCTGGCGTCTTGGGGGCCACGCGACCTTGCAGCCCGGCGTGCTCTATGGCCCAGGCTACCCGTGTGGGGCGCCCCGGAGTCCGCAGCTTGAACAAAAGGCCCCCCTTTCCGAGTCGGGGGTCCCCCTAAAACAGCCCAGGCCGCGTCCCCGCGCCCCTCCGGGTGGTTCACGGCGGCCGCGCGGCCCCTAGTTTCTATCCCAGCGACCCGCCGGCCGCTCCCCGCCCCCACCCTGCCCCCAATTATTAATAAACACTTTTGCTTTGCAATAAAAGCAAAGATGGCGCATAATACTGGCACAAACGGCCCTTGCATACGTGTCCATGGATATTAATTTAAAAATCAAATCTATGCCCCCTCCCCCCAGTGCTGGCGGCTCCGGGCCGCGGCAGCCGGAGAGGAGGCGCAGCGGCGCAGGCGGGGAGCCACAAAGAGCGCCCAGCCTGCCAGCCTGCACCCTTGTACCCATTGGGGTGCTCCTGGCATTGGCTTTCCTCGAAGAGAACCCTTCCTGACCGCCCCCCACCAGGAAAGAGAATTTCTAACGCCCCAACCCCCACACCTTCCTCGTCCAAAAAAATACCCGGAATATCTATTTATTTTGAAAATACGGATTCCTAGCAACACCTCGGCAAACTTCAAAGTTGGAGGGAGACGAGAAGGGAAAGAAATGTGGGCAAAGAAATGTGGGTTTGGGCAACAAGTTGCAGAAAGTCATAGAGAACCGCCCGAAGCCGCGCACCTCTAGCATCCAGGTGGCCACGATCTTCCGCATGGACGGCAGGATTTCCTTCTGCACACACTTGAAGTAGGACACGGAGGGCGCGCAGGTCTCCTCCGCCTTCAGCATGGCCCGCAGCACCCGGTCGTTGAGGAGGTTGGTGTCCGGGTACGCGCGGCGGATGGTCTCCACCTCGCAGCACAGGAGCTGGTGTTCCATAGCTGGGGCTCTGCCTGGGCCGCCTAGAAAGAGCTATGCGTCCGGGCTCTGTCCGCGTTCCCTTGCGCTCTTCTGGCCCTCGCCGGAGCGCGCGGACTCTGCTGCTCGCTGCTACAGCGCCGACAGCCCTCTGGAGGCTCCCGGACTTTGCAACTTCAACAAAACTCCCCTGTAGCCCGTGTGACGTTACTGTTGTTAAGCAGAGATCAAAGCCGGGCAGAGAATGGGAGCGGGAGGAGGGACCCGGCGGGCGCGGGGGGGAGGGGGCGCGGGCGCTGCGCTCTGGGAGCAGCGCGGGGCAGAGCCCAAAAGCCATCCCCAAGGCTCTGAGCTAGCCCTGCGGTGGAGCTGTCCCCGAAGTTGGGTTTTTATAGAAATGCAAATCGCCCCGGGACTGCCTTTCTCTCCGCGACTGAAGAGGGGTACAGGGGCCCCGGCTTTCCCGGGTGGGTCCCCCAGGATTTGGGGGTGGGGTGGCGGTAGCTCTGGAGAGGAGCCCTACGAGGGCGGCAGACCACACACAGCCGGGGAGACCGCATAGATAGGGAACTGGGGCGCAGCGACACCCTATATCCGAGCCGGGAGAATGGGCACATTTCCGAGAATGCCACGAGGGCACCCACGGGCGGAGAGAGGGCCAAGGAATCTCAGCGTCTGCATCTTCTTTCATTTTCATTAACACGTGCAAATTGCAGGAACTATTTAATATGCAGGGACACGGGGCAGGGCACACAACTCGGGTGCAGGATTCATCCTGGCGCACGGGGGGTCGTTGCAAATGTCCGAGGGGCTATCTTTAAGCACTTAAGAGATTTCGGCTAGCATGCACTCGCTGAAAAAATAAAATAAAATAAATGCCCGAAAATTCCAGCAGCAGCCCAAGATGGTGGCTACCACTTCCTTCATCCTGCCCTCACCCGGGGGATCTACGGGCTGTCTTCCTATCTTGACCAGCCCGTTCTTGGGGGAAATTCCCTAATAGCCCCCTCCCCGTGCCGGCAATTTGGAGAAACAGCTTTGGGTGGAAGGCTGAGAAACAGTGATCTCTATATTGCCTCAATTTTTTTAATTAAAAAGAAATTAAATCGCTAGAAATATTAGTTGCCTCTGCCTGGGACGAGACCCCCGGAGGTTTCCCAATTGGTTTTGTTGGAGGCGTGGACGCCTTCCACCTTTTGAATTTATCCTGGGGCTGCATTCAGGAGCTTGAGGATGGAAGGCACGGGAAAATTAAAAGAATTTGAAGTTAAACAAATGAGTATAGTGATACGATGTTCTTAAACAAAATCTATAGACGTTCATGATTACTCGACAGGGTCCGCAGTATTCTCAAAAATTTAAAGACACATAAATAAAACACATACTATTTTTTATTAGAGATTTTACCTCTTGGGTGCTTTTGAAAAGGACATCTTACCCAGTCTTAACTTTTTTAAGTAATACCTGCCCCGAATTAAGAAAACGGTTCACTTACTTTTCTCTGGATGTATTTTCGTGTTAACTCACCGTCCCCCACCCCCGAAAAGAAAGGCTCAAAGGAAACGGATGCAAAAGCCCCCTGTCTCTTCCCTACGGTGCACGTGGCAAGATGCGACCCCCCCCTTGGAAGTCCCTTCCTCTCGGTCCCCTCCCCCGCAGGGAATGAATGGAGTACTAATATTCCGGGTCCTTGGAGAGCAATGACCCCCCACTCACGCCCGGGACGCTGTGGTGGCCCAGGCAGGTAGTAGCCTCTGTGGGCCCCCTCCTCGGGCGCCCACGCTTACGTGGCCGTGGGTATCTGGGAGCCTCAGAGCATCAGCTCGCACACGAGGGCGGCCCGGCTACTTTTTCATTCATAAAATCTCGACCGGGCGGTTGCCCGGATGATTTATGAGGCCCCGCGTTATCACAGGCGGCTCCCGTCCCTGGGGGCCAAGGGTCCGAGCCCCCCGTGCGCCCAGCCCAGGCTGAGGAGCAGCGGTGAGGGGCAGCGGGGCATAAAGGGGTTCGCCCTCTCCGGCGACAAGGACTCCCGGTCCCGGAGGGAGCGTCCCCCACCGCGGGAAAGACAGAGGGAACTGGAATTAGCATGAGCCAATGGGGGCGCGGCGCTGTTACTAGGCGGACCCGGCAGATCTCGACGAGGAACTTCGTTGATTTCCCGGCCCAGGGGCGGGCGCAAAAGTGCAAGCCCGGCCGGCTGGCGTGAAGAGCTGTCCAGGAACCCGCGGGGGAGGCGTTGGAATTTGGGGCCCGGCGGGGAGCGTTCCTGCCCAGCCCCCACCCCGGGGAAGCCTGCTCGGCGAGCACTGGAGGCCCCGAGGGGGCCAGAAGTCGCAGATCCTTAAGGTCCTTTGGTTCAAGAGTCGCAAAGGAAGCACTTTGATTTTGATATTTTTAAAGAAAAAACGCAAGTTTTAAAAACTTTTATATTGCATTTTTAAAAACTTCGTCCTGTCTTTTAAAAACCCACCTCCAAGCAGGAACTGCATATTTTGGGCTCATTTAGTGTTCTGTGTGAGCTTATTTCTTGGTGACCATTTGAGACAAAGAGCCAGTGGTCCGGTCGGGAAGGGGTCGCACTGGTTGGAAAGAATCCCAAAGTAACTTCAATCCACCTTCCCGCTGTCTTTCCTTGGCCCCGGCCCCAGTGACCGAGGTCTGGCGGATTGTCGCCGGGAGAGGGCGAGTTCCGCCGCAGGCGTGTTTGCCACTGTCCCTGGCTGTGGGAACCTTCATTCAACCGGGGAAGGGAGCGCGCTCATTCAAGAACCCGCGCGCCGCGGCGCAGACCCCAGGACGCAGCGCGACCGCGCGCCGCCTAGCTGGGGGCTTTGAGGAAGCGCGTGCGGGCCCAGAGCCAACCCGGTGCGGGTGTGGACCTTCTGCATCCCACCTCCGGAGAGGACCCGGGCAGGAGGCGGGCGCACCCAGGTGGGGTCACCTGCTGCCGCATACCTGGCGGTGACTTGAAAGGGTTTGGCTCCGGCTTCGCGAGTTTGCCATTGTTAAGCCCTTAAATCGCCCTGGAAAACGCTTCCGAAAGCGGCTCCAGAGTTCCGGGGGCGCTCGGGCTTCCCTTCCCCCACACCGTCTGCTTTTGGGGCGCGCATGGCGGTCCATGTGCTGCCGCAGTTCTGCCCGGGCCACGCGGCACCGATTTTGGGTGCCCCAAAGCTGGGGGGGGGCGGGGCGAACTACAGCCCCGAAACCCACGCACGACGGCCACGCGTGGGGACACGGGTGGCCGCAACCCTCGCCCCAGCTGCGTTAATTAGGGTCACCACACAGACTACCACGTTCCTCAGTAGAGGGTCGGGGTAAAGAGACACACCCCGGCTGCGGGCGAGGAGTGCGCGCAAGTTTATCAGCAAACCTAACAGGTAGGAAGTCTAGGCTCCAGCGACATATTTGGCATTCCGAAGGGAAAAGCTCAACTTTTAAGGTGAACGAAGATTCTGATTGCCGCACCCCGCCCCTCGAAATGCATCGCCCGTGCTCTGAGCTGTATGAACCCAAATCTCTCAGGAATTAATCGGCTTCTTTGCTGTGGTGCCCGGCGCGGCTCAGACCAAGTGGTGGGGAGTGGGCGCCCAGACCGAGGCGAAAACTATCCCCAACCAAGGTAGAGAAGAAACTGGGTGGGGTCATAGCCTCCGGAGGTCAAGCTGGACCACCGCCCAATGACGCAGAGCGGACCCTCGCGGGGCGAGGGCGCAGGGGCTGCCGGACGAATACTCGTGGGCGTCCCCGCCTCCGGGATTCATCACCCTCCCCCTTTTTCTAGGGAAGACTGGCCATGGGGAAGGCCCCCATCTCCGCGCCCCTCCACCTAGCTTCCTGGGAGCTCTAGAGTGTCTCTCCTTTCCCAAGGCACGGGGAAGGTTGGAGGAGTGCGTCTTTCCCACTCGGAGCTTGCCAGTTCTGGGTCTCTGGACTCTAGCCAAGAAGGGGACGGGAAGGGAAACTTTCTCCAGGTTTGGGCAGGAGATCGCCCACCCAACGTCCTGCACCCTCCCCTGGGGATCGGCCGCGCCGTAGGAACTGGCGGCCGGATGCTCATTCAGACCCCTTGCAAAGTTCTGGGGCCGATGGGCCGTGGTCGCTCCCCAAGGCCCGCAGGATGTTAGCACGGGACTCCACTTGTTCCAGCGAGTTCGGGGGAGCGGGCAGGGGTGCGGCAGAGGGAAGGGCAGGAGGCGGGAGCGCGCCCTGGGGCCCGGGGCCGTGGCTGGAGGCCGCGCCGCGCATTCCGCGCATTCCCGCTGGGCCTCGGTTCCGCCGCCACGTGGTTGCCCTGCGCGCCGCGCCTACCGTAAAGCGTGGAGCTGGCGCGCACCCGCGCCGCCCAAGCGCATGCGGACCGCCCCGAACGCGGCACGTGGCCCCGCAGCAGCGCGGGAGCGTCGGACGCGGGCGCAGAGGTGGGGTCTGCTCTTTTACGTAACCGAGGGAGCTGCGCTGCGGGTGTGCTAAATTGTTCATTTGTAAAGAAGAGAAGAAGGAGGGTGCCAAATCTCCTCTGCTGTGCGTCATAGGGTGACTGTCCAGCCAGGGAACGCGACAGAACCGGACCTGTGACCATTATGCCTCTCCAGCAGAGGTGGAGGCTGGAGAGGACAGCAGCTTTCGGGTGGTTTCCGTCGTTTTTTCCTTGTTCAGAGTCAGACGGTGGCTCAGCGCAGTGCGTTGCGATTGGGAAGTGTAAACCGGAATGTGCTCTGCAAATGGGAAAATGTTCATAAACCGTACCTAGGTTTTGGTTTTTTTTTTTTCTTTCTTTTGTACGAGGAATTGAACCCTGGACCTTTGCTCCGAGCTACATCCCTAGTCCTTTTTTTTACTGAGTCGTTAAATTACCTGGGCTGGGCTCAAAGTTGCAAATTCTTTTGCCTCAGCCTCCCAGAGTGCTGGGATTGCAGGAATATGGCATCACATCTGGTTGCTAGAAACTTGTTTTTTTAATCCTGTAGCACCCCCTCCATCAGTTTAAGATAAAGAATGCGTGCAGCGCGTTCGCGAATCCTGAGCTGCTGCCTGATTCTGCCTCGCAGCTCAGGGAGTGGTTGGGGCGCGTGGTCCTGGCTAGGGACAGTGTCTCAGTCTTCGTAGGTCAGAGGGTTTTGAGAATCCTGCTGGGCCATCTGTCAGAGTCCCTGCCTAGACAGAGGGCCCTTCTCACAATCATGGGGAGGCAGGATGGGCCAGTAAAAGCTGCTGTTGCACCTGGGTGGGACCAGAGTGTTCCTGTGTCCCTTAAAAACAACCTCAAGCCCCGAGCAGCACCTGTGTCCCTATACAAGGGCTGCACAGGCCGCTCCTGTGGAATAAAGAAAGCCTTTGCCCAGCGTCCGCTTCGTATCTTCTGCGGGGTGTTTCCTAGCAGACTCACGGTTTTCATGTTTTAAACAGATGAGACTGGGGCCCAGAGAAGCTTTGTCGGGTTTATAGGATGGGCAGCAGTGACAGCCGTCACTGCAGAGCACCCTGCAGGCTGTCTCCTTCATGTCGTGGGCACTGTCAGAGCAAGTCCAGGGTCCTTAGATGTTCATGGATCACAACCGACTTCTTGAAGAATTCATGTAAGACAAAGCTCTTTTTCAGCAAGCTGGAAGTTGGCAACTGTATTTCCCAAACTGCCTCAGAATGTCCCACACAACACTCATGGGCCAGTGGCCTAGTGGCTGTGGGCGAATCTCTGTCCCTAGCTGTAAAATGGGGTATGATGGTTTCCCTTGCCAGGCCACAGCCAAGAGTAATTAAGGTAATGTGTGTGAGGCATTTAGCACAGGGCTTGGCATATGTCAGGGCCTGTTCAATTTATTCATTCATGTATTTGTTCTCATGCAGAACAGAGGCCATGTGCTGCATGAGGTATGTGGAATTAATTAAACATTTCATTTTATATTCAGAAAGAGAATTTTCAAAATGACTTTATGATGAATCAGTTCACTTCTCTTTGCTAACTTTCCCTGAGCTGTTTATGGATGGGAGATTGACATCATAGAAGACACTTTTAAATTAAAACAAAAGCTCAGCCACATTCATCTTTCTTTGTTTCTTCGTCCCCAACTCTTCAATCTCCTTTCCCTGCAAAGGGGATAGAAAAGCTGATTTTTAAAAAGAGGCATACGGATTAAGGGCCCAAATGTCAGAAAAAGGACGAGGGACAGAATTATGAGGAGGGGTTTCTGTGGGTCAGAGGGGCCCAGTAGCGGAAGCTGTGCCCTGGTCTCTGCCTTAGTGCTGGCCACCCTGGTGTATAATGGCCATTCTGCTCAGGTGGAAGGGGGCATAGTCGCCAGGGAAGCTGGTCAAAGGTGTGGGTCATTGAGTGACATTGGGTCAAACAAGTACCACTCTCAAGAAGCCACAGAAGCCAAAGCCAGCTGATGGCTCACATGGGCCCAGGGCAGGGACACCGCCTGCTGGGTGGCCTCTGCCTGTTGTGTTTCCCTGCAGGTTAAATATCTAGCTGCCGTGGGACCCTCTTGGGGAGAAGGGCCACTGAACTTGCCAGTCTGGTGGCTATCCCTGTACTCTCAGGACCCGTTCTCCATTGTGTCTTTGGACTGAGGACTCTGATCACTGTCTAACCCAGGGACAGAGCTGGATGCACCAGCCAGAAAAGTCTTAGGCAGAACATGACGTTAGTGCTGACCGACCAGCCATTTGTGAGCACCCAGGGGCGAGACCTCATTCTCCTCTCCTGTCTCATTCTGTGCGTGGTCCATGAGAAGTGCTCAGCAAGATACCTGACACAGGTGAGGCGTCACTGTCTGTCACCAGGAAAGGAGCTTCAGTCCCTACCCTTGCAGCACTGATAGGACAGGCTAGGAGCGTGACAGTTCTGTCCTGGGTGACAAGCACACAACACGGGAAACCTCGGTGAGGGGTATCATGAGAGGTATTCATGAGAAGGGAGACCCAAGTCCCTGTGTGTGTATGTATGTGTGCATGTGAGTGTGTGTAAGTGCTTATGTGCACATGTTGTGTATCCAGCTGGTGTTAGGTCCCAGATCTGAGTCCAAAAGAAAGACCTGGGTCTGAAATGTCCTCCCCCACAGAACAGGTCCCTAGAGGAGGTGTGTGGGTCCTTGGTGCTTGTCCCACCCAACATGAGCCTCCACCTTGGCCAGGGGACCTGGGTGGTATGAGTGTCTGGAGCATGGGCTGCTGTGACAAATAAGCACATGCTGGGCAGCTTAAAGTAACAAATATCTTAGCTGGGTGTGGTGGCGCATGCCTGTAATCCCAACACTCTTGGGGGCTGGGGCAGGAGGGTGGTAAATTGGAGCCCAGCCTGGGCAATTTGAGACTTTGTCTCAAAAAGGGGCTGGGGACATAGCTCAGTGTGAGGGCCCTGGGTTCAGTTCTCAGTAACATACACACCCAGACATCTATTCTCCCATAGTCTGGAGGCAAGAATCTGCAAGAGAAGGATTAGCCAGGCTACCCTGCCTCCTGTCAGGGCGTCCAGAGGAGGGTGCTTTTTGTCTGTTCAGCTTCCAGTGGCGCCATTGTCGCCAGTGTCCCTTTCCTTATGGCAGTACCATCCAGCCTTGTCTCCTTCACGTGGCCTTCTGTCCTCTGTGTCTCCTGTTTGGTCTCTGCTAAGGACATTTGTCATTGGCTTTAGGGCCCACCTGGTTAATCCGAGATCATCTCAGGTCCACATCCTTACCTGATTACATCGGCCAACACCCTAATTTCAAATGAGGCTGCATTCAGAGACTCTAGGGGCTAGGAGGGAGGGCTCTTTCTGGAGGTCACTGCTGCACCCCCCACAGCTAAAGAAGGGGACCCTGCTGGGAGACACTGTAGCTGCATGGAGCAGGCAATCAGACCCTTGTATCTGGCTAAGATTTTGTTCTGGAGTAAGTTAGATGCTTGGGTGCGGGGAACGGAAGCCCAGATGTGACTGGTATGGTCCATGTCTTCCTGGAGCTTTCCGTTGGGAACCTGAGAAATGATACATAGGTGTGTGTGTGTGTGTGTGTGTGTATGTGTGTGTGTGTGTGTGGTACTGGGTATTGACTTCAGGGGCTTATGCATGCTAGGCACACTGTACAATTAGGCTACGTCCTTAGCTTTATTTTAAAATGTTGAGTCTTTCTGTGTTGCCTAGGCTAGCCTCAAACTTGTGATGCTTCCACCTTGGCCTTCTGGCAGCTGGGATTACAGGTGTGTACCACCATGCCTGGCTGGAAATATTTTTATTTCATTTTTTATTTTATTTTTTGGTTTTCTGAGACAAGGTCTCCCAATACAGTCAGGCTGGCCTTGAACTCACTATATAGTCCAGGCTGGCCTCGAACTTGAAGTGATTCTTTTGCCTCAGCCTCCTGAGTGCTAGGATTACAGCCCTGTGCTATCATCCCTGGCCAGAAATATTTTTAAAAATGAGAGTTGATGGCAAAATTGGCAGGTGCTTTCTGCAGGCAGTGGCCACTCCAGTGCCTTTGCCTTGCTCCTCCCAGTGGCAGGCTGTTTGATACACGGTTCTAGTCCTCTCCCTTTCCTGCTGCAAGCCCAGATGGCCCCTGAGACTGGGTGGTGAGCCTTGCGGGTGGAGGCCTGGTTTCTCCTTCCAACTCTGCCATCTCCTGTCTGTGGCCTTCATTTTTCTGAGTCTCAATTTCCTCACCTGCAAAATAGGGGCAGTGACAGTGTTGACCTCACCGGGCCATCAGAGACTTTCCTTTTTCTTCCCTTGTGGATCGCAGTCTGCATAGACCTGGAGCTCCTTGGTGATGTCACAACCAGCTGCTCCCCTGGTCCTTACCAACCAGCGGCTTCTCTAACTGCCAGTCAGACAGAGACCCGGCCGCCAGAAGGAGCACACTGCCATGCTGCTTGGGTGACAGCTACCCAAAGGCAAATAAATTTACTTTGAGGATTTCCCTTCACTGCCTCATCCTGGGCTAACACAGTTTCTCTCTCCTTCTGGATTTCTTGAAAGAAATGGGTCGGGACGCCCTCCGCAAAAGGCAGGTGGAAAGGAACTGCAGCTGCAGGAATAGCCACGGAGGGAGCCTGAACTGGAGTGGGTGAGAAGGCGGAGAAGCTTCCGGTGAAGATGAATCTGAGCTTTCCCAAAAGGAGCCGGGCCTGGGACACCCTCCTGGACCCTGCCTGGTCTGAGACCTCTCTCCTCTGATTCCTGGTTGCTGCAGCCAGGCTCCAAATCCACCCACCAGCAAATTCCCATGCACGCTTCAAGGTAATAGAGGCGGCTATTTGGAAAGAGGCGATGAAAGATACGGAAGGAGGTTAACCAGGTCAGACCCCTGAGGGCAGACGGGAGGAAGGTGGAGAGCTGGGCACCTCTTCTGCACCTGTCAGCTCCTACACAGAGGCCAGCAGTGTGCTCTGATGCCCTGATAACCTGAGCAAAGTCCCTGCCTTTGAGCATCTTTCCCAACAGTGTCTCAGGGAAGGTCACAGAGCCTTGAGGGAAGTCACCTCCTTCCCATTTTAGAGAAGAAGGAAGCAAGGCCCCAGGGTATTTTAGCTACTGTAGAGCTGGGGTGCTTCTAGCTATTTTTCCAAAATGCAGATGGAAGGAGGTGAAATATGAAGGGCCTGGAAATTGCAGGGTTGTCTTTTTTTTTTTTTTTTTTAAGGAAAAAAAAAAAGCCTCAGTAAAGCCCAGGATGGTGGCAGATGCCTATAGTCCCAGCACTCAGGACGCTGAGGCAGGAAGATTACTGTGAGTTCAAGACCAGCCCCAACTGGTGAGACCCTGTCTTAAAAAACAAACAGCCTCATTAAGAGAGAATTTACAGAGCATGAAGTTCACCCATTTAAAGTGTATAATCCAATGACTTTTGGCCATTGATAAGGTTGTACAACCACCACCACCATCTCATTTGAAAACACTGTAATCTTCCCCCAAAGAAATCCTGGACTAGCTGGGGATATAGCTCAGTGGCATAAGCACCTGCCTCGCAAGTGCAAGGTCCTGAGTTCAATCCCCAGTACCAAAAAAAAAAAGAAAAAAAAAGAAAAGAAATCCTGGACCTATTAGCAGTTAGTCACTTTAAATTTTCCAGCGGCCCCCGATCTGCCTTCTGTCTCTGGGGATTGTCCTCTTCTGGACACCTCATATAAGTAGAATCAGACAACATGTAGCCTCTCACATCTGACTTCTTTCAGGTAGCAAGATGTTTTTAAGGTTCATCCACATATCTGTACTTCACTCCTTTTCATGGCTGAATAATACTCCAGCATGTGGATAGAGCACATTTTTTTCTACCATCTTCTGGGGACCATGTGGGTTATTTCTCCTCTGTGGTTGTGAAAGCAGCGTTGCCACGGGTGTGTAAATGGTGTGTGGATGCCTGCTTTCGCTTCTCTTGTACACAGGGTTCACTCTTGGTTAGAACTCCAGCTGCAAGGGGTCTTGTAGTGTGAGACTCAGGAGAGACCTAGACCCTTTTCAAGAGGATTTCTAAACACTGTCATGCCTCCTTCTTGGTGCTATCCTTCTGCTGCTGACCTCTCTTCCCTCCTCTTTTCTCTTCTTATATTTGTGCAGTCTGTACCCACAGCAACTGTGCATGAGAAATTATTATTGCTGTGAAATTAGCTGCTCCTGTACCAGGCCAAGCAGGTGCACCCACGTGGCAGGACACGAGGCTGAGGTGGGACACACCCCAGGCCTTTCTTTTCCCTTTCAGATTCTCGATGGACTGGAATCCAGTTGTTCCAAGGGACTGGGTTAAGATTCATTTTTTTCTGCATGGATTTCCTGTTAAATCAGCACCTTTTATAGAAAAAATTATCCTTTCTCCAAGCAGGGTGGTGGTGACTCAGGTAGAAGTCAGGTGTGGTTCAGGGCGGGTCTCAGGTCTCTGATCTCTGGGTCTCTGATCTCTTCTGTCTTTCAGTTTCTTAGTTTTTGTCCAGTGCTGTTACAGTGATCATAGACAAGCTTTTTTTTCTGTACTGAGATTGGACCCAGCTGAGCTACATCCTTAGCCTCTTTTTAAAATTTAAGACAGGGTCTCAGTAGGACATTAAGATGCCCAGGCTGGCTTCAAACCTTTGGTTCTCTTGCCTCAGCTTTCCAAAGTGCTGAGATTCCTGCAGGTGAACTCTTGATGGCAGATTGACTAAGCCCTGTGACTTGTTTGTCCTTGACAGTGGCCTTGGGTGTTCTTGGCACTTTGGTTTGTATATGCATTTCAGTATACACACACACACACACACACACACACACACACACACACACGACACTAGGATTTGATGAGTTTGTTCATCAGTTTGGTGGGAACTGACACCATCAAATCACTGGTCCCATCTATAGAGGTCTTGACATAGCCCTGTTTCCTTTGGATCTCTTTTTTGGTACCAGGAATCAAACTCACGACCTTGCGCTTGCCAGGCAGGCACCTTGTCACTGAGCTATATCCCTGGCCCTGTAGTTTGGGTCTTGAATGACCTCCAAAGGCCTGTGTGCTAAGTGCACCCCCAGGGAGGTGCTGTTGGGAGGTGGTGTTGCCTTCAGGAGCTGGGCCAGGGCCGAGGTTTCAGGTTCCTGGGGTGTCCTCTCCAGAGGGTTGCTGGAACTCAGATCTCTTCCTCTTTCTCTTTTGTTTCTTGGCCACGAGGTCAGCAGTTGGCTGTGTCATGCTCTCCCTGCCGCCATCAGCCTTCAAGTCCACCTGAGGCCCAGAGCAGAGTCTGCCTGGTTTTAGACTGGAACCTTCAAACTGTGAGCCATGATAAACCTTTCTTTTTTGTGAGTGAATACGGTAATCACAGGCATTTCATGGTAGTAACGGGAGCCCCCAGACACTGGTCTTGTTTAATTTCATTGCAATTGTGTGTATGTGTTTTCTGCGTCTTTTATTAAATATCTTGCTATATATTTGATTTTGGTGTTATGGTTTGGATCTGTGATGTCTGCGGAAATCTCATGTATTCAGAGGTGGGGCTTCTGGAAGGTGATTGGGTCATGGATTGCTGTGCTCATGAGTAGATTAATCCATTGATGAGTTCAATATCAAAATGTGCTGTTAGGAGGTGGGTCTCTTGGGAAGTTGGTCACTGGGGGCCTGACCTGGAGGGGTGTATTCTCCTCTGTGACTCCTCCCTTCTCTCTGTGCTTCCTGGCTGTCATGGCTTGAGCACCTTTCTTCCACTGTACCCTTCCACCATGCCTTCCTACTGTGCCATTTCTGCCTTGGAACCAGCCGACCATGGACCAAATCCTCTGAAACATGAGCCTAAAGAAACCTCTTCTTCTTTAAGCTGTCAATGTCAGATATTTTGTCCCAGAGACAGGAAAGTAACTGATACAGATGTCATTATAGGTACATTTTAGGTATCCATAATGATCCCATTCACTGTAGGGGATTTGTACCTGTACATGATATAATCTGATTTTTTTGTGGGGGAGGTGGTTTTCTGGTACCAGGAATCGACCTTGCGCTTGCCAGGCAGGTGCTGTGCCGCTGAGCTAAATCCCCAGATTTCTCCCCCCACAGATGTCATTATAAATCATATCATTTATTTCATCTTTTTTGATCAGATTTTAGATTGGGAGCTAGTGGTGGAGAGACTTAGAGAAAGATAGAAAATCCTTTGCGCGTAGGATGGGGCAAGGGCCAGGTTCAGGACAGTGAGGTCCATGCTGTCCATTAGAGGGTCCTGGGGTCTGCTGGCAGCACCATGGTGGGTGTGCTGAGGGTCTGGTGTGCATGCACACTGGGGGGACGGCACGGCCCCCTGTTGAGGCAGGATCTGGGCTCACTGTGGTCGTGGTTTGTGCTGTCCTGCCTCCCTGCTCCTTCCTGTTTCTGCATCTGTTTCCCTTTCTGCTGACACTTCCAGCACAGTGTTGTCTTAGTTACCTTCTTGTGGCTGAGACACAGTACCCAACACCGGGAACTTGCAGTCACCCTTTAGCCTATGGTCGGAAGGCTGCAAGGCAGGATGCCGCAGCAGAGGGGCATGGCGGAGAAGAGCTGCTCACAGCATGGTGGATGGAAGCGAAGAGTGAAGGGAGCAGCTGGGGAGGGAGATAAATCCTTCTGGGCCACCTCCCAGTAACCCACCTCTTCTGACCAGACCCTACATCCTCACAGCAAGCCGGCTATAAGCTCCTAGTACAATCACCTTTTAAAAGCTTCTCCTATAAGTACACCAGACTCTTGGGGGGGCATCTAGATATAAAAGCATCACAGGTGTGGTTACCCGCAACCTAAAAATAGCATGGTGGCACCAGCTTGGAGCACACTAGCAGGCTGCATGGTATGAGTCCATTGCCGGGTGTTATACTTACAAAATGTGCCCTAGCAGAACCTCAGGTACAAGAAGAGGGAAATGATGAGCGTGGGCATGTCCACAGGATACAGGAGCACGAAGTGAAAAGAGCCAGACACAGCATGCACACGCAGCAGTAGCAAAACAGAAGAAATGCACAGATGGCTGGAAGGGCAGATGACAGAATAGAAGCCGAGACTGGAGCGTTAGGAGTGATCTCCCCTTCTTGTCTACTGTATATATTTTTCATATTCTGTATTCTGTTATGAATAAATAATACTTTTATGACCAGAAAAAGGAATCTAACCAGAAACGACTCCAAAAGATACCAGGGTCTTTTCCAAGCTCCCTGACTCCCTATCTGACCTTGGAAGACCTGAGCAAAGGCCCTTGTGGTTTATCAGGTGGGAGCCACATGGGGGGTCCCCATCATGGGGGGAAGAGCACCAGCCAGGCCCCAGTTACCAGTGTCAGGGGCATCCTACATTCTCTTTTTTATTTTTGTCTTTTTGAGACAGGGATTCACTATGCAGTTCAGGCTGGCCTTGAGCTCACTTTGTAGCCCAGGCTGGCCTCGAACTCGCACAATTCTCCTGCCTCAGCCTCCTGAGTGCTGAGATTACAGGTGTGCGCCACCACTCCTGGCTTACCCTACATTCTCAAATGACCTCCTTTCCAGCAGAGCAGGGATGAGTGGGAGGCTGGTGTTCTACACAGAGTTGAACTGGGCACCAGATGGATGCTGCAGTACATATAAAGCCAGGCCTTGATGTCACCGGTGGTGGCCATGGAGGAGAATGGGATACAAGGACTCTGCCTCAGAGGCAGGCTGCAGTCAAGGCAGAGCAGAACAACAGGGTACCACGCTCTGTCCACTGCATGAGGAGTGGGAGAGACAGCCATCTTTCACTGTAGATGAACTTGGCCTACGTTACTGGCAATAATTCACATAATCTTTGGGACATACATGTCTCTGATGCAGTGGGAATCTGCTGTCTATGGGGCAGCTGGAAAAAAAGCTAAGTACAGAAGCCCCACCCATCTCCCACCAGGAGCATCATATAGACAGAACCATCTGGGGAGCGGCCCTGGTGGGTGGGCATTGGTGGGAGGTATTATCAGTGTCCTCAGTAGCAATCCCTCTTCTGCCAAAGAAATGGAATTTTTAACTGGGCACCGACTGCTCAGCTAGATACTACATTTCCCAGCCTCTCTTTTGCTGGTTATGGTCATGTAACTAAGTCTGGGCCAATGGGTTGTGAGTGGAGGCAGCTGGGAGCCATGGAGGCAGGGCTCAAAGGCAGGGCCTGCCCTCTCCTTTCCTTTCTTCCTGAGGTGGCATAAAGGTAGCCGTGAGCCATCTGGAACTTCGTAGATGAGGAATGTCAGAGTGATGGGGGTCTTTATGTTATAGACGGTACCATCATTTCGGGTTGGACTTCCACATGACAGATAAAAGAGTTATACTTGTTTAGGCCACTCTGTGTGAGTGATAGTGGGTGTATGTGTGTGCGTGCATGTACGCGTGCACACGTGTGTGTACAGTGGGGAGGCTTCCTTCAGGGCAGGCAGAAGATGGGAGGGCAATTTTGTGAATCAGCTTAGGCTTCTTTTGCTTGATTCAGATGGAAATTGTGAATCAACAAAGTGCAGCTCTGATGGCACCAGATGACGGAACACAGCCAGCTGCTGGTCACTGCTACTGTCTGCCGCAGTCTTCTGGTGCTGGCTTGTGCTGGACACGGTAGGTTTACCCTTCCAGATGTTGGTTTCTGCTGCTGATCTTGGCTGCTGGTTTCAAGCTCTTCAGTGCTAATGGTGCTTAGTGTTTATTACTCTTTGTTTTAAGATGATTGCTCTGTCCATGCTGCTCAGGTCGCTGCTTCTTTGCAGTTCATCTTCACCCCTGCACAGCCTCACTGGCCTACACTCCCCTTGCCTTGCCCTTGGTGCATGGTCTTCTGGAGTACATGACACTGTGGCCTCCCGGGGCCAACTGAAGACTTCTTTGCGAAGCAGCCTGTGATGGACTGGGGTCGCTGTCTCTAGTGACCTTGAGGGTATCACCCTGCCACCTGGGCCTTCCTAGGGACTCTGGAGAGGAAGGCTTCCCTTCCGAAGGTGGGGCTGCCTCAGTTTGAAAACTAGGGTGGGGCACAGGGAGCTTGGGGCTCCATGTGCAAATCTTGGAGACACAGGGCGATCACTACCTTTGATTCCTCCTGAGAAGACAGCCCCCCAACTCAAGTGCCTGGGTTTGAGGGAAGCCAGGCTCTAGGGAGATGTCTCAATGGGGGCCTGATGGGCAGCTCTCTACCGCTTTGTGCATCCTGCTGTTCTGTTGCTGTTGGCCTGGTTGCTGTGGAATTCTGACTCGCAATACCCAAAACCTCCTCAAAAGAATATGCACAGGAAAATTACAGGGAGACGGCTGAAGTCCCTAGCAAAATTGGAAAAATCAGCGCAGCCCCCATTGCAGAGTGTGTGGACTCATCCCCTCCACTCTGATTAAGGGGACTTGGTGTCTGTGAGGCGTTCTGCAAGAGGCCTCTGATTGGGAGACAATTTTGTGGCTTTAGCCTATAATTTGGATGCAAGGGATCGGGAGCAGTTAATGTGATAACCTCACCAACCTCCGCCTGCGACCAGACGTCATGGACAGCCTTGTAAGCAGCCATCAAAGTGGGTGCTGCAAACACTTGGCTGTTGGGCTGCTGTGCTGCTGGGCTTCAAAGGCAGCTCAGAGGAGCCCTTTGTGGTCACACGGGGAAATCTGGAAAGTCATCGGTCCCGTCTACCAGCTAGCTGCAAACATGCCCTGCTGTTGGGTCTTAGGTTCGCTGGACTTCTGGGTTGGCTCTTCCTGGGCCCCAGATGCCAGAGGCTTTGAGGCAAGAGGGAGGTGCATGAATGTCCTGCCTTGGCATCCTGCACACTGTAGGGGCTTTGCAGGAATAAGAAGTGAAGGAGATGGAGGGACAAAAGACATGTCTTGGGCTTGGAGTATGGCAGCCACTCCAGATAGGGTGTTTGGCCCTAGCCGTCTTCGTCCTGTTCAGGATTACTTCAGTGTTGCCTAGAACTTGGGAACATGTAGGTTCTTTATGGCTAGTGGCCATTTTTGTGCATTGCTTTGCCAAGATCAGAAGACTGAGAAGACTGTGTGCAGGGGCATGGGCACTGGGACGGGGATGGGGATAAGGAAGGGGGAGGGGTTGGCGTCACAGCTGTGGTCCCTTCCTCTGTCCCTGCATCCCCCATCCCCCGCAATTCCCATTCACCACATTGCTCCTGTGAGCATCAGTGACATACTGGCTTCTGCACAGTCTCTGAAGTTCTGGTTCTGCATTGATACTTCTCCGGTTCAGCTCCTCCTGACCCAGTGTGACCAGTGTGTCTGAAGCCTCTTCCCCTGTGCTTGTGTGCAAGAAGACGGGAAGCTTTCAAACAGGAGTGGCTGCCTGGGACACGAAGACCAATGGACCCACAGAGCAGAGGGTGAATGAGACCTGATCCTCACTTTAACCAAGATCTAATCAGAGGTCAGTTAGTTGAGCTGACACCGTGGATGGGGAACCAGGCTTTAGTTTCTTCCCCTTTCTAAAGGTTAACAAAGATACACAAGCATCTAGTGCTAACTATACTTTCCGGTTTGACTTCTGCAGTGCATGTGATTTTTGATAACATCTCTGGACTACATGATAATGCAACCCAGTGGTTTTTCCACAAGGGTCACTAAACAATGACATCCAAGGAAATGAGTCTCTAGTGACAAGCCACAGAGCTCTGGTCCTGTTCAAGTCCTAGATCAAAAACTTCAATAAGAAGTCTAAAGAGCATGTTTAAATAGCTAGCAAATGAGAGAGAACTTATAATCCAAAGGTTGCGTCTAATTACAGTTGAATTGGATAAGCTTTCCTCTCCTGGGGAGAAATCCAGGTTGTTTCAAAGTTTTCAGTTTTACCAATAATATCTTCATACAAAATACTCTTCTTATTCTCAGTGCAATTGTCAGCATCCTAGTGCATAGTGAACTATTGATAAAGTTATAAAAAAAGATTCTTAGGGAAGTGAAATTAATTGGATGACTACTACACAATTTGGAGATTCACAGTGCCCATTTGTGTGTAAAAGTCACTGAGAAGTCCCGCACTATAGAGACTATAGTTTTTTTTTGGTCAGATTACTCTTTTAATGTAATATTTATTTAAATCCTTTGGCAGCATTCCAGAAATACTATTTGGGAAACAGTGCTTCAGCATATTTTTTGAAGTGATGTAAAAAAAAAACCTCTTTTTTCCCAATAAAAACAAAAAAGGCTGTCAGAATACCTTCACACAACAAAACTGAATTACCACAGATAGCACTGGCAATACAGAAATCTAATTTCCCTACAGCCTTCCTACAACTTAGGGTCTTACCATTTTATTTCTTTCTAGCTAGTAGGTATCTAAAGATACTTTCATATCATTTTTCACTTTATTTCTTTAATTGCTGGTGAAGCTTTTTATTTTTTTATATGGTAATTTGTTATCTGAATTTTCCAGCACATAAACCATATATTCTTCTTCTCGGATCACTTATGAACTTGAACCTGGAAATTGACCTTGTACATTTGATACACATATTTCATCTGTGTGATGACTTAACTTATTTATGTTTATTATACTTTTTCTGTGTTTTTATCAAGCATATGATTATGTAAGATTTTTAAATTGCTATTTTACATATTCAAACCCTCCCTTTTGTCTCCAATGAGATGTCCTCATTTCCTTAGTCTGTCTGTTTCTTTTACACAGATGGGAAAAAATGCAGTTCTTTCCTTCTAGCTTGGTAAGAGAAACCTGAAAAAAAATAAAAACTTTGTTTTCTCACTGCGTAAGTAATGCCTGTTTATCTAACCACAAACAAAAACAAAAAAAATCAAAACTAAGTGAAAAAAGTACTTGTAATCTCACCATTGAGACTATATTGGTAATAGTTTTTGTAGGTCTTTTCAGACTTTGTTTGGATGTTTGTATATAATACTTTTTTTTTCCACAGGACGAATAAGTTCTGGAAATTCACTGTACACTGTGATGACTATAGCTCATAATACTGTATCATACACATGAAGATAGCTAAGATAGGAGATCTGATGTGTCCTCAGCTCAAAAAGAAAAAGATAATTTTGTAGAGGGATGAGAGTGTTATTTAGCCTGTGGTTTATTGTTTTGCAATGTATGCATGTATCAAAATGTCCTATTGGATGCCACAAATAGGTACAGTTTTTATCATCAATTATACCTCAAGAAAGCTGGGAACGATTTCAAGTAAAAAATTTCAGAGTTTAGCAAATCCTATTAGGATAATAGTGTTTTGAACATTTTTGCTTAACCTTGGAATTAACGTGGGATCTTCTGGTAGCTGGAAGTTGCCTAGCTCTTTCCGAGCACTGGTGGTCTCAGTGCTCAGGGTTGTCCAGAGCCACAGAGATGTGGAGACTTTGTCATGTCTGCTTCACAGAGGGGCTCCCAGCGCCCTGTCCTATCCACACTAGGGTGGATAGGCCTGTTGTTTTATTGGTTTAATGTCTATTAGGTTTCTACAAGTAGTTTGAATCTGGTTCTAGCCAGCAGCTTTTTACTTCAAAATCCCAAGCCCTATGATTTCTGGCTGTGACTTTGTCACAGTCCTAAAACTACCGAAGTCAGCAAATAATACCATCTTCCTGAGGATACAGCTAAAGATACGCATCTGTAGTCACACACACATACTC
This sequence comes from Chinchilla lanigera, assembly GCF_000276665.1. Lineage (NCBI taxonomy): Eukaryota > Metazoa > Chordata > Mammalia > Rodentia > Chinchillidae > Chinchilla > Chinchilla lanigera. Next base: position 16,481,490 of record NW_004955422.1, read on the forward strand.
TTCTTGGTGCTACTATCTTCTCACTTCTTAAAGAAGAATTTTGGAATTTTACAATCAGCTTATCACATTCTTAAAATCATTAATTAAAAAACCCTGGTCTTTACTCAATTTGATGGTGAGCAGAAAAATGGGCTCCCTGGAAAGAAAAACCGAATGTGTGCTTTGCTGCTTCCTGTAATATAAACATTCTCTCCAAGGCCAATTTCAAGTTGCCCATAATCTAACAAATCTTATTATTAGATTTTTTTTTGGTGCCGGGAATCGAACTCAGGACCTTATATCTGCCAGGCAGGTGCTGTGCCACTGAGCTACATCCCCAGCCAACAAATCATTTACATACTTTATGAATAGTTGACAACTGTCATTTTATTATGCTTCTTCCTAACAGGATTAAAGTTTTGTTTGTTTATTGTTTGTCCCTCTCTTCTCTTTCCCCTCCTCCCTCCCCCATCTTGATATTCCTTTTATATGACATGTATTTTCTTCTTGCATGGTATTTGTATAACACACAGGTTAACATGTTTTTCTCATGAACTACATCTTCCAGGAATAGTTAGTACTTCTGGTTGCTTTCCTAGGTTTATAATCAGGACTATAACAAAACCAAAACCCCAGTGTCACCCACCTATGTATGTATGTATGTATGTATCTTAGATATATACATTATTAGATAGTTTTTGCCAATATTTGTAATTTTAGATTAATACGGGAGTGGTAACTGGGTGAGTGAAGTGTGTTATAATGATCCAGATTTTCGTTTTGTTTTGTTTTGTTTTCCGGTACCAGGAATTGAACTCACAACCTCACACTTGCCAGGCACGTGCTGTGCCACTGAGCTAAATCCCCAGCCCCAATGATCCAGATTTTTATTTTTATTTATTTATTTATTTATTTTTTTGGTTTGGTTTTTCTCCGGTACCGGGAACCGAACTCACGACCTTGCGCTTGCCAGGCAGGTGCTTTGCCGCTGAGCTAAATCCCCAGCCCCTGATCCAGATTTTTAATGTGAAGCACTTTCTACTTCTTGGCAACCCTGGCTTGTGGTTTGCTAGCATGGTCTTGGTCATATTTAGAATGAAGCCCTCGTACACATTTTCAGATAGTGAAATTCTTCAAATGGGTCCTTGACATTTATTGAGATGTTTAAGTGACCTTTTATCATTTCGCGTGGTAAGTTGTGTAAATCGTCTCCTGCATTAGAGCCACCTATGTTGTCTTGGGACTGGCGGACCTGGGCTGCTATGGATACTATTTTTTGGGAAATTTTAAAATAAGGTTTTTGCTATGGAGCAAGGTTTGGTAGCACAGGGAGTCTCCCGTTGTTCACATGGTGCATGACCATGGCACATTTGTCCAAAAAAGGCACCAACATCCATGTGTAGCAGTTTATGAAACCCCAGATTCTTCTGGGTTGTGCGTTTTCCTAGGGCATCGGGGCCTCTGGGCCTGTGCTCATGGCTGAGACCAGACTGTAAGTTTTCACTGTTCTTCTCTATTTGATTTGAAATGCTATTGGTCTCATTCCCCTGCACTGTTCCTCAATTTGGCGTTTTCTTATCATCCTTGATTTCACAGAAGAATCATTTATTTCTACAAGGATATGAATTTCCCATGATTTAAGGGGATAGTAAGCACACGTGGAAGTTTAATATATTGTGATAATTGCTGTGTTGCTGCTGTTTTAAGACAATCCAAAGGAAATGAGAATGATTTTTGCCTCTCCTTCCAGAGGGAAAGCACATCCAGGAGATGAGGAGCAGGGGCTTCTCTGATCTGGAGATTTCAGGACATATCTGTTAGAAAAGGGTTGAAATCGCTTGGGGTCACTGGAGACCCCAGGGTTTGGAGGAGGGTCTGGGAGAAGCCAGCAATCAGCATGGCTGCAGCTGGTAGGCAGTGTGGGAGCTCTGCCAAAGGGGTAAGCAGTCCAAGGATAGGGAAGCCCCTTGCCCTGTCCTGCCACAACAATGCAGGTCTCTGAGAGGAGGCACCTGAAGGGCATGATAGGGATTAAATCCATGCAGGCCACCCACTGCAGGCTGATATCTCCCACTAGATACCTCCGTTGACCACCACACATGGGTATGGGATGCTTACCCTGGCCGCTGAGTATCTGTTTCAGACCTCACATCACCAGGCACCATGGCAGTGTCCACAACGTGCCTCTGGTCCCGCCCTATTGAGTCCCGCCCACTTCGGCTGATGGAGGCCCATTTTTCCAGGTGGTTAAGCTCAAGTCCACGTATGTTCCCTAGCCACCTGCACCTGCCTCTACCCAGTGTCCAGCCATTCAGCAAATCCTCCAGCTTGATCGGATGGCTTCTCAGCATCTCTTCCGCCATTGTTCTTGTCTGAGCCACCATCATCTCTGTGTGTAATCATAGCCACAGCTCATACGAGGCCTAGGTTCAGAAGCAGACTAGGGTATGCCATCCTGACAAAACCCCCTAATCTCTGTGGCTGGGAATAGCCAAGGATTCCTGCCTGGTCATGCTAGGTACCCACTGGGCCTAGGCAATGGGGCTCAAGAACCCAGCACCAGTGGAAGACAGACCCTGGCTGAATGTGCACTGGCTCCTAGAGTGTCTACTCAAAAGTGACATTTGTGAATTCCTTATGAGTCCCCTGCTGACATTTCACTGGCCTTTGAGTGGGAAGGACTCAAGTGTGTAGAGGAAGCAGAATGAGACACTCTGAGGTTCTACCACCACAGGTAGTTCCTCTTTTGACTCAGAAAAGCCAACATCCTTTTGATACTTCCAGGTCTGGCACTGTTTCTTGCCTGCCTCTCTTTCCCCACCCCATTCTATGACATCCTCCCTACCATCCCCCCTTTGCTCAGTTTGCTAAAGTACACCAGCTTCTCTGCTGGCCCTTTGATACATCAAGGAACTCCTTCCCCGGGCCTTTGCACCGACTGCTTCCTTGGTCTGGAACGCCTTTTCCATAGCTAGTTGCATAGTTGGCTCCTTGTGGATGTCACACTCTTCCTGAACCATGCTGACAAACACTGAAGTGTACCAGCAACCTGCCCTTTGTACTGTGTCCTTTCTTACCATAGTATGTAATGTTTCCTACATGCTCTGTCATGCACTGATTTATTGCCTACTCCTTTAGGTGGAGGCTGGGCCTTCTTGTCTGTTTATAACAAGCCCTGTTTTATTTGCATAAACTTGACCTGCATACCTGGAATTTCACTGTCCATGGTCTCAGTTACTGGTAGTCAACCATGATCTGATATATTGCGTGGAAAATTCCAGAAATAAACAGTCTACAAGGTTTAAATGATGGGCTGTTCTGTGTAGTGTGACAAACTCTCAAGCTGTCCTACTCCATCCTGCCCAGGACTTGAATCATGCCTTTTTCTGGTATATCCACACTGTATACACTACCCCCAGCCCTGTTACTCACATAGAGCTGTCACAGTTACTGGATCTATAGTAGGTGAACCCAGCTTCAAGGGAGGGAAAGACAGACAGAGACAGAGAGACAGAGAGAGAGACAAATGGAGAGACAGGTAGAGACAGAGAGATAGAAAACAAACCACATAGCTTTTATTATAGCGCATTCTAATAATAGTCCTATACTATTATTAATTGTTAGTGCTAATCTCTTACCATGCATAATTTATAAGTTGGGCTTCATCATAGGGATTTGTATATAGGGAAAAGCATAGAATACACAGCATTCAGCACTATCTACAGTTTCTGACGTCTACTGGCTTTGGAACCTGACCCCTTTGATAAGGGAACAATTTGTCATCTTCCCCTTGAGGCACAGCTACTCTTTGTATCCAGGTCTCAGAAATGCAGAGAAACTTTTTGCCAAGCCATAACATACATCGTCTGGACTCCAACAACCAATGTAGTCCTTCTTTCCAGCAGAAACCTCCCACACCTGGTTTTTACTGGCAGGATTTCTATCAGCCTTCTGGTCTTCCAAGCTCTGACCAGAATCTCCCATACAGAACAGCCTAAGGTGTTCCAGCTCTAGTTTTTCAGGCGACATCTCTGAACCTTTCCAAACACTTCCCACAAGCCGTTTCCAAAGCTCTTGAACCACATGGTCAGGTATAGTCACAGCAACGGGACCACTCCTGTACCAAATTCTGTCTTGGTTACTTTTCTCCCATTGCTGGGAGAAAATACCTGACACCCAAAATTAAGGAAGGAAAGGTTTATTTAGCTCACAATTCATGGAGGTTTCAGTCCATACTTGGCTTGCTCCAAGGCAGAGTGGCACATGGCAAAGGGCAGCAGTTCATGGCAGCGGAAACAGCAAAAGCAACAAGAGCAAAAGGGAGGAGAGCAGGCGGGCAGCATCTTTCTCTGCCTTACATATACAAACTATCCGCCCCAAGGCGGGTGTAGCACTCACACCCATAATCCCAGCATTGGATCATGAGTCAATCATAAACTCTAAAAGCCTGCCCCATGACATAATGAGGTTTTAGGGGGACATCCAGACACAAACCATAACACTTAGCATGCACAGCATTCAGCACTATCTACAGTTTCTGACGTCCACTGGCTTTGGAACCTGACCCTTTTGATAAGGGGACAATTTGTCATCTTCCCCTTGAGGCACAGCCACTCATTGTATCCAGGTCTCATCTCTGATTTTTGTCACTCTGTCTCCGTGGTTTTGGGTTAGGGTTAGGGAGATCAGTGGAGATGACCATGGGGCAACTAGCACAGACTTAACAGTGCTGGCTGTTCCTTCAAATACCTCTGGGATCCTGGGGAATTTGGTTATCATTAAAGGGTTCTAACATTAAATGGCAGGCTCATTAAGGGATCTGGAGTCAAATTGCCAAAGCCACCAGCAGGGAAACTGGCCTGGCCATCTGTAAATTGGGAGCGGGAGCCTCCCTTAGTGCAGGGACAAATCCTGGTTCACGAATTGAAAATAATGTGGTTAGCAGTAATTTAGAAAGCTTTGTATTGAGCAGAGCTTTAAAAAAAAAAAAACAAACTTGTAAAAGTCTGAAAAATCTCAATGGAAGCGTTTGCTTTAAAATACTACTACTGTTTCTGGCTTAATTCAGTAAAAATTTTATTAACTTAATTATTTTTTCCCCTCTTGTTTTTGTACTCAATAAGCACATTTCAACAACTTTTTAAAATGAAACATTCCTTAAACAAGGCATTTATCTTCAAGAAACTAATTCCACCTGCTAATTTGCAAATAGGTTCTGGTGACCGCAGCATGCCCTCCTCGCAGTTTCCATTTGGAGAGGGGCTGGGCTGTGGTACCCCGCATCTCCCCCGCCATGTCTTGCTTTTAGAAGAGGTGCAGTCAAAAGCATTTTTTTTTTCAGTGAAAAAATTTTGTTGCGAGTGTGTGTGGGGGGGCACAGACACACAGAGCTGCCTTTTCCTCTTGTTTTGTGGCTTTTGCAGCTTTGAAAGTTCCAAGGTAGAAAGGGTAGGTCTGTTCTTGAGGTCCTCCTGTTCCCTGGCTGGAGACTTCATGGGGGCAGCTGTGTCTGCTGCCTTCTTTTGCTATACTCAGGGATTTCCTGTCTCTCCCATGTCTTCTGTGACCTCAGTGGCAAAGCGCAGCACCCTGGATCAGATGCTAACGTGAGAGTATCTGTCACTTGACAGCCTCCCCTGCACCCAGCACTATGCTGGGCTGGGTACCACCAACCCCTCCTACAGGAACCTCCAGCTGGGTGTGGCCTGACCCCGTCCACAAACTTCACAAACCAATGACCCATGGCTGAATATGCTTAAGAGACAGAGCGGGTGCCTCAGGGGCGTGTGGATTTGGGATGGGGAAAGATGTCCCAGCTAAGATTGTTGGGACAGAGAGCAAGGTGAGGAGGTTGTGGGGGCTAGAAGCTAGCTTCATGGGGTGGGCAGGACCACCCAGAGATAGATGCACACTCACAGCAGGAAGCTGCCTTTATTCCAGGGAGGCTAACATCTGTGGAAGGTTCTATAGAGCACGGGCCTCCACCCGTGAGTCTTAGACCAGTGCCAGTTTATGGTCTGTTAGGGACCAGGCTGCGCAGCGGGATGTATTTACAGCAACCCCCACTGCTTGCTTTACCACCTGAGAGCTACCTACTATCAGATGAGTGGCAGCATTGGGTTCTTACAGGAGTGTGAATCCTACTGTGAACTATGCATGTGAGGAATCTAGGTTGCGTCCTCCTTACAAGAATCTAGTGCCTGATTTGAAGTGGAGCTGAAGCAGTGATACTAGTGCTGGGGCATGACTGCAAATACAGATTCATATCAGCAGAGAGGCTTGACTTTACAGAGACCACAATAGATGAGTTAACTGCAGAGTTATATCAAAGCTCTACTAAAGTGAGTGGCAAGTGACATTTAAGCTGCATCTGTGGAAGGACAAAACAAGATTATGAGGTAGGCTGGACATAACACACTTTGGGTGTCACTGTCTCCCGTCATCACCAGATGGAACTGTTTATTGCAGGAAAACAATCGGAGCTCCTATTGATTCTGCATTACGAGGGGATGTATAATTATTTAATTACATGTTACAATGTAATACTGTAATAATGAAATAAATTGCACCATAAATACAATGCACTTGAGTCATCCCACAACCACCCCACTCCCTTGGTCCACGGAAAAATTATCTCCTACCAAACTGGCCCTGGTGCCAAAAAGTTGGAAACTACTGTTCTACAGGGAGAACTTTTTGTAGGGCGGTTAGGGCTGGAGGTGGGAACTCCTGCTTGTGGGTGGGACACTGACTCTGCAGGCTGCTCTTCCCTAGTGTACCCATGACCTTCACATGTCCTTTAATTGCTGGGACCTTCCCAATGGAGTGGGCCTCATTCCTGTGTCTTGCCCTGGAACAGAGATGTCATCTATGTGTCAAGTTGGACTCTTAGCCCCTGTCACTGAGAGGGGTCCCATAAGCCAGTGGGTCCACACACTGCTTTACCATGTTCTGCTAAAGCTCTGTCCTGTGACAATTCTTTCCCATCCCTACACTTTTTCTGCTGGTAAAGTGACTCACCTGAGTCCAAGGCTTGTGAAGTATTGATGATCAATTTGCCTCCATTACCTGCTAATACATTGGCATCTAGATATCTATTCCCAACATGTGTGAGTGGCACATCCTCCTCCTATGTCTTAGATTCCTAAGCTGGGCTCTGTGAACCTGGAGGGGGGAACAATCACATCTTTATCTGTCTCTAACTGCAATTTGGCATTTGTTGACAAAGCTGGGTGTGGTAGTTGGGATTGAGTGTCAGTTTGGATTGGTTTAGGAATTACTCCAGGTACTGGTGGAGAACACTTCCAGTTGTGTCTGGGTGGCTTGTGGAGCTGTGGCCTTGGGGTCTGTGGCTTCTCCTTCACCTCTGGCACTTTGCCCCTGGTCTCTTTCTGGGTTGAGCACATTTCCTTTGCCACACTTTCCTACCATGCAGTTTCTGTCTTGGGGCCAGCTGATGGTGGACTGAGTCCCCCTAAATCATGAGGAAAGTTAACTTCTCCCTTCTCCTCCTTTACATTGTAGGTGTCGGGTGCTGTGTCTCACTGACAGGAAAGCTAACATGCTGGGTTTTAGTGAGGTAGAAACATGAAGCCCAGACCCTTCCCTTTTCCTCTGACAGCAGAAGGGTTGTCATCTGACTGGCAGCTGGCTGGCCCGTCTCCCTGGTTGATGGGTCGACTACCCCCATGGCTTTCTGCCACTTCTGGCATTACTTCCGTGGCTGTCCTTCAGGTCCTGTCAACAACCATGACTCCCTTACCACTCCTAGCTGAGGCTGCCCTCTCTGAGGAGCAGCTGGGAAGCCATACCTGAGAGTGCCAAGATTGGGGAGCACTGGCCCACTACCCTCACCCCCTAAAATCCTCAATTCCAGTGGGCCGTGATCAGTACACCTCCCCCAGACTCCTTGAAAGTGGTGGCAGCCACAACTTCAATCCCACCAGAAAAGATAGAAGCTGTGAATCAAGGAGCAGATTCTGCCACAGTCCCACATGTCACCATGACAGCTCAGATGCTCCAGGTGCTCAGGGAGATACTTGCTTTGGCTGTAGTAGGTTTCAGATACTGACCTAATCCAAACATCTTCACCTTGTGACCTCCAGATGAGCCCACCCCTTTTATCACTACTACAAAAGTTCAAAATAGGTCACTGATCTGCAGGGGACTGTGCATGCACAGGTGGCTCCTTCTCCACATAGACACTTCTCCTTCCCCTCACCCTTCTTGGGTCAGTTGAGGAGGGCTCCTTCCCATACATGCCTACCTGTGCTATACCACAGATTCCAAAAAGGCCTCATTTGTGTGGTCCTGGTAACCCACCTGTGATTCTTGACCAGGGTAGAGTCAGGTGAGTAGGATGTACTAAAAAGAGCTCATAATACTAGGAGAAACTAGCCCCGAAGAATCACAGAGACCAGGGTCAGCTACCAACAGAGATGTACAGTGACCTATAGAGAGACCCAGAGAGGCAGCACAAGCTGCTGGAAGAGACACAGATCGCTGCTGAGGGAGTTACGAGCCTTGGCTGCTGAGGCGCTATAGGAATAGCTAAGAGCCACCAAGCACCATATAGCTCCAAAGCTGAAACACCAAGAGCTCTACCACTAAGAACTGAGTGAGGCTGGCACTCAACATTCAGAGCTACAACACTAAGGGTTGAGAGCCACTGGCTTTCAAAGCTCAGAGGAGCAGACATCAAGGAAGTTGAGCTTTGCCAATTCATGATTTTTATCCAAGCTGAACAAAAGAACCCCCAGCCAGTTGGTAATAATAGTAGTAGAGTAGAAGGATTTGTCACCAATAGAAATCATGGGTATCTTCAACTCACCTTATGGTTGTTGCAGATGTCTCAAAATATCATTTGTACTTATTGGCTCTTCAAAATCACAGGGGTGACCGGCCTTGCTGCTGGGCCTATTGCATTGTCAGTAAAACTGGGCTGTTTCTGTAAGTTTTTTTTTTTTTTTTAAATATTTGGTTAGCTGATTTCAATACATTCATTTCCTTGATAATGCTATATATTTAATGTTTTGTATTTTTTGTTTTTTATTTTTTTGAGACAGCATCTGTCTGTGTAGCTCAGGCTGGCCTTGAACTCATGGTGATCTTCCTGCCCCAACTTCTGGAGTGCTGGGATTAGAGGCATGTACTATCACACCCCGCTGATGTTTTATATTTATACGTGCACTGCCCCAAAGTCCATATTGCTGAAAGGGCTCAGAACTGGCTAACTTTTTGCACTGACATGCAAACCTGATCTTGAGATGAGAAGCATCGTCTACGGCCATACCACCCTGAACGCGCCCGATCTCGTCTGATCTCGGAAGCTAAGCAGGGTCGGGCCTGGTTAGTACTTGGATGGGAGATGAGAAGCATCCAGGTCACTCCAGACTATGTCTATGGGGTTTGTGGAGGACACGGTCCTTGGGACAAATATACAATTTTAAAAACTTGTGGATGGCACACCTGCCCTAAAATAGGCCCAAGTCATTGACTCTCAGCTGACTGGAGGCTCCCCTGCTCCTCCATCTCTCTCCCCTCCTTTCCTACCCAAATATTTTCACATCCTTCAAAACCCTACTAACCCTCCTCTCCTCCAGGAAGCCTACCCAGATCGATGGAGGCCATGACAACCCACTCTGCCTGTCCAGGCCCATGCTGCCATGGTGGAATGATGCCAAGGGCCCTACTCTCCCCTCTCTCTGTGTCTCTCTCTCTCTCTCTTTCTCACCAGGGATTGATCCATGCTAGGCAAGTGCCCCATCATCGAGCAATATCCTTGACCCCCTCATTTCTTTTTATTTTATTTTTATTTTTTTATCTTTTCGAGACAGGTTCTTGCTATGCAGTTCTGGCTGGCCTTGAGCTAACTTTGTAGCCCAGGCTGGTCTTGAACTTGCAACGATCCTCCTGCCTCAGCCTCCCGAGTGCTGGGATCACAGGTGTGTGCCACCATGCCTGGCTGACCCCCTCATTTCTTAAACAAGGATTCCTGGTTCAGAGTCCATCTGAGTCTTGTGACCTCCCTGAGTGCACAGGATTCCTCTGTGAGCCCGGTGAACACTGCAGGAGAGGCCCTTGCTTGAGGTCTCAGCACCCACCCTCAGCTTGAATGGCGTACGTACAGTGCAGCGACACATGAGAAGATCGCCCACAGTCAGAGTGTGCAGCTCCCAAAGCATCCCAAGTCCTTAACTGTCTGCGTCTTAACATGAGAGTGGGCTGAGGCCAGTGCACACTGTGAGTCCCCAGGGCTGGCTCAGGATGGATGCTCTGGTCTTTTCTCCGGCCAGGCTGGTGACCATGTGCACAGGAGTCCGTTCCCAGGGAAAGAGCCGGGTACATGGCTATCATTAAGAAGACCCGATGAAAGAAGCCGAGTTCTTTTGTGGCTGGAGCATGGAAATCCAGCTGGATCCTTCCTCTTTCCATTTCCTCCTGGGATGGGGAGCAGGGAATTCACAACTTCCCTCCTGCCCCAGATGTCCAAATATTTTTCTTATCAAATTGTACATTTTCAGCAAATTTTACTGTCAAAGAGGAAAATCCCACAGAATACAGAAGAAGAAGAAAGCTGTATTTATACTGTAGAAGACAATCATTTGGGAAAAAAATGACTTCCTAGCTATGGAGGCCAGATTGTAATTCTAATGAGCTCCTGTCTGATTTCAGATTCAGATTAATCCAGTGATTTAATAGATGGTTTCCCTTAAATAATTCCAAACCTTACTTACTCCACCTGAGTTATTTTTCAGATAATTTGGGGCCTGTTTGGGGCAATGGCCCCCAGGTTCTCAGGACAATATTTGCAGCATGGTCTATAGTAGAGGAAGCAAGGACTTTAATTGGAAGTGGACTGCAGTTTGAGTTTCAGTGTTTTTATTTATAGTATGGTTAATTTGTCATTTGACGTTGTTAATTTTCCATCCTTTCATAAATGACACAGCACTTTGGAGGGCCAGCTGTGCACAGAATCAATACTAATATCAACATCACACTTTCGGGGCTCGGGCTTCTTCAACCTTCCTCTCAAGGTCAAAGAACCAAGGCAAGGATGAATGAAACTCGGACCTCAAACTCCCTTACTTTGCTATCTGCCTAGAGTTTGGTCCTGCATTTAAAATTCAGGCAATGCCTTTTTTTTTCTCTCCAGTTCTGGCTGAGACAGTTGGGACATGAATATAGTTTCTGAGAGCAAAGCCTGAGGATGGGATTTTGGTTTTGGGTCACCCATGAGTCAGATATCAGCAGTGACCAAATTCCTGATGGCAACCTGGATGGCCATGGTGCTCAGTGGACAAGGTGCTCACTGTGGTTGCCTGGGGTGAGATGTGCAAGGAAAAACGACACTTTGGGCTACCCAGAATAGAGACATTGGATAGCATGGAGCAGTTGCCTTTCGTTAAGTGGCTCGGGGAGCCTTGGAAAAGAAGGTAATAGCCAACTGTCAATTCAAATCATGCCATGGAAGTCAGAGGGCCTCTGACAGCTTTGAGGTTTGCATTTCCTGTAGGGCAGACTGTGCTGAAAATCAGACCCAGGATCTGATTGTAAGAGTGGCAGTGCTGCAGGGGAGACTGAACGCACAGGTCTGCTTTATGCAGTTCAGGATCCTGATAGGAAAAGAGCAGAGCTCTGAGATCCAGGATGGCAACCATTAGGTGGGTGGACCTGAAAACCCTGCACAGCTGGGTTCTCTTGAGGCTTCCATGCCAGCAGAAATAGTTTCCTCTCTCTCAAAAGAGAAGAGGTCCCTCCATTTCCCAGAGGGCCCCCAAAACCTCACTTGAGGCAGGCATGTGACACTTTTCTTTCTCAGTATGCGTCCCCACCCCCCTCAATACTTCCAGCCTGAAAAGACTGTTGACTAAAGTCATCTCTCAGCAGGGCTTGAGTGGAGAAAGACATTCTCCGATCTGAGAGGAAATAGCTCACCCAGTGAAGACAGCAGGCGCTGCTCAGTAAGTTCCAATAGGAACCAGGGAAGTATACATGACAGTATAGATAGCTTAGGTCACAGACCTTGCCCTCACGAACTAATTAATTAAAAGGGAAGCTGGGTCCCTTTGAGAAAGACTCCTGCAATGAACCTGTCTGTTTGAACAGTACTTGTTTTCCTAATCCTTCCTCAAAGTGACATATGGCTATTACTAGGGCAACTGTGACTGAGGAAAGGGGACTACGTAGACTTTCAAGGATTGTTGAATATGAGATCTGATTCTGGGAAGCCTGAAACTCCATCATTTTCCCTTGGAGACTTACGGGAACCAGGTGAGAAATGGAGTTCTTGCCCAGGAGCTATCTCATAGTGGACCCAGTAGATCCAAGGACTTGTCCTATGATCATGTGATCATTTCCCTGGTTCCTTGGTGTGTAACTGGGGTAGCTAGAATTCAGAGCTGGCGGGAACTTTCCTTTGATTCCTTGAGTTGTGGGGAGAAAGCCATTAGGTGGGAAGAACCAAGTGAAAGGCCCTGAATGTGTCATGTCCTGGCTAAAATAGTAGGTCACAATGATACTGTAAGTCAAGAAGAACTGTAGAGATGTAGCCCCACCCCAAATAACTTAAGGTATGTTGGGCACTTTTCCACTGTATTCTCATTCAGCTCACCTGTTTAGCCCCTGCAAAACCCTGATGGATTGTGATACAGAGGTTATTATAATAGTAACCAGGTAAACAACCCCTATTAAACTCCTGCTGTGCCACATGTAGTGAATTTACTGAAGCAGATTGATATAACCTCTGACACGTGGTATGGGCTGTTTATCTAGTGATTTACCAGTTCAGGCATTCTTCATTCCTTCTTGTGGATTCTTATTTCCAACTGGTACAATTTCCCTTCAGCTTGAAGAACTTTCTGGGAGTATAGCTCTCTCAGATTTTATTGGTCTGAATGTGTCTTTTTTTTTTTTTTTTTTTGTCTGAATGTGTCTTTATTTCACTTTTTCATTCTTGTTTTTGAAGGATATTGCCATTTGATGCAGAATTTTAAGTAGACAATTTCTTCAACATTCAAAGTCTCTCTCTCCACTTTATTCTGGGTGCTGTTGTTTCTGAAGAGACATCAGCATTATTTATATCTTTTTTTTGTATGTTTTTTTCTTCTGTGTGCTTTCAAGATTTTCTCTTTCTCTTTGTTTTTTAAACTCTTTTATTTTAAATTTTTAAAGCAATATCTCTAGGATGTGCCATAGGTGTGGATTTTCTTAGTAACTATCCCATTTGGGGCTGACTGCATTATTTGGAAATCAATAAGTCAATTTCTATTAACTTTGGGAAGTTTTTTGCTTTATTTCTTCAAACATTTTTTTTCTGCCTTGTTACCATTCTTTTTCTTCTGGGATTTCTGTTAAATATCCCATGCCATTTTTATTTTGTTCCTTAAATGCCTAGGAATCTATTCACTTTCTATATCCCCATCCCTCTTTTAATTTTTTAATCTCTCTCTTTAAGATTACATAGATTCTATTGATCTATCTTCAGATAACTTCTTTGCCATTTCTGATCTTCTTTTATGTTAATTCGGTTGCTTTTTCACTTGTGCTGTGTTTTTCTGTTTTAGAATTTTCACTTAGTTCTTTTTTCAAGTTTTAGTTTCTCTATGAATTTCCTATCGATTCATTCTTCAGGGCCATATTTTCCTTTAAATCCTTAAGAATATTTATAACAGTTTTATAGTCTACATCTGCTAAGCCCAACATCTAGGTCGTCTGGGGGTCAGTCTCAATTGATTGCATTTTCCCTGAGTATGGGCCACATTTTTCTTTGATTTGCATGTCTAGAGTTTTTTTCTGCTATATTCTGAATGTCTGAATATCTGCTATATTCTGAATTTGAGGTTATTAGGGTCAAATTATCTGCTAAAATAAAAACCAACGCTTTTCAGGACCAAAGAGTAGAACCTCAAATTCTATATGATGCATTAATAACTTGAACTTACATAGATATTGATCTGGTTTTCCAAGGCCTTCTAAGTTGATCTAACTCATCCTTCAAATTCTGTCTTGCAGTCCTACGAAGAATTCTCTTGAGGCTTTGTTAGAGAAAATACAGAGTTGACTTTTCTCTAAATTATGATCCTTATTCCTAAGGTATGAGCTTGTCTGATGTCTCTTACATTTGGGATATAGATGAAACCCTCCTCTCTGGTTGTGCGGGATGTCATTACACCTTAGTATTGTCTTCCCTTTCAGCACCCCAGCAGCTGATCTCTGCTAATTCTTAGGCCATCTTTTTCTCCACATGCAGAGCCAACTTTTGGTCAAAGACTTGCAAGTGGCTTATGTACACAATTCTGAGGAGACTTGCTTGGCACAATTTTTTCCTATCGCATGCCCTGGCCCACAGATTTTAGCTGCTTGGGCAGCTTCCTCGGTGTAGTGAAACTGCATGCTCTGCTTGTGCTATAGCTTTCTTCACCACAGCCAAGAAATGTCCCTTAGGCAGAGAGATAGAGAAATTAGCAGGCTCACCTTGTGAATTTCCTTTCTTTCAAGCATCACATTCTTTCCTGCCTGTAACACAGTCTCATCATATCCCCTCTCCCAATTTTATAATTGTTTATGGGAGGAAAGTTGCTCTGGTACAGTTATCCTTGCATCTTGGCTGGAAATGGAAGTGGGACAGTATGCAGCTCTTGGTTTAGAGAATGCATTTTCCATCTTTATCAGTGAGAAGGAGAAAAAATAATTTATCTCTAACAGGAAGGACAGCAGTGTACATTCATGCCCATTCTGTTACAGATCAATGCTAACTCTCTGTTTCTTTAGTTAAGATGCTTCATAGGGACTGCAGTCACCTTGACACTGTACAGACCATGCTGGTTTGCCCCAGCCTTTAGCAACAGAGACAAAGGGTGAAACAAGCTCCAGGAGGGCTGTGGTTGGTTAAACTTAATTGTGTCAACTTGATTGGTTTGAGTGCTGCTTAGGGGATTAATAAACATACTTCTGGGTGTGTCTGGGTGGGTCATGGAGGAGTGATCTTGGGTACTATGTATGGTACCTGTTCCCCTCTTCCCTGGCACAGTTCCCTGTTCTGACCACCATGAAATAAACAGTTTTGTTCCATCATGCTCTTCCACCATGATGTTTCTCCTTTGGAGCCAGCTAACCATGAACTGAATCCCCTGAAACCACAAGCCAAATTAAACTCCTCTAAAGTTGTGAGTGTCAGGTGTTGTGTTCCAGTGATGGGAAGACTGACTCATACAAGGACCCATTCCTTGAGGGCACCAGATAAGCACACAATGGCAAAGCGATTACACTGGACCCTTTCTAGTCCAGAGAGGGTAGCAATAATTTTTTCTGGAGTTGATGTTACTCTAGATATGAGCTTACCCTTTTTGTTGAAAGTGCTGAGTGAGCATCAAAGGACCAACACAATTTGTCACCAACCTGTATTTATCCTCCTTTATTTGCAGTTTTATCCTCCCTTATTTGCAGTTTTAGTTTATGGTATTTTCAATTACCTGGAGTCAGTTGCAATCTGACAATATTTGTGGAAAATTCTTGAAATAAACAATTCATAAATTTTAAATTTGCATACTATTCTGAGTAGTAAGATGAAATCTTGTACCATCTTGATGTGTCCCACCTGGGACATGAATCATTACTGAGTCCGATATATCCACGCTGTATATGCTACCTGCTTGACATCATTATGGTTTGATGATCCAGGATTGCCGAAAGCAGATGATCCTCTGCCTGGTGTATTGTCACAGATTAGTAGTAGCTTAATGCTATATCATAATGCTAATGTCACTCACCTCCTTTCATCTCATCACATGGCATTGTTTCATCTCACATTTGTCACAAGAAGGACGAGGGCAGTATAATAAGATCTACATACAGGAATACCACATTCACATAACTTTTAGTATAGTGTAATGTTATGATTGTTAAATTTTTATTATTTAGTTTTATTGTTAATCTCTTATTGTGCTTAATTTACAAACTTTATCATATATATAGAAAGAAAATACTATATGAGGCATGATTGAATAATAAAGTGAAGGTTGAAATTTTAAAAATTTATTACAGGAAAAGACATATTGCTATTAATCCCCCTCAAAATAGTTTTCCTTGCTGAAATTCAAACACACTTATCCCATCATTCTTGCCACTTTCTGAAGGAGTTCTGGAAGTTCCCTTTTTTTTTTTTTTTTTTGGTTTTTCTCCGGTACCGGGAACCGAACTCACGACCTTGCGCTTGCCAGGCAGGCGCTTTTGCCGCTGAGCTAAATCCCCAGCCCCTGGAAGTTCCCTTTTGTAAGTGTCATTAATTGTACTTTTATGGCTGCCTTGAAGGCAAAATGTTTCAAAATGTTTACCTTTCATTATCATTTGCCTTTCTTTCTTTCTTTCTTTCTCTCTTTCTTGCATCCTTCCCTCCTTCCTTCCTTCCTTCCTTCCTTCCTTCCTTCCTTCCTTCCTTCCTTCCTTCCTTCCTTCCTTTTCTCGTACCAGGAATCAAACTCAGGACCTTGAGCTTGCCAGGCAGGTGCTGTGTCACTGAGCTATATCCCTGGCCCTCTTTTTGACTTTAAAGACCAATCCAAAGTAATACAGTATCGGATCTGGTGGATAAAGTTGATGAGGATACACCATAATGTTTTTACAAGCCTGTTTTTCTGCTGGATGGCATGCAGCAGCAACAGTCACTGTAGTTTTGATCACATCTTGTAAACACACTCACAGAAGAGGACTCCCAGAACTGCTTTAGAAAGTGGCAACACCTGGGCATGATGGTGCACACCTATAATCCCAGCACTTGGGAGGCTGAGGCAGGAGGATCACATCAAATTCGAGGCCAACCTGGGCTACAAAGTGAATTCAAGGCCAGTGTGAACTGCATAGCTGAACCTTGTCTCAAAAAAGACCAAAAAAAAAAGAAAAAAAAAAGTGGCAACGACAGTGGGATAAGTTGTTGGAAGTATGGGGTATTAATGGCAATGTGATTTTTAATATGGTAAATTTTAAAAATTTAAACATTCACTGTATATTTTGATCACAGCCTGCATTTAGGGTTCAGTACTCTGTAGTTTCAGGCATCCACTGGGAGTCTTGGAGCACATCTTCCTGTGAGTGAGGGAGGATGTTGCCACAAACCCCGGGCCAAGCACTTTGTCTACAGCAACGGACACGAGCACTGAGCACATGCCCATGGGGCCTCCTGCTCATACAGCAGATATACTCTTCCCAGCAGAAGGAGCTAGCCGAGAAAATGCTAGAGTGTTCAGTTTAAGACTCTGCCATGGGATCAACTCAGGAGAAATCCCCAGTGTATTTGGGACCCTGTCCTGCAGTGTGTGGTGATTAAACCAAGCCCACAGCCACTGGATTCAGGAGCAAATTCACTCCAGCAGTGGGAGTGACACCTTTCCTGATCACACCCAGTGATCCATTTGTGGAGATCACTGAGGTGTGGGTGGCTCTCTGTGCAGTAGAGGATGGGAGGTGACAGAGGAAGGTGGGGTTACTATTGCTCCTTACTCCATATGCAAGTCCTGGAAAGCAGTCCCATGCTTCTCAGGAAAGCCCATGGGTGGAGTGAACAGTGACAGTAGTGACAGCAGATTCAGTGCCATCCCTTTGTCTCTGTCACACTCCCCTTGGACATATCCTCTGTGAATACTCAAACTCCAGCCTCAGACTTAGGCTCTGCATGTTCTGCACCCTTGGTGGCTAAGGCCATCCATCCAGCAATGCTTACTGCAAGGTTGTATTTTAGGACAAAGAATGCAACAAGAATTAAACAGATGCCTCCACCCCCATGGATGCTGTATTCTAGAGCAGGAGGGAGAGATAAGCTATCACTTAAGGAGAATAATATAAAGAAAATAATGTGAGAAACTGAGACAGCAGTTAGAGGGATTGGGACCAGCTAGAGTGGCCGAGTGGGGGCATTCATGTGGGCTCCCAGGTGGGGGAGAGGATGGCCTAGGGACCATCTGGGCAGAGGGCACAGTGAGTGAGCGTATCAAGAAGGTGAAAACCACCTTTATCCCAGTCCAGTCATTGTGTAGAAATTAAAAAATATATTGAGCTTCACATACTGCTCCTGAGAAAGTGGCCCAGCAGGATTATACAACAGCTTCACATAACAGTGAGACCACACAGGGTCCTCTGTCCCTCCCTCACCCCGGGGCACACGATCCAGGCGGGAAAGCTATATTTAGAGAATGGCAGATCAAAAGGCAAAACAGAACTGTGTGCTTCCTGAATCCCTTTATTATAGCCCAACTTAGTGAAAATCAGTTAAGTCTCTCTACTTTATTATGGTACCAAAGAATAAGTCAAAGTTGATGAACCCGAACCCCTTCCTCGACTGGTCATTAAGAAAGACCATTTCAATTTTGGGCAATCTGAGCCAGGTGTAGGAAATACCATAGTCATCCCCAAATGATACTGTTGAAGAGGAGAAATTGCCTGGAATCCCCTGGAGAGAGCAAAGAGATGTTTTCCTTCCTGAAAACTGAATTGGTAAGGAGTATCATCTTGGATGTGTTTATATAAGTGGCCCATGAAATCAAAGGGATTTTTTGTGTGTGTGGTACTGGGGATTGAACCCAGGACTCCTGCACTAAGCTACGTCCCTAGCCCCTTTTTATTTTTTATTTTGAGACAGGGTCTCCCTAATTTGCTCAGTTGCCCAGGCTATGTTCAAACTTGCTTCAGCCTACCAGAGTCCTGGGATTACAGGGATGCACCACCTCAAAGGCCTCTTAAATTGTTCAAAAGCATGTGTAGAGGACAGAGGGGAGCCACAGAAATTGCCATGACCTGAAGGGACAAAATTCACATAATGCCCACAGCATTTAATTGCAAAAAGGAAGGCTTCTGGTCAGATTCTGTAATGACACTGTGTGTGAGAGCTATTTTCATCTGAGGATCTCAAAACATTTTC
The DNA here is from genome assembly GCF_000276665.1 of Chinchilla lanigera. NCBI lineage: Eukaryota > Metazoa > Chordata > Mammalia > Rodentia > Chinchillidae > Chinchilla > Chinchilla lanigera. Next base: position 16,500,379 of record NW_004955422.1, read on the forward strand.
AAAGTTGAATTAAACTTTCCGGAGGTCCAGTGCAGTGGGTAGAATTAGACCCATTTCTTAGTTGGGTTGTTTGAGGTCCATTAAAGATGAACAAAGTCGTCTAGAGCCTTGGATTCCAACTTTTCTGTTTTTGACTCCGGCTCAAATGGTTTCATGTGTCCAGATCAGAGAAACACAAGCATTTTAAACAAATCTATTCTGAAACTGATTACTTAAAGAATTCTTGGGCAAGCCCTCAAGGGGTGTCTGTGACCATGGACTTATCGCGCTCTCTCATCTTGACCAATTAGCCAAGGTATCTTTTACAAGTCTATGAAAAGTCGTTGTATAGAAATATTGCAAAGCAAGCAGTTGGTCCCAAGAAGCAGCAAACAGCACCCCTTTCCCATGGCCTGAAACTGACTCCAGCCCAGGTGAAAAGGAGCTGTAGTTAGGCTGTTAATTTCCCATTATTCTGCCAGAAGGCTATAAAATGTCTTTCATCTCCAGTTACATATGTATCCAAAAAAATAAGAAGACTGTCATTATGGAGACAACCACTCTGGGAGGAAAGCGGTGCATTTATTTTGAATATCTGCACAAGACACTTTTTTTTGATGTCTTGGAAGGGGACTTCCGAGTCGCAGGAGAGAGAACCACGCACAAAAGTCCTTTTACAAATGCAACTTGGCTGGGGCGAATGTTTGGTCTGGCTGGAAACCTATTGTCCACGGGCTCATAATCCATCCTATGATATTTGCATTTGCTTCTCCTCCTGCCCCACAGGCAGCTCATGCAAAACAGCTGGGCATGGGCTCCGGGGGTGGGGGCAGGGAGAGTCTCGCGCATTACTCAGTCTGCTCCTGCCGCAGAAACCCTGTGCAGAGGCATGCCGCTTCCTGATGCTCCTGCAGGCTAGTGGGGAGTTTGTCTGCCAGCGAGGTGCAGAGGTTTAGGGGTAACCCAAGGAAGTGTGTGATAAGAGCACAATCCCCATTTTTTACAGTCCCTTTAGGGTCGAGGGCCTCACTCACCGAGGTACCCACAGCACTCTCAGCCTTCCGCATTCTTTCCCCTTGACTGACTCTCAAAAGATCTATTTCAGCTGGGAAGAAAAACCCCCACATCAAGGAGCATGCTTGCTGATTTGGATGCTCAGATCCGCTGTCCGTTAAACAGATAGCTTGGGCTCAGTGATATTGGGCAATTGATCCCTGGGTCAAACGGATTCCCTTCTGGCAGCCGTGCTCCTGAAGCACGTTGGAGGGGAACCTGGCTGTGTAGATGAGGACCTGGGGCCGCTGAGTCTGATTTGGGCACTCAGTTTCATCTGTCATCTTTTCCTCCAGGTGTGCTCAGCCAGCACTTCCTAGGACCCATGCAGAGAAACTTAAGTGCCTATTCTCTGTCCCCAGAGTCATTTAAGTGGGGCTGGACTTGGAGGCCTGAGAGGGACCCTGCTCTGTGCTGTGATCCTCTGCCATGACATCCGAGCTGCCACTGAACTGCTGGGGAGGAGGAAGGTGGCCAACTCTGGAAAGTGGAGGAATTCCATCCCATCCCACTCTTAGCTCACGAACAGTGACAATTTCCTAGGTCCAGTGTGGAGTGGAGAGATCAATTAGTCAAAAGAAATGTACATAACCAACACAGCACAGTGGGGACAGTATTTGTATGTGACAGTAGGCACAAGAATGTCCCAGGCCTGTGATTGGTTCTCTCTTGGAGAACCAGGAATTGCAGCACAATGGACACAGTCCAGCTGGACCCTGGGGATAAATATGACCTCAAGGGTGGCCCGGTGTTAATGTGCTCAGGTTTCCATAATGCAGTTCCATGGGTGGGATGATAGTAGCAGACAGTCTTGACCTCATGCCCTGGCGGCCGGAAGTCCAAGACTGAGGTGTCACTAGGCGGTCTCTCCTGAGGTCTCTGTTCTTGGGCTGCAGATGGTTTCTTCCCTGTGTCCTCATGGGTGGAGTTCGGTGCATTGGCCCTATTACACCTGCCCCACACACAATAGTTTAAGTGACGATTATTCAGTTTTTCTCTCCATTGTCATCACTCCACATTGCAGAACATGATGCCCTCCCGTTTCCCAAGTACACGTGACTTTCACAGCTCCAAGGGCTGCCCTGGACTGTGGGCAGCGAAGGGCTTGTGTGGTGTCCAAGGTGGTAACTGTTCAACAGATCGCTGTCTTCCCTATGAGAAACATGTAGGGGGCGCAGAGCTGCTATTACCAGCGCTGCAGCCTGCGAAGCACTGGCCTTAACAACTGTTTAGGGTGCTAAGTGACAAGTGGTGAATGAAAGCTACTAGCATCACTAACTTCTCATCCTATGGAAGCCCTGGGGACAGGGAGGGGACCCAAGTGGATCTCTGTGGGAGGTGGAGAAGATCTCTGACCAGCTCCCTTGTCTCTGCACAGGGAAACTTAGAGATGCACTCTGAATCACCTTATCCTTCCAGAAGGGACAATTTGTTCATATCAGTTTATTGTAAACACAAAGCAGTATGCTATCAAAGGGATGAGGTCTTACCAAGTGGTAGACCACCTCTTGTTAGAAAGAAAGAGTTGTTTTCAAAAGCAATGTATTCTACCTTTTATAGAAGTAGGGGTCTCTACTCCCTTTCCTGCAAACTGGATGGACATGGATGTTCTGCACTGGCAGATGTGACCAGGAGCTCAGCCCCTTCTTCAGTAGGGGTGAGCCAGGGCTTGGTGGCAGCTGTGGCACACAGGCCTGCTGAATGGCAGATGTTCTGGTCTTTTACAAAAATATAATATTTATTTTTTTTAAACTGAAGGGCATAAAGGCAGACCAAGGGGGAGAGAGAGATGCTAATTTAACTTGAGCTGACTTTTTTTTTTTAGCTGACTTTGATGCATGGCAGAAGTCTGGAAAAGATAAAGCGAGTTCAAACGTATAGAGCTTACTTTTCCTTTGCATCAAAGCAAACCAAACATTGAGAAGGTCTATATGCAGAGCTAAAATACTCAATTGATCCTTTTCTTCCTCCCGACCAACTCCTGGGAAACATGGATGCCTCAGCCTCTTAAATATCGCTGGTAACAGCGGGCCAATTGTGCAGCAGGGCCAGCGCTGCCCCAGGTAGCCGATAACTTCCTGTGTTGAAACGATGACTCGGAGATTTCATCGTGATATCTGTGCATACCAGGAAATATCAGCTTACAGACCTGCCATTTCTTGAAGTAATCGGTGAGAATGCCATTAAAGTCGATGTCTTAATTAAGCGAAGCATTAGCCAAGGAATTACAGGCATCCCAAGGCTTAGCTGTCTTGTGGGATCTAGTTTCTCGAGGCTGAGGCGGAGGTATGTAGACTCCGGGAACTGGGAGGGAGAAAGCCATTGTTCCTTGGGCTGCCTGTAGGCTGGCCTCCTGGTCCCTCTCTGGGAGGCAGCTGAGAAGGTGCAGGAGTGCATCACCAGCAGGGAGGTGGACTTCTCTTTGCCTCCTGGGCCTCTTTAGCCCGTTCACTTCCTTTGGTCAGTTGTTCGTTTACGCTGTAGTAAATAGACAGAACGTAGACTCTGGCTGGGCACTGTGCATGCTGGAACTCCACATTCACCAGGTTCTACTTCTGCCCAGGGACTTACATTTGAAGGAAAATTGAGGTCAAAATGAGGGCAGCTGTAGCCCTCCACAGTCAGGAAATGAGGCACCTGCGATCAGAGGCAGCTCTGCCCTCCTCCACTGTGGCAAGATGACCAGGGCCACCAGGGGCTCCCATGTGGAATGGTCCTTGGGCTTCTAGGTGTTTGCTTAGCAGCTCTGTTCTCAATTTTCAGGCTGCAAAATGGGCTTCATTCTCAAGTGCCCACATGACAAAAACCAGTGTGTTGATAACAAACGGTCCTAAAGTGTAACTTTGGTATACTGAAAATTCAGTAGACTTCCTTCATCCTCAGCAGTTACAGGCCCAAGATAAAATCTAATTTATAAATTAGGCATAGAGATTATATGATGAGATTAAAAATTATAACATAGAGCAATTATAACAAATATTGTAGTAAAAGTTATGAGAATGTGGTCTTCTCTCTCAAAGAAGTCTTTTGTACTATAGAGCTTAGCAACCTCCGCTGTCATCTTTTTTTTTTCCTTTCCTTACTAAGTCACGAATGTTCTCCTTTTCACTTCAAGGAACTACTTTACCATCTCTCTTTGGCACATCTGAATCACCAGCATCACTACTTTGGGACTTTGGGGCCATTATTAAGTAAGTTAGGGTTATTTGAACATAAGTACTGCAATACCTCAACAGTCTGATAACCAAAATGGCTGAGTGCTAACAAATGGGTAGTGTATGGGATGTGGATGTGCTGGACAAAGGGATGAGTCATATCCAGAGGGGATGGAGTAGGACAGCAAGGTTTCATCTTGATGCTCAGAGTGGTGCATCATTTAAATTTAAGCATTCTTTCTTTCTGGGATTTTTCCATTTAATATTTCCCAACTGGAGTTGATCTTGGGTAACTGAAATTAGGGAATGTGAAACTGTGGACGGTGGGGGACAAGGATAATGTGAAGCTGGTCTGGCTCCTGGAATAGAGGCTGTCTTTGTTATTTTCTCATTGCTGGGACAAAATACCCAACACCCACAAGTTAAAGGAGGAAAGGTTTACTTTTAGCTCACAGTTTGTAGAGGTTTCAATCCATAGTCAGCTGGTTCTAAGGCAGGGTGGTATGGCAGAGGGACGTGGCAGAGGAGAAATAGTCCATGGTAGGACAGGCAGGAAGCAGGAAGGCTTCCTTCTTTTTTCCTTTTTTATTCCACTCATGCTGTAAGCCTATTTGTTGGTGCCACCCACACCCAGTGTGGGTCTTCCCTCTTCAGTAAATCCATCACCCACACCCCAAATTATGCTAAATTGATCAGTGGACTAATCCAGTATCACACACTCATGATCCAGTCACCCATCAAAGCCCTACAATGAGTTCATGAGCCTTTTGGGGGGACAGCTAGATATAAGCCATGACAGACACTCAAAAGATAGGAAAGTGTTCTGAGCACCTGGCTCCTATACACAGATGAATTCTTATTAGCCAAACAAGGAAAGCTGTCATAGTCTACTTGGGCAGCCATGACACAATACCACAGACTGGGTGTTGTCAACAACAAACATTCATTTTCTTACAATTCTAGAGCCCAGAAGTCCCCGGTCCAGGTTCCAGTAGGTTAATTTCCTGGTGAGGTATCCTTCTTGGCTTGGATATGGTCACTTTGTCTCTATGTCCTCACATGTAGAGGCAGAGCGAGCCATCTCCGTGATGTTCCTTCCTCTTTTATAAAGCTACAGTTCTGTTGGATCCTCAGCCCTACTTCTATGACTTCATTTAGCCTTAACTGCCTCTCTATAGGCCCTACCTGCTCCACACTTGGTCAGGACTTCAGCACACAAATTTGAGAGGAGTATATCAGTCTCTATTCTGTTACTACAATGGTATACCTGAGGCAGGTTGACTTGAAAAAAAGATTTACCTTGGCTTGTGGTTCTGGAGGTCCAAGATGATGGCCTTTTGGCTGGCAGAGTTCTGAGACGGCACAGGGCATCATGTGGTGAGAGACGGACAGTGTGTGTTTGCCTGGCTTCTTTTCTTCTTCTTACAAAGCCTTCAAGGTCTGATCATGAGACTTCACCCTGATGACCTCAACTAACCTTGATCACCTCCCATGGGTTCTAACTTTTAGCCTCATAGTTGACCAAGTTTTCTCCCTCTTAATCCCTCATAATGGGGATTAGATTTCAAACAAAGGTGCTTTGGGAGAATGAGATAAGAACTGGGTTGCTATAAAGGGGTTTTGGATGACAGTCTGCCCAGGGCCACTCTGCCCTGTTTTACCTATTCCTACCACAGCAGAGGACACAGGTCAGTCCACAGCAGGAGCATTTTTGTGGTTTAGATCTAGACTATCCCCTCAAAATCCCACATGTTCAGAGGTTGGTTTTTGGAAGGTGATTGGATCATGGAGTGCTATACTCTTCTGCTGATTAATCCACTGATAAATTTCTAGTGTAATGTGCTGTTAAGATGTGGGCCTGGTGGAGGTGGGTCACTGAAGCAGAGACCTGGGCAGGTGAATCTCCCACCTTGGCGCCTCCCTTCCCTCTCTGCTTCTTGGTTGTCATGGGTTGAGTTCCTTTGCTTTTGTCCAGGCCCATCTACCATCCTGTTCCTGCATTGACATTAGCTCACTGTGGAATGAAACCGTGAGTCAAAATAAGCCTCCCCTCCTTTAAACTATGAGTGTTGAGTACTTTGTCCCAGCAATACGAAAGTGGCCAGGACGAGCATTGAGTTCTGAGAATGAGGTAAAAACTGGGTTGCTATAAAGGGGTTTTGGATGACAGTCTGCCCAGGGTCACTCTGCCCTTTTTTTTACCTACTTCCTTTTGCTTTGCATCTAAAACAAACAAGAGACAAGGAGGTCCCTTGCTGCCCTTGGGAGCCCATGGTGTGTAGGAGGGGGCTGGACTCCTGAGTGCAAGGAGTATTGTCCACCTGGTGACCATCTTTCACAGGGACAGGGCCACAGAGACAGGGCTGGCCAAGATGGGACTCCAAGTTGGCATTTGCTGCTGGTGGCCCCACAGCCTTCCAGAGGGTGTGTGATTGTGTGCATGATTGTGTAGGTGTGTGAACATGTAAGTGGTGCTGCCTGGTACCCTGAAGGAGGGCAGTGGAGTCTATCTAGAGGTGAAAGAAGAATGGTCCATACAGAAGGCACAGACAGTAAAGTCATGGAGATGAGACACATCGTGAATTTGTTGGCTCTGTCATGAAAGCAAAGCACCATGGACAGGTACTGTCTCTGGTCCTAGGGCCCAGAAGTCCAAGGGGTTTTAGGGCTGGTTCTCTCCTTGGTTAACAGATGGCATTTTTCTCCCTGTATCCTCACTTGGTCACCCTCTGTGAGTGAGTGTGTCCAGATTTCCCCCTGTTAGAAGACCACAGTCAGACTGGGTTGGGAGCCACCCTGATGACCGCATTTCATGTAACTGCCTCTTCACAGAGGCCCCGTCTCCGAATGCATCACATTTGGAGATAAAGGGGTGAGTTAGGGCTCCAAAATATGGGTGTTGGTGGGACACAATCTGGCTTGTCACCTGAAGATGCACTTCTGGAGATCTTTGGTTGCTGTGATCTTAAGGCTTGTGGGGTCCAGAGCTGAGGAATCTGAGGCCCACACAGGACAAGAGACCCAGGTCCAGGCACACATTTCCTAAGAAATAAGACTGTGGGTCACATAGATCTCTGCTTCCAGGCTAGGGCCTATTCTACCCTCCACACCTGGCCCCACAGCCTCAGAGACCTGAGTGACGCTGGCACCTAAGCAAGGAGAAGCCCCATTAGCACTTTCTTCCTAGGAGCATGGTGGGAAGTTCAGGGGTGCTGAGCCCACCAGACACTCTTGGGGAGCCTCCAGTACATTTTGGAGTGGCGACTGCCCCTGCTAGAGGGGGTGATGGGGTGGGGGCGGCTGGCAGGAGAAGGATGCTGAGTCATCTGTCTCCTGAACATGCTACAGAAAGGAGAAGTTGGAGGTGTGGGTGTCCATGCCTCGGAGCCTGGAGTTACTGCAGAGGAGGCCCAGCTGCAGGGCAGCCACCCCAGGCAGGACTCTCATCCGGGGCCTGACCTCTGGGCTTTGATGCTGTGGTGCATTTGGGACAGCGTGAATGCAAGTTCTTTCCCTCCCTAGCCTTCAGGTATGTGATGTCAGTGGCCATGGTGTCCTTCCTGCTGACCCTCAACCCTGTGCCATCCCTGCAGCCCCCCTGCAGCATTCAGTTGCTCTGTGAGTCAGGGGCCTGGTGGCATGTGGAGGAAATCCCCAAACACCTAGCTGAGCAGAGAGTCCTTTGACTCAATACTGGCAGAAGTAAGCACGGCCAGGCTTGGTACATGCTCTTCCTGGGCTCTGTGGGATGGAGCTGACCTTCAAAGCCAGAAACTCTATCCCTGGGGTTCCACTGGTGACTGCTGTCCTGTACTGCCTCCTGTTATGTCCCAGTCTGTGAGACATGGTTCTGGCCCTGGGAAGTTTGTGTGCTGCTGGGGAGACACAGGGTTGAAAGCCAGCCACTAAGGGGGAGCGTACAGGTGGTCTCAGCATGACCCTGTGCATGACCCCTGGGCAGGTTTTGAGCAAAGTACCTCTGGACACGTTTCTACAGATGCCAGCACCTCGGTTTCCTGAGTGCTTTCATCCTCACATCGCATTCAGCAGAGAGCACAGCACCGGCTGAATCAGCATCTCACCTGGCAGCATGGCAGACTCACCTGGGGCAGCTCTGAAAAATATCACAGGGGTCACGCTCTGCCACTCTGGATGGACTGCCTGGCCCTCATAGATTCTGGGCCATTCTGCGATGCCACCCATGACATCCTGGGAGTACCCGGCCTCAGGGGAACTTGGTAGAAGTTCTAAAGTCACCCCAGTGGTAGGTGCAGAATGGAGACCACAATGGAGACCCAGCAGAGGGGTCTCAGTGCCCCAGGGACATGCCATACTGGCTAAGCTGAGGCCCTGCACAGAGTTTACCCTGTGATCTGGGCCAGTGGACACCATGCATGTGGGGTGGCCAAGAAGCCATGCAAAGTGGGCTCAGCCCCTCTGGGCCCCTGGGAGTGGGCATGGCTGCGGCACAGTCAGACTCGGTACAAAAGAGAGGGAAGCGCAGCTGGCCACTTTTCCCACTTTCCCAATTCCTGAGAGTTTCAACAGTGAAACAGGACAGGATGGGGGGCCCGGGGACAGGAGAGTGTCAGGATTCATTTGGAGTTGCTGGAACGTGATTCAAAGCAAAAATGGCTTAAATGGATCTATAAAAAGAACACCCCAAATCCCCTTAGACGGCGAAAGCATTTTGATGATTTCAGTATAAATGAATCTGGAACATAAGGATTAAATTTCTCTCAAAATACTCGAGTCTAAAATGGTGCGGAGAAGGAAAGGACTGTGAAGTACACGACTGCTTTTGGAGACTTTTCCGGGGCGGGGGACATCTCCAAGAAAGTGCCCAGAGGACAGCTTCTCTAGCGGGTTCCAAGATGGTGACCTGAAGGAGCCTTTTCCTCTTCTCTGCTTTTCTCTGTGACACAGGTCACATCCTCCTGCCAGCCCCAGGCCTCCATCCAGGAATCCTGACTCCTCTACCATCCCCTCAGCTACTCTGCTCACTGCTTGTGCTTGCCTCCCAGACACACACAGTATTGGTGGATAAGGGTGGGGAGTGACAGAGGGCTAGGTTACTTAGCATAGGCAGGAGGGTATTTCAGGAAGGCTGGGCAGTCAAGGTCAGAGCACCAGGAAGCACTGAGAGTGGCTGATGAAGTCAGAGACAAGGAGTTAACAATGACTGGGTGTGAAGGGTCTGCCCAGGGGGAAGCAACAGGGCTCGGATTGGAGAGTCTTGGATGTAAGAAGCAAGGAGAAGTGGGAGGGGATAAGGTCGAGGCGAGGGCAGGGCAAATAGTAGGTTCTATGGGCAGTAGCTGCTTCCTGTGGGCTGTAGGGAGACTCCTGGGACAGCCTACTGTGTCTAATAGCAAGATACTCTCCATGACAAGATATTCTCCATGTGCAAGATACTCTCCATGAACAGATATTCCATGGTCAAGATACTCTCCATATGCAGATACTCTCCATGATCAAGATACTCTCCATATGCAGATACTCTCCATGAGCAGGTAGTTCCGTGAACAAGATATTTTACGAGCAAGACACTCCCCTTGAGCAGATATTCTCCATGAGAAAGGTACAGTACTCTTCATGAGCAAGATACTCTTCATCAGCAAGCTACTCTATACCTGCAAGATACTCATTAAACATGGCACATCTGCTCTGGCTGCCGCAGCAAATACCACAGCCAGAGGGCTTAAACAAAAGACATGGATTGTCTCATGTTCTGGAAGCTGCAAGTCCAAGATCCAAGTGTCCCAGGGCTGGCTCCTCCTGAGTATTCTCCCCATGGCTTGCAGATAGCATGTTCTTGCTGTGTTCTCACATAAGCTCAGTGGTAGAAAACTTGCTTAGCATGCCCAGGGTCCTGGGTTCAATTCCTAGTACCCCCCCACCAAAAAAAAACCAAAAACCTTCCCCACATTTTCCAAATTAAGTGAGAGGTCAGATGAGATGGGTATTTTATTATATTAAAGACATTTCCATCTCTTCTCATTTTATTCAATGAGAATTATCAAATACCTCCCTAAAAATGGAAACAATTGTTTGATTTCTCCCCCTATGTCAAATAATATAATCAATTATAGTAACATATTTCCTAGTATTGAGGCCCTCTTGGCTTTGATTAGAGTAGTCTTTTAATGTGCTTCTGCATTCTTTGTGTGTGTGTGTATGTGTGTGTGCTTCTGAATTCTGTTTGTATATATTTGACTTTGGATTTTTCCCCCTTGATATTTATAAAAGCTATTTGTCTAAAGCTTTCACCAGATTTTGGTATGAATGCACTTGCTTTGTAAAGACCATTTGAAAGTTTTCTACTTTATCTAAGCTCAGAAGAGTTTTAAATACTTTGGGATGAAAGGTCTAGGAGTGGTTCCCTGGAAACTTCTGGGCTTGGTTCTTTTCCTTTTTTGCGGGGTGGTGGTGGTAGTGTTCCTAAAATTTGCTGTTAAAAAGAATGTCATAGGGAATATCTTTTATATTTACCCTTGCACACTTATGTATTTGGCACTTAGATAAATTCCCACATGTATAATTCCTATCAAAGAGCATCCATAATTCAGAGCTTAATCAACAGGTCCTTCTGATCCCCACCTTCCCACTGGACCCATGTGTGCCTGGGCCAACAGTCAGGGACACCATATATTGTTAACCTTTTTTGTCTTTTTCAGTATAAAGTGAAAACAAAACCAAAAAACCTTATTTCAACTTATATTTCTTTAACTGATAGCAAGGTGAGTGTTTTTTCATAGTTTTACTAATTACTGTATTTGTTTTTCTGTGGATGTCCTGCTCATACCTTTTCTACATCTTTCCAATTGACTTTCCTTTCTTCTTTCATTGCTTCTCAAGAGCTCTTTACATATTAGGGATCCCATTGATTATGCTATCCAAAGTCAGCCACAAGTCTTCCTGGTAATGACTTTGTTATAAAAATTATGTAGTTACTCTGTGATATCTAAGTTCACTCTACGGGGCAGAGGGTGGGTGGTTCAGCCTTGAATCATGCAGAGAATCTGAACTTGTCAAATGAACATTCAAAATTACCTGGAGGAACTTGACTCAGCTCTTGTGTGTCCAGTTCCAACAAGCTCTTTACAGGACTGGAAATAAAGAGCCAGCATCAATAGAACTCCCAATGATCGGAAACATACCACAGACTCATGCAGTTCTGGTCATCAGAATTCATTTCCTGAATAGGAAGAATTTATTTCATCAGAGGAAGCCTGGGTCAGTCTCCGGTTAGTTATTCCAAGAAGGGAACAGAGTTATTTGCAGGTATTAGCTATCAAAATTCAGCCAGGGTTTCTATTAAATTGCGCTTGTTACTGCTTTGTTGATTTCTGGAGGGAAACATAAACATGTGATGAGGGTGCAAAAGAAATTTCACAAGGTTCCCTCTTGGCTCCCACCCTGGGTGAGGTCAGGAATTGCAGGGACCGGTTGCCAACCCAGGCTGATAACCATGGCAGGGAGGGTGGAGGGCAGAGCATTTGATGTGGAATCTCCCATGCATGGTTTGGCAGTTTTCCAAACAGTTTTAAAAATAAAGCAACAAGTCAGGTGTTGTGGCACATGCTTGTAATCCCAGCACTCTGGGAGGCTGGTGCAGGAGGATTGCAAGTTCAAACCTAGCCTGGTCAACTCAGTGATTTAGCAAGATCCTGTCTCTGGAAGACTTATCTCTTGCCCCAGCCCCAGCCCACATGTCCCAGCAGGACGGAGTGTGATGGTGATGATACTGGAAGGCAGTGAGAAGTGTCAGATGATGCAAGGAGGATGCTCTTTTCCTCTTCAGGCACTACCCCACATCAGGCACTGGTTTTGGTTCCGGGCAGATAATAACAGTGGGGGATACCAACAAGACAATCCGGCAGCAATGAAATCAGATACTTGGGCTCTGTCGCAGGCCCTGCCGTGGAGCAAGCTGCCAATGTACCCTTGCTGGGTGAGGAGACTGACATAGAGCCCAGGGTGTAAAGAGAACAGCCCTGGAGAGATTGAGCAACTCCCCTGAGGCGTCCTGGAAGTCTGAGTCCCATCCCTGCTCTGAGTGATCCCATCTCTGAAAGGTGACCAGTGCAAGGCACATCTTCGCAAACTCACTGTGATGAAACTACCGCGGATGCAAGAGACGGCAAATCCAAAAGTCAGCCTGCCTGGGAGTCAGGAAGGCTGTGCCAGACCTGTGTAGGATGACGGGGGCCTGGATTTGGGCAGGATGGGAAGGGAGGTGGTGGGGCCAGCCTGTCTGCAGGAGCAGAGCCCACAAAGGACAGGCTATGTTCAGGGACAGTGTGCAGGGCAGAGGTTCTAATGAAGCTGGCCTCAGGGAAGAGGGCAGGACACCTTCCATGGAGGGACTCAGTAGGCTTCACTGTGGGGCTTCTCCTGGTGCCCCAGCAGCAGAAAATCTCTGTAGGTTCCCAGAGAGTCGCATTTTTGAAGGTCCATCATGGCAACAGCTGAGAGGGGAGATTGGTACACTCAGTGCTCTCTGTGTCACTTGTTTACAAGAGCCTCTGCTAGGTAGAATCGCTGAGTCCTGTCCTGATGAGCCCGATGGTATAGTGTCTTCTCTGCGTGATGCTTAGAGGTGCAATGGTTGCAGTGGGTGAAGTGGCAAACATGGTGACAAAGCCCCATGTTCAGTGACAAGGGACATGAGCTGTCAGCTAGAGGCATCCGGCTTCTCCCAACAAAGAATCTGACCCTGCTTCCTTCACATCTGTTTAGTGATACTGAACCGGTAATCTCTGAACATTATTTGTAAAACTGGAAGTGGGTGTCATTGTATTAGAGTACTCACCAGGAATAGCACTCTGCCTTATGGCAAGGAAAGATTTCTCTGTGAGACTGAGACATTAAACACAGTTGTCCTCAGTATCAAGAAGGATTAGGTCCAGGATCCTCTTGGAGTCCAAAATCTTTGGATGTACAGGCTCTTTAAATAAAATGGCTTGGAGTCCTACTCATATGTACTTTAAATGTGTACTTTAAATCATCCTTCCTGTGTACTTTAAATCATCTCTAGATGGCTGCTAATACCTAGTGCAATGCCAGTGCTGTGGAAATAGTTACATTGCTTAGGGAATAATGACATGGAAGCAGTCTTTATATGTTCAGTACAGATGTAAATGTTATTTTTAAATATTTTGATCAGTGGCTTTTGTTAATGGCTCCCTTCTGCCTCAGTTGCCTTCACCATTTATGTTCACATGTTTGTGCTAAAATTTCAGAATGCTCAAATCATGACTCAGAAGACCAAAAATTTGGGAGATGATGAGATGGGTTAGTGGGTGAGGAGTTGAGTAGAGGACACATAAGCAGCCCTAGGCAGCTCTTTTCTGAGTTCTCACAGTGTTCAAACACCCTGGAACCTGCAAATACATGAAGCCACAGAAAGCACACTGAGATATCTTCATGTCTACAGTAGGGAAGAACAGACAAAATCCTAGCCAGCAGAGAGAGATGTGCAGAGAGTTTGCATGCTGAATTGTTTGCCAAAAGAAGTGTTTGTGAGCCAAGGCATTCCCTGTATATTCAACTAAAGACAGGAGACAAAATAAACAAGAATACATACACTCACAATCACAGAGAAAAAAAACAAGACCGAATATCTTGGCTATAATAATAAATGTAAATGGAATAGATTCTCTTAAGGAGAATCTCTACTTGGATAAAACAATCAAATTGTGTGCCATTTCCAGGTCACATCCCTGAGACATATTTACTTGGAAGGTAAAAAGAAACACACACGCAAATACATACTAAATAAGTGCAAATAAAAAGAAAGCAAAGGCCACAATGTTAATATTGGTCCAAGTAAGATTCAACATAAAAAACCAAGTAGAACAAAGAAGGTCACTTTATTTTGACAAATGGTACATTTCACAATAAAGACATGTTGACTCAAGACTTTTTTATGATAGCTATGCTCCACAATATATAATGCAAAAATGGTTAGAAATATATGAAGAGACAGAAACCCATGAAGGCCTGACATCTCTTTTTCATCCTTTGATTCCCCAAAAAACTCCAAAAGGCAAAAACTTTTTCATAAGCCTGAAGCCAATTAGGCAGCAAAACCGGCCCTGAATTGCTGTGAAGCTCTCTATAGTCTCGTCTTAGTATGGATATTTGTGTATTTCACTGAAGATATGCCACTGGCTTTGATTATGTGGCCCTCTCTCTAATCTGTCTAGGGGTTTTACGTAAAATACCTTATATTACCTTTCTAAAAACTAAAAAGTTCTGGGTTTTGAATTATAGCCTGCTCTAGTAGATTTGGATAAGTGCTTGTGGACCTGTAATAAAGAAATGTTTAACATACTTCTCTCAGTCTTTGACCTATGAAATTGGAAAAAACAGAACATGCAATATAATCATAATTATAATTAATGTACATCTTCAAGAAAGGCAGAGAGAGAGAGATGGGGGAAGGAGAGACTGTGTGTGTGTGTGTGTGTGTGTGTGTGTGAATCTTATAACCTACAAATTGAGAACACACATTTTCTGGCTTTTATATAACACTTTTATGTTTACATAAATCATACTCTATGATAAAACTAAAAATTTATAACCCAACAATGTGGTTTCTAAAAACACTTCTAAATTAGGTCAAAGCAGAAGTAAAAACTGAAATCACAGACATCAAAATTTATGGGATGTGGTCAAGCTCATATTTAGAGACAAATTAAATACTTTCATTATTAAAGAATGAAAAGGAGAACAAAGACAAGAACAGAGATGTGGCTGCTGAGATGAGGATAATTTACACAATTATAGAGAAGGCTATGGAAGGCTCACAGCTTAGCAGTAATACATGCTTACTGGGTGTTTATTGTGTGGTTGCTAAGCCTAAAATAAATAGAAGTGGCTAATTATTAAATTAAGAAGGGATCAAAAACCTGCAAAGACAGATATCCATAAGAGAAAGTGAAAAGTTGTTAGAGGTTCAATCTTCAAAATGTGGAATTTCATTAAGCCCTTGTATATATTCTAGTCACCCTTTTACAATTTAGACCACTTTTACTATAGTGGCTTATATCTAATGTACCCCCAAAGCCTCATGCACTCATAGGTGGAGCTTTTTGGAGGTGGCTGCATCTAGGGTGTGTGACTGGGATTAAGAGTATGTTATAACTAAATTTGTTTAGCATAGTTCTCGGTGTGGCTAATGGAAGGTCCAACCAATAGGTTTGCAGCCTGGCTGGAATATAAAGGGAAAGATGGCAGCCAGGCTGCTGCTGCTTTGCTGCCTCCTGCCTGCTCTGCCATGGACTGTTTGTCCTCTGTGATGCCCCTCTACCATGCTACCCTGCCTCAGAGCCAGCCAACTATGGACTGCAACCTCTATTTTGTGAGCCAAAAGAAACTTTTCTGGTTTTAACTTGTGAGCATTGGGCATTTTGTCCCAGCAATGAGAAAAGTTAACTAAGACACTTATCAGAAACAAGGATTAGCTGTCTCCCTACTTACACAAAAGGAAACTATAAACATACCTAATTTGCAAACATAGACTCACAAATTTATAAAATTCCAAATAAAATAATGACAACCAAGTCCAGCAGAACATCTTAAAGCACACAATATAACCAGACAGGTTTTATTCAGAGAAGAGAAACAGAGATCAGTTTAAGGTAACAACTGATAATTCCCCACACTAGTGGGTCAAAAGCAAGAAAATGTTGAGCCATATCTTGATAATTTCCAAAGAGGCATTTGAAAAAATTTAATATTTGCTTCTGACTTGAAAATAAAAGGAAATTCGTAGTAATGGAGACCAGTGGTATACCTCCTTGTCTATACTAAGATGTCCATTTGAAATCAGCAGCCACCAATCGTTCAACAATGATTGAATAATAGACACATCTTCACTAAAGTCAGTGACAGGTTGGGATACCCACTGTCACTGCTGTTCTCCAGCACTGTCCCAAAAGCTCCTACAGAGAAAGTTTTGGTAAGGAGCAAACAAAATAATTACTTATGTATAATATGATGATCTATCTAGAAATCTCAGAACATTCATGAAAAACTTGTTAGACTATGATGTCGGAGAATTCTGAAGGTGGCTGATTAGAAAGTAATTATACAGCTGGAGGAAGGAAGGGTGTAAGGGCAAGTGATAGGGGTCATGAATGTGATTAAAGTACATCATACCCATCAAAACCACCTGAAAACATGAAACTAAGAGGTTGGGTAGGGCAAGGGGGATGCTGGAGAGAAATGTTTAAAGCAGTAATGTTCATGTACAAATCTGCCAGAATGAAATCCATTAATCTGTATAACTAATATGCACTAATAAAAATGTGGGGAAAAGAAATATTCAAAAATCAATAATTTTCCTATATACCAACAAGAGCCAAATAGGAAATTAATATGAAGTAAAGACTGTTTTTACAATAGCAACTTAAACTATGAAATCCCTAGTAATAGATGACATGATTCATTTGAGGCGTTACCTCAGCTGGATGAAGGCACATGCAGATGGCTGGTCATGCCCTTTCTTCTGGGGAGGTCTGTGAAGATGTTTCCAGAAAAGCTTGGGTCTGAATCAGCAGAATGAGTGAAGACGACCTGCTCTCCCCCAATGGGAACCCCATCATCCCACAGGATGAGGACCCAGAAAGAACAAACAGGCAGAGGAAAGGGGAATTCACTCTCTTCTGGAGCTGGGACACCCATCTTCCCCATCTTCTGGGTCATCAGAGCCCTGGTCCTTGGTCCTTTGGACTTTGGGACTTGCACCAGTGGCCTCAAGTCCTCAGCCTTTGTCTTGGCTACTTTCCTCCCACTGCTGAGATAAAATATCCAACGCCCAAAATTAAGGAAGGAAAGGTTTATTTAGCTTACAGTTTGTGGAAGTTTCAGTCTATAATCAGCTGGCTCCAAGGCAGAGTGGCATATGGCTCAAGGGCAACACTTCAAGGCAACAGAAGACAGCAAAAGCAGGAGCACAAGGCAGAGGGTGGCGGGTAGTAGTAGGGGTGGGGTGGGGACAGGGCAAGCCTCTCTCCCTTATGTTGTAAGCAGGCTTCTCCCACCCAGGGGGCATGTAGCACTCACATAATCTCCAGGCCCTCCTCTTGCACAGGCTCAGGATGATACAAAGTAAGGACTCCCACCTCCTGCTCAGTCACTTTAACCTTCTAAACTTCTCAAATTGACACAATGAGCAACCTCCTGGAGCGTAAGAGCTCCTCCTTCTCACCCCAGGAGGTAGAACTGCTGAGTCACTTTGCCAAGCCTCTAGACTGCTCAAGTTGACACAATGTATTAACCATAACAGCCTTGAACTAGCGGGGGACAACCTGGGCTGCCCTGCTTTTGAGGCCTTTGGATTTTGACTGAGCCATGCTATCAACTTCCTGGGTACTCCAGCTTGCAGATGATGGCAGAGTGTTGGGCTTCTCAACCTCTGTAAACATATAAGCCAATTCCCATAGTATCTATCTTTATCTATCTATCATCTATCTATCTGTCATCTATTAATCTGAGACAGACGAGAAGCCCTCATTTCTTCCCTAGCGCCTGGAGAGGGTGTGACTTAGCCAGTGGGTGTCTGGCTTTCCCTCCTGCCTCCCTTTGCTCCTCCTTACATCCCTGTGGACTGGGACAATTTGCTTTTGTGTCCCCCTTGCCTATCAAACCACCATTCTCCACTGCAACATGAGTGCAGCCGGGCAATGGCTCTGCCTCTCCCAGACTGCAGCTCCTTTGGGTGATACTGTTACACTTGGAGAAGAGAGGGGGCACTTTCCAGCTGCTAAGATCAGGAAGGGAGGGATCTGGGCCCCTTATTTGCATATCCAGCATTTATAGCTAGTCTTCCAGAAGAGCCCCTGGCTTCAGCCCTCACCCTCACTAAAGCAGGTCTACAAGTGTCTCCATAAGTGGTGCTTTGCAGGCACTCCCTGGGTTTTAGTCTAGGAGGGCTCCCTCCTGTGTCCTAGCCCTCCTGTGCTGCCTTTGCCTTTGTGTTCCTGTAAACCTCCTTGTGATTTCTTTTTTTTTTTTTTTTTTTTTTTTTTTTGGTTTTTCTCCAGTACTGGGAACCGAACTCAGGACCTTGCACTTGCCAGGCAGGCGCTGTGCTGCTGAGCTAAATCCCCAGCCCCGTGATTTCTTTCTTGGGTAACGAGGGGTCCAAAAGTTTTATAAATCCACATAGGAGTTTTATCCTGAGCAGCGTGGGCAGAGTGAATAGACAGAGTTATTAACATTGAAGTGCTCCAGAGACCGGTAGCCAACAGGGACCAGCAGCAGGGACATGGTGCCTGGCAGAGTCAACCTATGGTGTCCAGCACAATCTGGCACTGGATGGTGATGGCCAGCGGTGGCAATGACGAGTATCTGGCTGTGTCCTCTGTTGGCATCCCGCATACCTGGTGTCACCTGTGCTTTGCCGATTCATGATTTCCATTTGGATCCAGCAAGAGAACCCTAGGCTGATTGGCAACTTACCTATTGGTTTTCTGAAGGACCCCAACTAAACCCAATTTTGCATCCAGAATGGTTCTGGAAGAACAGAATTTTGTGTTTCCTATAATGGTTTTGGGGTTTTTAGACTTGGCTCTCTAACCTGTTTAGACTTTAAAACCTTAGGGACTGTATTTCCAACAATAGATAAAGCCCTGGTGGTCCCTGGGGTGGACTATTTACAGAGGTGTGCAATGTATTGGTGCTGAGTACACCTGATCCACCACTTCAAACAGCTGAGGAGCTTGGTGACTCTGCGTATGATGTTTCTGATCACTTGTGGAAAACCAAGGAATACAGTAATGGTGGTTAACTCTTCCTAGCGTCATTGGGCACAGTGACAAAAGGATGAGCTCAGGGGTTCAAACTTCTGGCTTAAGCAATGCATACAGGACCTGTGAACTTCTGGGTGTGTCCTAAGGGAGAACTGGATGTCCCACAGCCATGAGCTGAAATCACAGAAAATCCAAAGCAAGTCCTCACCATGTGGTTGGCTGTGAGGGTTGAGTGCCTGGCCTTGCTGTGTCTGCTCATAAATCGAGAGTATCAACCAAGGGGAAAAAGGCGTGGGATGAGCATTTTGTACATGAGAAAGACATGAGTTTTGGGAGGCTGGGGCAGCATGCTGTGGTTTGATTGTCTGTGTCTGTCCTGAATTTATGCTGAAATGTAATCCCACTGCAATAGTAAATAAGAGGTGGGGCCTCTAGGGAGCAGTTAAATCATCCAGGACTTGAGGGGACTTGTTGATCCCTTCCGTCCCTTCTGTCATGTAAGAATGTAGCAAGAGGCTCCATCTATGAAGCAGAGACGGGGCCCTCACCAGACACAGAGTCTGCTGGCGCCTGGATCTGGGTCCTGCCAACCTTGGAAGTACGAGAAATAAATGCCTATTATTCACAAATTACGTAGTCTAAGGCATTTTGTTATAGCAGCCCAACAGACAAAGTCAAACAAGGAATGTACAGGAAGAAAACCATAAAAGAAGAAAGCTACAAAACAAACTATCCCAAGGACATAAAAGAAGATCTGAATAGCAGAAAGAACACTTTCCATTAATAGGTAGAATTCTTATGACTTTAGAGCTGTCGGTTCTCTCTCCAGATAATCTATGTATTTATCACCATCCAAATAAAATTCTACTAGGCTATTTGGAGGAAGCTGACAAGAAGAATTTTTCTTTTCTTTTTAGAAAGTAGTGTTTTATTTCCCATCAACCTCATTTTCGCTTTGCTTCAACATCTACAGGACATCTTAAAGCTGTTGGTGGTTGCTCTATCCACTCAGTGGCTTGAACAAGGGGCTGCAGGCCAGTCTCCAGTGGCCAGGTGGGCACAGGATCTTCAGCTGGGCACTGCTGAGTGGGTACCAAGGGCATCTGCCCACCCTCAGACAAGGCTGTGACCTCAGGTAGTGAATTCAGGAGTTGGCACTGTCCCTGGAATTCGTCCTTTGTCCCAGCTTTCTCAGCAGCAGGCAGCTGGCTCTTTCTTTCCAGTGTCTTTAGGATCTCTGTAGAGTATGGGTCAGGCGTGCACTCCACGGTTGTCACAGGAGATGGTGTCGTGCATGCTCAGAACTTCCCAGGTCAGCACCCACTGCTGCAGACCTACCAACTGAGCTTCCTTGTTGTCCCGGGGAAGGCAATGTCCATGTGGTACAGAGCAGAATCAGTGTCACACAGAGCCGTGGCAGACAGGTTGGTTTAAGATGCTTCTGTGAGAGGCTGTGGTCAGCCTTGGGGTTGGAAGACACAGCTCCCAGGAGGCTTCTCGGGTATGGTTAGCGAAGGTCCCTAGAATGATGTGGCTATTGACAGGAGAGGCTCCACTCAGCTTGAAAGCTGTCAGTGGTTGCTCTATCCACTCAGTGGCTTGAACAAGGGGCTGCAGACCAGTCTGCAGACCAGTCTTCGGTACAGCTCTAGGCCAGGATTTCTGCAGGACATCAAGGGCTCTGAGCATTGTGGAAACGTCTCTTTAAGTTAGGGTGGAAATCAAGAATAATGCCAAATGAACTCTTCCCTGGCTATCTCAGAAAGGCTGACAAAGAACTTAAAAGTCAGGTGGGCAGAGTGGTGGTGCACACCTGTAATCTTAGTGTTCTGGAGACTGAGACAGGAGGGTCACGAGTTCCACCCCAGACTGGACAACTTAGTGGTACCCTGTCTCAAAATAAAAAGAGTTGGGGGTGTAGATCATTGGGAAGGGCTTTAATCCCTGGTAAAACACACACACACACACACACACACACACACACACACACACACACACACGGTCATCCAGAAGAATGAGTACTCAAGAAAAGTGAAGAAACTATTTTTTAAAAAGCCATAACCTTATAAATTAATGGCATGAAATAGAGAATTCAAACACACACCCAAAATGTGCAGAATGTAATTTACATTTCCTGTCCATAGATAGTATGTGGAGAAGAATAAACTTAGGTCCATACGCATACCTGCACATATCCACACTAAGATAAATTCCAGATGATTAAATAATTCAATGAAAAAGCAAAGGGGAGGGGAACCCAGACCACCAAAGTTGTATAGGAAAATGTAGGTGAGTTAAGTAAGCTTGGAACTGAGTCAATCCTTTCTACTTCATAGAGATATCATGAGGTAAATTTGTGAGCTCTAACTAGTTAGAATAAAATTGCATCAAAAAGTTGCATACATCACATGCAAAGGCAAATAAATTAGGAATACGTGAAACATGCCTATCAAAGATTTACGTATTTCATGGTAGAGTTCATGTGAGTATGAGCATGTATATGTAAGAGTTGTGGGGCTGGGGATTTAGCTCAGCGGCACAGCACCTGCCTGGCAAGCGCAAGGTTGTGAGTTCGATTCCCGGTACCGGAAAACAAGCAAACAAACAAAAAAAGAATTGGTATATGTGAAGATTTATATTTAGTATACTTTTTTTAAAAAGATCAGTACCAAGTAGAAACACCAGCAATACACAAAGCAAGAAATTGTCCATACGCCCATGAAGAAATTCAGGTGCGTTAGAATCCAAGGATCACACATTAAAGAACTCAGTGACACTTTCCACAATGCACACTGGCAGGCACTAACAAAATCACACTCTGACGTCTAGCACTGTCCACAGCTTGGAAGGGATGAGGACACACACACAGGTTGGGTAAGTCACACGCTGGCCATGTAGCAAAGCAGAATCTCACACCGTGCCTGTGGGAGGGGGTAGGCTGCTCCGTCCATGTCCAGGGAATCTACAGTGATTAGGAGTGATTTGGTGACTGCTGGTGACTGGTGATCCTCTGAGAAGCCCTGCCATGACTCGTTGCTGCCTGCATCAAGATCCAGGTTGGGCCATGAACTTGGCTGGAAGGACAGGGGGCCTGGTCTTACTGGCGCAGTGCTGGGAGGGCCAGGGCGGGAAGCAGGCTCCTTCTTGGGTTGTTCCCTGCCAGCCCTGGTCTGGAGCCCCAGTCAGGCCTGAGAACCTGTGTTGCTCTGAGCAGGGCTCTGGTCCTTGAGGACTGAGGAGCTGAGAAAGGGGTGGGCTCAGTGTCCTGATGTCCCCTCGAGGCAGGGGTAAGTATTCCTGGGCCACAGCCTGACACAGACTGGAGCTTCCGAGTGGATCAGATGAGCAGGGTAGGAGATATTTGAGACCACGGAGTCTTCCACCCGCTGGATACAGCGCAGGATCGCCAGGAGCAGAGGGAGCAGCGCCCACAGCAGGGAGGGCAGAGGGATGTGATCTGCTGTGGCTCTGAGCTGGTCTGAACTGCACTGGTGCTGTGCTCGGACCTCACAGCTCCAGCACATCCACCGGGGCCTCAGATGGAAACCTGGTGCGCGGTCTTTGCCGGTGTAACAACTTCCAGATCTTGAGACGAAGTCATGTTGGTTTTCAGGTGGCCCCTGACTCCAAGGGCTGTGTCTTTGTGCGATGAAGAAGGGGCAGGGGGACACAGCAAGGGCAGAGGCTATATGGAGTCAGAAGAGGACACAGCCATAAGTTGGCCAGGAGCCACTGGGATGGACAAAAAGGACCCTCCTTGGAGTGCAGAGGGCACCTAGCCCTGCGGTCACCTGATGTTGGATTCTTGGACACCTGGTCTCCAGCACCGTGGGAGAGTAGATGTCTCTTATTTAACACCCCTCTTTCCTTCCTTTTTTTGTGGTATTGGGGATTGAACCCAGAGCCTTTGCACTGAGTTGCACACCCTTTTTTTTTTTTTGCTCTTTTGGGCAGACTCTCACTAAGTGGCTAAATTGCCCAGGCTGGGCTCAAATTTGGGGTCCTCCTGCCTCAGCCTCCCAGAGTATTGGGATTACAGGTGTGTGCTACATTGCCCTGTTTACCAACTTAGTTTCTGATGTTTTGTTCTAGCAGCCTTGGGAACTGAATTCAATTGGTTTGTAATATTTTTGCCTTTAATCCATCTTGGTTTGTGGTTGTATAACAACTATAAAGTGTTTACACATAGTTGTGGGTTTAAAAATATTTGACTAACATGATAGCAATGATTTAAGCATTTTTTCTTCCTTGAATGGGACAATCAGCCTAATTGTGGAAAACTGTGCTGGCAATGGAACCTGGAGGCCTGGGTTCAAGGCCTGGCTCTGCCACCTGTGGAGTGTGTGACCTCGGGAAAGCTACTCAGCCTCTCTGGGTTTGTTTCCTGTCTTTGAAAGTGGAGATTGAAATGCACCTCACCGAACCAGAAGACAGAAGCAGGAGACAGAAGCAAGATGGGGTTGACAGGGGAGGGTCCAGGGAGTCAGTGTCTAATGGAGACCAGGCTTAGTCCAGGGAGATGAGGAAGTGCTGGAGGCAGATGTAGGGATGGCTGCACTGTAGCGTGAATGTGCCTAACACACCTGCACTGTGCACCTAAGGATGATTAACGTGGTGCTCTTTGTGTTATTTGCATTTTACCACAATAAAAAATTGGGAAAAAGTGGTAGCTACTCCATAAAGCTGTTGATGGAGGCGTGCAAAGTAATTTGCATAAATATGCTTAAAAACGAAGCCTCTCCTTTTACAGTGGTGTGTGCAGTTATTTACTTTTTATGACCTTGGCTCAAATACTTTCCACCAGCCCTCAGCCTAGATCCATACTCCTAACCCGGCTGTGATTGCTGTGGGCAGTGTGAGAGAATATGCAGGTGTCATATACGTATTGCTGTGTCTGCTGCCAGCTGGGAGCCTCCACCCCTGCACAAGCTGGGAGGTAGTAGGTGCTCAGCAAATATCAAGTACTTATGTTGAGAAAAGCCTTGCCAGGCGTGGTGGCACATGCCTGTAATCCCAGCACTCAGGAGGCAGGGGATTGGGCTGCATAGTAAGTTCAAGGCCAGCCTGACCTGCACAGTGAGACTCACTCACAAACCAACCAACCAACCTCAAGAAAACAAACCAAAAGAAAAAATACAAAAAGGAAAACCCTAAGGATTATATGTTAATCCCTCATATAACTTAATCCTAATTAATCACAAATAATTACAATAAACAGTACAGACATTAAATTAAGAAGGCAGCATGGACAACATGATCTCTTTTTGAAAAATTAAAAACTCTATGGCTCGTAGAAACAGTCCTGCCAAGGTGTGCAGAACTGATGACAATAGTGTATTCTTCTCTAGTTTTTCTTCTTTGTATTTCCTCTGGCCTATATTTCTAATTGTTCTAGATGACCATATATTGGTTTGGTTTTTAAAAATTAGGTAAAAGTATTAACCAGTTAGCAGCAGAGCCAGGAATTTCTGGCAAACAAGCATTCAGGGCAGTGAACCCTTGAGACACATGGTGGCCACTTTTCTGGTTGCCCCTCAGTGTTACCAAGATAGCTATGTGAGCTCAACCAGGTCTTATCCTCAGACTTTGTTGGCTAGCGTCTTTCTAGTTTGCCATGGATCTTTATGTTATGGTCCAGCACCTCCCAGACATAGCGAATCAAGAGCCTCAGTCAACAGAGCATCAAAATTTTGCCTGTCCTGTGGCCCTGGTGATGGAGCTGGTCTTACCTGGCTACTTGGTCCACTCTCCTGGTAGCACCTAGTTTCTGGAAAGTGGCCTTGTCTTTTCTTCCCAGTGACTTGAGCTTCACATTCTCTGCAGCAATCAGACAATAAAGGGTCACAGTGGATACTTGAAGGTCTTGGTGGTACAGGGCCACCCTCTTCTGCTGGAAAGGGATTTTCTGTCCATCATCCTCTGCAAAGGAGCTTCGTGTCTCTGGAGTCTAAAGGAACTGAAATGCTTGGAAGTCCTCTTCACAGTGCCGGCAGCTCTGATAGCTTGTCATCTTCATAAGAGCTACTGTACCTGAATTCTCCACCTATACCAGAAAAAAGAAGCCTTTGAAATATTCAGGACAGAAAGCATTTTATAACCAGACTGTGTTATTTTACCATAGCTGCCTGTCCAAAACACAGTG
The DNA here is from genome assembly GCF_000276665.1 of Chinchilla lanigera. Lineage (NCBI taxonomy): Eukaryota > Metazoa > Chordata > Mammalia > Rodentia > Chinchillidae > Chinchilla > Chinchilla lanigera. The sequence goes on from NW_004955422.1 coordinate 16,525,470, forward strand.
ACCAAAAGCACTTAAACAGCTCTATTGATGCATGTATAAAGTTTCAATTCTTCCCTCCCTCCCACACCTCCTCTTCCCCTTTATCTTCTCTTTCCTCCTCCTTCCTCTCTTATTTTTTTTGAGACAGGGTGTTAGTAAATTATCTATGCTGGCTTCAAATTTGTGATCCTCCTGCCTCAGCCTCCCCAGTAGCTGAGATTACAGTTTGGGCCACCATACCTGGCTAAGTTTTATTCTTTAAATGGAAAGAAAAAAACCAATGAAGTGTAATTAAATAAACAAATGAGATATTACAAAGGAGCATTAGACCCTATCCCTACATCATCTGTATCATGACAAATTTATATTCAGGTTGTCTAAAATATCTTGGGCATCTCGGGCAGCTGTAACAAATCACCACAAACTTGGTGGTTTAAAACAGTAAAAACGCACTCCCTGGTTCTGGAGACAGAAGTCCAAAGTCCTAGTGTTTGTAGGGCTTTGGTCTTTCTGGAGGCTTGAAGGAGGGTCCTTCCTGCCTGTCTCCAGGTCAGGGGCAGTTGGGTCCTTGGTAACCCTTTAAACATCACTCCCATGACTTCCTCTGTCCTCCCAAGCTGCCTTCAGTCTGGTCCTCATGTGCTCTTCCTATAAGGACACCGGTCACTGGCTTCGGGTCCCTGCTCCAGGACGGCCTCATCTGAACTGAACTCATTACCTCTGCAAAGACACTCCTCCCCACAAAGATCCCATTCACAGGTAGCAGGGAAGAAAACTCCACCATATCTTTTTGGGGGATGTGAGCCAACCTATAATGCCATCCACACAAGCTTTACTTCTCTACCTACTTTGTCCTTATTTGTTTGGATTGCAGCGACAGAGGGCAAATTGCTATGGAAACCTGTGGAGATAAGGGAAAGAACAATCCCGAGGGTCCCCAAGAACCCGAGAGCTCAGTGGCTCAGCAAGCTGTCTGAGGTGCACAGAGAGATTTAGGGGAGAGATGGCACCATGCCAGGGGAGGACCCCTGGAGAGGCCTATGGGGCCGGGCACTCTTGCTGAAGGGCAGTGTCCCTGCGAGGTGCAAGGCCTGGGCCACAGGTCATTACTGCAGTGACGGTGAAAGCAGAAGACTCAGGGTGCCGGCAGGGCTGGGTCTGAGTCCTCTAAGCCCAGCAGAGCTGGGCCAGAAAGTGACAAGAGGCCACTCTGTTGATGACACATGAATGACAGTGCCAAGTGAAAGTCAGGGATGAGAAGGGTGATGGGTGGCTTTCTTATAGGGCACCTCCTACACTGGCAAATGGACCAGGACACCCATGTGAACATTACCAGTTCGCGTGATAATGGCGCATCATGGTCCTGGTCACTAGAATGTCATTAGAGTATTCTTCAAACTGCAGGATCTGACACATCAAATGCTGTGAAAAGTATAAGAATTTGATTTTTCTTTTTTTTTCTTTTATGGGTTATCCTTTTTAAATTTAATTCACTGGTCTTTTTATTAGTACATGTTTACAGCACGTGATGATCACCTTCATTGAGGGGAGTAGGTCCGTGTACATAATGCGCGCCAATTCTTTGTATTCCTCTTCTCGTTTCTTTCCTCCTCGCTGTGAGTTTACTCTCAGCAGTCTCCTGAGGCTGCTCACCCCAGCCCCGAGATAGCCGCTGTCCAGGCTCCCTGAGCCTGCCTGACGATCCCAGATGGACAGGGTGGGACCCCACTCTCCCAAAGAGAAGACTGAAAAAGACTGACTTTTCATGAGCCTGGGTATGGTGACTTTGAGGGCCAAGGATGGTGTCTCAAAACATCTACTCACAGAGTCGAACTCCGCGGTCCAGCAGCACGGACCCAGGTCTTCGACTGCTCATCACATGCAGAGCTTTGATGTCAAAGTGTGGCTTTTTTGCCGGTCTCACATTTTATGACTCTTTTGACCCTTCCAGAGCATGTTGCCCTAGCTGGTTGGACATGCCTGTCCCCCGCTGCAGGAGCCTCTTAGACACAGAGAGGGCAGCTGCCTCTGCATCCCTTCCTCTGTCCATGGCCCATAGCCCATGACGTGTGGTCTGCCAAAGACCTGGCCCCATAGATTGGATGCTAAGTGTGATGAGACTGTGGCCCTGGGATGGGTTCTCAGCCTGTGCAAATTTTAAAAATTTTAAATGTATTTTTATCAGTGCATGCTAATTTTACAAAATTCCGTGTTTTGATATGGTATTTCCATACATGCATATAAGATACGTTGGTCTCATTCACTGTCTCCCCTATTGCCCTCACCCTCTCTTCCTATGGACACTGAGGCTGTCGCTGCTATGGCATCTCTTTGCATACAAGTACGTTGGACTGCATGCGGTAAAGAGTCCAAAATAAATCCACCTTACAGAGTATAAAAAGTTTATTTTTCTGTCCATACAAGAAGTCTGGAGGTAAGCAGTCCCAGGCTGCCATGGGAACTCCAGTCAACAGGGACCTCACTCTCTCTTCAGTCTTTTTGGTCTAGAATCCTAGCGCAGTATTTCTATTTCCAGGGATACTTCATGGTCAGACATAGCTGTGGCCATGGGCCATGTGCTGTGGACGGAGGAAGGGATGTGGAGGCGGCTGCCCTCTCTGGGTGTGAGAGACTCCTGCAGTGGGGGAGAGGCATGTCCACCCCGCTAGCTGCTGAAGATCACCATCACATCCGAGTCTGGGGAAGCAGAAGGAAGAAAGGGGTCCATCTATCTTTCAGCCTTTAAAGAGTGTCCATGGAGCCCACCCAGCACTTCTGCTTACCAGTCATTGGCTGGAACTACCATGTGTCCATATGTGGCCAAAGGGAGTGTGGGAAAATAAGACTTTTAGCAGGGTAATTTGTGGTTCCAAATAAAACCAGGCTTCTCTTACTCCAGAATTAGAAAAGAATGGATCCCTAGTAGGCAACTGGTATGTTGGCCTCAGTGTCTTCTTCAAACTAGTTCTTTGTTTAAAAAAAGTTGAAATTCACTGAAGAAGATGGTAAATAAGCCCAGAGCAGGTGTTCAGCACCCTGTGGTATTAGGGGATCGTGGGTTAAGACAGGAACAGATCCCTCTACACCAGGCTAAAACCCAGCGGCAGGTGCTGGTGAGGATGTAGAGCAAAAAGAATCCTCATTGCTGCGGGGCAGGAAACAGTGTGGCTGCTGGGGGAGACAGCTTCTAGTCTCTTTGCTTCTTTTTTCTTTTCTTTTCTTGTCTTTCCTTTCCTTTCTTTTTTCTTTTCACATCTTCTGCTTTCTCCTTTCTCTTCCCCTTCCCCTTCCCTTTTTCCTTTCCCCTTCCCTTCCCTTCCTTTCCTCTCCACCTCTTCTCCCTTTCCTCCTCCTCCTCCTCCTCCACCTCCCCCCCTTCCTCCTCCTCCGCTCCTTTCTTTTTTGTGGTGCTGTGGATTGAACCCAGGGCTTTTGCACTGAGCTATATCCCCAGCACTTTTCCTTTTTTTTTTTTTTTTTCTTTTGAGGCAGGCTGTCTCTAAATTGCTAAGTTGCTCAGGCTTGGCTCAAACTTGCGATTCTCTTGCTTCGGCCTCCCTGAGTGCTTACAGATGTGTGCCATCATGACTGGTGGTTTCCTGGTTTCTTCTGAAACTAAACATCCTCAGCTGGATGTGGTAACAAGTGCCTGCTATCCCAGCACTCTGGGAGAATGAGGCAGGAAGATCTGAGTTGGAGCTCAGTTTGGGCTAATTAGTGACTTAGCAAGCCCCTGTCTGAAAGTGAAAAATAAAAAGGGTGGAGATGTAGCCTTGTGCAAAGACCCTGGGTTCAACCTCCAGTACTGCAAAGCAAACCAAACCAAACCAACCCCCCAAAATTAAACATCCTCTTCCATAGAATACAGCAATCATGCCCCTTGGTATTTACTCAGAGGAGTTGAAATCTCAGTGCCCACACAAACATCTGCACACAGATGTCTACAGAGGCTTCCTTCACAATGGTCAAGATTTGGAGGCAACCACAATGCTCTTCTGTAGGGGAGTGGATAAAAGCCTGGTCCATCAGACAACAGCATACAGTTAGTGATAAAAAGCAAAACCACAGAAGGACACAGAGGAGCCCTAAATGCATATTGTAAAGTGGAAGAAACACCCGAAGAAGCTATGTACTGCGTAGTTTCAGCTCCATGGCATTCTGGAAAAGGGGCACTGGGGAGGCAGCAGAGAGCCCAGCAATGGCCAGGAGCTGAGGGAGGGAAGGAGGAACAGACTGGAGCCCAGGGGATGCTTAGGGTAGTGACGTCATCCTGAATCCCGCAGGATGCTGTGACAGTGGACACCTATGGTCGCACATTTGTCCAGACCCAGGGAACAGACAGCAGCATGAGTGACCCTCATGTAAACTGGGGACTTAGCTCCACGTACCACTCATCCCTCTTCACAAAGGTGCCATGCCCGTGCATGATGATAACAGCAGGGTGAGGGTGGGGAATTGTCTGTACTTTCTGCTGGGTTTTTCTGTGAACCTAAATTGAGCAAAAAAATGAATTCTACTCATATAAAACAAAATATTGAATGAGAAGGCTGCAATGTGAGTGGAATCTCAGAAAGTGCTGCCTTACCCTAGGCATACACAGAGGCTGCCATTTGCTGGGAGGCGGGTGATCAGACTGGGTGCACAGCAACGTGGGATAACAAAGTCACAGGCTTTGTTTTCTGGCACAGCCAAACAATTCTATGAGCAGCGAGCAAGTGCCTATGCACCAAGCTCACCACCCAGCCTACTGGTCGACTCCTGTTTTTGCTTTTATTTTTGTGGTACAGGGGGTTGAACCCAGGACCTTCACACTGAGCTACATCCCCAGCCCTTTTTCAATCTTTTATTTTGAGACAGAATTGTGTTATGTCACTCAGTTGCCCAGGCCGGGCTCAAACTTGGTAATCCTCCTGTCTCAGCCTCCCAGAGTGCTGGGATTGCAGACAATGCACCACCATGCTTGGCTCTACCAGACTTCTTGGTACAGGAAGTTTGGTACCTCGGCTCTGGGATGGTCTCACTGCAAAAGGGCCACACTTTGATTTTGGTGGCACTTCCTGGGATGCTACAGCTGTTCTTCCATGGGCAGGGGTGGTCTTGGGCTCCTACAGCCACAGCTACTGAACTGGGCACTTCATACTTTGTGGTGCCCCATTCCTCCTGTGGCGGGTGGCAAACCCCTGTGGAAGGCTGAGCCAGCAGGTGGTCCAGGCCTGGAGGATGCTCTGCAGTGAGCACGTGTCTTCCATCCCCTGAAGCAGGAAGTGGAGGGAGGCGGAGGGGCCCTTGGACCCTGGGATGTTTGCTGTCAGCCCAGCCTGAGGAGAGGCAAGAAGGCCAAGGCTTCCTGCAACCATCTGCTCCCCTCTCCTTTCCTGTGAATGACTCACCCAGGGTCACTGGTCCAGGAGTAGCTGAGCAGGCCTTGTCTGTGCCCTGATGAGGCCGGGCTCCCTGCCCCCTGCCCCAGCACCTGGAGGCCACACCAGGCTTTGGCCTCTCCTGTGTGTACTGCCTGGGGTTGCTCCCAGCTGCTGCCTTATCCTGGTCTGGGGGTAATGGCCAGTGCCTTGTGTACCCAAATACATCAGGGACATTCTGGGTGGAGGGGCTGTCCACTAGGGAGCGTGGGCTGCAGGAGCTCTCACCGCTCAGCACTGTGGGCAGAGATGGAGACAGAGACAGCGAGAGACTGTGAGAGAAATTACCTGAGAGTGGAAACCCTTAAGATTTCAGGGGAAAAAAGCCGTGGGTGGAACCCAGACAGTGTCCTACTCCCCGGGCCCGCCTTCCCGCCCAATCCCCTCAAGCCCTTTGGGGACAGGGAAACATTTAAGGCCTGTCTCCAACTCTAAATGGCTTTGATGTGGCCAAGGCCACATGAAGACCTGCAGAGCAATGGACACACAGCATGTCTAACCTTGACCTTAAGAGTCAGGGAGATCAGGGGGGAGACCCCTGGGTAGGCAAAGGAGATCCCAAGTTCTTACTCTGTGGCCCCAGGCCTGCCATAAAGCTGATGGCCTTGGTGACAGTTCACAAGGCTCTTGTCCCAGGGACAGCTGGGTGCAGATAGGCGCACATGCAGCCGCCTGATCACTGGTGGCAACAAGTGTCAGGACGCCTGTGGTGACAGGCGATAGATGGACCCTGGGCTCTGCCAAGTAGGGACAGCTGGGCAGCTTTTTTGCTTGTGCACTGCCTCTCAGCTTCTGCACACATATGTGGGTCCAGACCCGGGCAGGCTGAGCTGATGGACAGGAAACCAGGCTCAAAAGGACCGAACTGCGAGTCCAGCCAGGAGTAACTGTCTCACAGCCCCTTGGGCCGGAGCCAGCCTGAAGCCTGACCACTAGGCTGCCGCCTGCCTGTCTCTGGGCTGGGCTCAGGCAGCCGGGGCAGCGGGGAGGACCAGACTCACATCAGGAGATGGAGGCACAGAACGTTGGAATCTCAGTTGTGAGCAGCTGAGACTTTCCACTGGATTTCCCCTGACCTTATCCTTGAATTTCCATGCTATTTTCCTTCTGTCTAGTAGAAGCACAGTCTGTGGGCCTGCTTTCCAGCACCGGGTCCTCCCCAGGGACCTTCTCACCAGTCACCCCCTCCCAGAGCTTGCTGTGGGTTCTGGCTCGGGGGGACTCAGCCCCCAGACCATCTGGGTAAGGGGTGGTGGCTCCAGAGCCCACGGGAGCATCAGGGCCAATTCCCCCTTCTCGCTGAGAATACCATAGTGTGGTTGGGACACAGCGTTTTGCTGGCCAGGGGAGTAACAGAGCTGGCCATAGCCTGGTGAAGTCAGAGAAGCCCAGGGCTGAGGGACACAGGATTCACATGAGACACTGGAGTCTCTCTGTTGGATACTGTGGACAATTTTGACACCTAGCATCCTCTCCTGCCCTCCTTGGAACAGCCCTCCTTGGAATTTAAGCAGCCTCCATAAACAACACAGTGGTGTCCAGAAGGGCCCTTAAGGCCTCCTCCCAAGGGTTCAAAAACAGTCCTGACAGGTGATGTCCCTGACCCTTGGCCATCCAGATGATGAACGTTAAAGGCCACCCCCAAATAGGGCTCAAGAGCCGATTGCACCAGCAAGGTGGTTGAATCCTTCCCTCACTCCTCTGGCCTGGGGCAAACACACAGACTCCAAAGCCCTTTCTGGCCCTCACTCTCGCCTCCCGCCTCCCACCCGGCTGAGCTCCAGCTCCAGCCAAGGGGAGCCCTGAAGGTGCAGTCTCTCTGCTGCCTCATCTGGCTTATCCAGTTTCTTTCTCTTGCATTCGTCATTGTCCTCTGTTCCTGCGGCCGTGGCTGCCTTAGTCTGGGTGGATTTTGAGATAGCTCTGCCATCAGAGTACTTGGAGGTTCCTGGCAGGGTGCTGCCACCTTTTCCTGTGCTGCTGCTCTGTTCCCTGTTCACGCACCGGAGGAGGGGTGTCTGGGCCGGCACTGAGTTGGGTCACGCTTGGACTCATGGGTGCTGGGCCAGTCAGTGGGGGGCCATACAGCAGGCAGGAGCCACCCTGCAGCTGGTGTCATGGCCTGGTTCATAGTCCAGCTGTGTGGGAGGCTGTGGCAGATGCTGTTAGCACCCCCAGGTCCGCCCTAAGATGAGGCTTTCTCTCCCCGATGCTGAGGCTGGGCTGCCAGTGGCTCCTGTCTGCTCCTCGTGCCAATGCTGTAGGGAGTCTCCCTGCCCAAGATATGTGTGACCCCCCCGCAGAGGTTGGCTGTCAGGGGCCACCAGGCTGCCCAGGCTCAGAAAGAACAACCGTGCAGTATAACTTGTGCCCTGGAGAGACCCCGAGCACCGGGCTGGAGCTGGATTTTGGCTGAGACCACAGCCTTGCCTGGCTCCTCTCCCTCCCCACCCTGCCTCTCGGTCCCTGGCAGGCGCCTCCCAAGTTCTGGGTCCAAGTTCTGCCTGCAGGCACTGTGATTCCTGCTTCAGGATCTTGGTCCGGAGAACTGGCCTCACCACGCCACACAGCCTGGGTCGGGCCTGACTTTCTACCCATCCCTGTCCCACCTGTGCAGGTACTGAGAGTGGTTCCACAGCTGTGAGCCAATACTGGGCAGCAGACAGTGCAGTCACCCTGCCATCTGGACAGGCTTCAGGAGATGCCACTATTCTAGGAAGCAGCCAGATGGTGACAAAAGAGGGGTTTCAAAGATTGGACACAACCCAGGTGTCTACCCGCAGGTGAACAGATCAATGTGGGCTGTCCATGCAGGGATGCCGTCTAGCCATTCAAAGAAACGTGCAGTGGACTGGTGCCCCAGCATAGACGGACCTAGAAAACTCCACACTGAGTCAGGGAAGCCAGTCTGAGGACACCAAGCACTGCACGACTCCATCCATGTGAGATGTCCGGGGAAGGGAATCCAGCGGGACAAAGCAGGGGAGTGAGTGGTGGCCTGAACAGGGGCAGGGGCAGGAGCTGGAGAGGGGTTAGAAGGAAATGGACAGGACAGATTTTACTGGGGTGGTGAAAATGTTCCCTGGTTTTTTTTTTTGTAATGATTTATTTCTCAGCTTGGTAAATTTACTAAACATCTTTGGATTCTATACTCAAAATCGTGGAATTTTGTGATCTGCACACCATACCCCAATAAAGTGATTTATCCTGGGCATGAGTTTTCAGATAAGACCACCAATCTTCTTGTATGTTTTATTTTCTTCAGTAAGAAACAGGTAAAATCCTTCACCTCAAATACCTGGTTTGCAAAAGCATTATGAAGTTTTGGAAATGAATCACAAGAAATAAAAGGTCCTCATTATTTGTAGCTTCTTGGGCTCAGACCCACAGGTAAAACTCTGAACACAACAGAGGAATGATTCCCCCACCAGGGATGACAGCCCTTTGGAGCAGAGTTTGTTTAGAGATAGTCACACTCCGAGCCATATTCCCTAATGCAATGTTCCTCAGATCACCTGGATCACAGTCCTGGGGAAGGCTTATTTAAAAAGCAGATTCCAGCCTGGCGTGGTGGCGCACACCTGTAATCCCAGCACTTGGGAGGCTGAGGCAGGAGGATTGTTTCGAGTTTGAGACCAGTCTGGGCTACAGAGTGAGCTCAAGGCCAGCCTGAACTGCATAGAGAGATCCTGTCTTAAAAAGACTAAATAAACAAATAAATATTTTTTAAAAAGCAGATTCCTGGTCCCTGCTTAGACACAGTGAGTTGGATCTGTCGATGGGGCATCAGTAAACTGCATGTTCCCTGCTCCCTAGGGTCATTAGGGTCCGGGGAGTCTGAGGGGGCTGCTCCAGCTGTGGAGACAGGAGGTATTCTGGGTGGCAGAGACCTTCTGCCTAACTGTTCAAGATAAGCCCAGGGGTGGGCAGCTACAGCAGAGGCTTTCTATAGAACAAGCCCAGCTTGCTAAATTGCCACTGCAAAAGCACCTTTGTTACCAAAGAAGAGCTTTCTAGGTGAGGCGTGGGGAGGGCAATGGGAAACTCCACTCTCCCTGTCCCCAGCCTAGAACACATGGGCCTTGATGGCCAAATCTAGAGATCTCAAGAGCATCGCTTTGTAGATAATTTGCACATTGCTGTCCCCACAGCACAGCTGGTTTAAAAATACCGCCCTACTGGTCCCCAGTCACGGCACTTCTGTGGGTTTGGATCAGTGCATCGTGTCATGAACCCAGCCTTCCAGTGGTGCACAGAGTGGGGTCGCTATCCTAAAATTCCCCTGGGCTCTACCTGCTCATCCTTCCCAACCCCCAGATCCTTGGAAACCAGCAATTTGTTACTGTCTCTCGTTTGACACTTTCCTGAATGTCAGATGGTTGGAGTTGTGTATTCACTTAATATATTATAAACGTCTTTCCAAACAGTGCCCATCTACTTGATCAATTAAACGAGGTCCCAGTTTTCCCTTAAACAAGACATCCCGTTGTGTTTAAGCAGTTTTCATGTTTTTTCCTGCTTTGAATCAGTGATCACCAACCTTTTCACATCAAGGATAGGTTTCACGGTAGACAACTTTTTCATAGACCGCGGGGGCGGAGAAGGATGCTTTCAGGGTTAGATTGTCCTCAGGAGCACACAACCTAGGTCCTTCCCATTTACAGCTCACAGTGGGGTTTCGCTTCCCATGAGAATCTAATGCTGCAGCTGATCTGACAGGAAGTGGAGCACAGTGGTGATGCAAGCTGTAATACTGATGAAGCTTTGTTAGCTCCCTGCTGCTCAAGCCTTGCTGTGTGAACGGGTCCTAGGAGCATACAGACCAGTACCTGCCCATGGCCCAGGGTTGAAGATCATGTTTTAAATAATCCGGTATGACGAACTCACACATATATCTGCTGATATCAGTGAGACACATTCCTATAAGAGGAAGTGTTAGGATGGAGGAGGGCCTTGCTACAGTGAAGTGGAGATGGTCACTGTGTCTCCTGGACCCAGCGGTTCTGGAGGCCGGGAGTCTGAGGTCAAGGTTTTGCCTGCCTGGTCCTTCCGGAGGTTGGAGAGGAGGATGCACCCCGAGCCTCTCTTCAGCAGCTCCTGGGGACCACCAGCAGTCCTTGGTGATCTTAGGCTTGTGGCCTTGTCACTCCGATTTCTGCCTCCATGGTCACATGAGCCTCTCCCTGGTGTCTCTTCTTTTCCTATAAGGACACATGCCACCCTGTTAGGCCAGGATGTCTCGTTTCAAAATTTCTCACTTAATCACATGTGCAAAGACCTTCTCCGCACACAAGGGCCCACACCAGGTACCAGAATAGAAGCTGGGCACAGCTTTTGGGAGCCACAGTTTAACCTGCAACTGGTGTCACTTTTTACAGAGAAGGAATCAATGGCTTGGGCAAAGTGACGGACATCCCCAAGGCCATGTCCCCTGATAGGGTTTTTTTTGTCATTTTTTTTTTTTTTTTGGTGCCGGAAATCGAACTCAGGACCTGATAGGTGAGGTGAGACTTCATACTCCCAGTCCTGGGTATTTGACAGTTGTGTTGGCCTGTCCCTCCATGGGTGGCCAGGAAACCAGCATCTTAGCTCCATTTTCTATCTTTAAGCACAGACTTTACGAAATACTGACAAAAATCTGTTCTTACAGCCTTCCTGTTCCTAGCTTTACAGTGATGGGTGACACCAAGCAGCCCTTCAAAAGACCCAGTTATGCTTGTCTGCAGCTCACCTGGTTAGCACACAGCGAGCAGCAGAGTCCCGAGGGTTACTCGGGACTGTGGGTAGCCTGCGTGGCCTGGTGCCCACAAGCATTTGGGCTTCCCATGGCCTTAGGCGAGAGGCTTCACTTCTTCAAGCCATGGTTTATTAATCTGAATGACAAGGGCAACAATATATATGACTTCTGGCTGCTGGGGAAATTGAATGACAGGACAGAGGTCACAGTCTTGGCCCAGTGTCTCCAGCACTGAAAGGCTCAGTAACGACTGGCTGCAGATGGAGGCAGTGTGCTCACATTTCTGCTTTCTCGTTTGTTCTTTTGAACTATTTTCTAAGTGCCAATCACTGTCCAGCCTCTTGGTACCCCTGGTCAGGGCAACATGGAGTGGGCATTTCTCCCTCACATCCAGCCTGGGCTCTTCTTTGAATCCCACCCCAGCCTGGCTACTCTGTACTTCTTTGGCAGTTTTAACCCTCAGATTATTGGTAGTGGGCTGGAAGTGGGCATCAGGTATGACACCCCACTGCTTCTCTCTCTGCTCTCCGGGAGCTGAGCCCCACGGTGATATGTAGACCTCTCAGCACTTGCCGGGCTAGAATCTCTTGCCATTCACCAGCACACATCCCACTCTTTGGAAGAAAACTGGGGTTATACTCATAGACTCCAGGCCTGTTAACATCTGGAGTCCTCTTCACATCACAGATAAGAAAGTCTGTGCCTTGACCAGGGTCTTGAACTGACCTAGTCTCAGCAGGGTCACTCCATAGACCCTGAAGGAGGACAGTAGCCCCTGTCCCGGGCTGTGATCTACATGGGCAACGGGTCCTGCAAGCTGAGAGGCCTTCCTTGCACCTGGCCCTGACAGTAAAAGGCAAGGCAAAGCCAAGGGAAGATAGCAGGGCAAAGGTTGCCATGGCTATGGCCCCCAATATTCCAAGGGGAGTGTCTGGGACTTCCTCTTTAGAAGTGGCAGCTCCAGCATCTTTGGGCTTTGGTGGAGGGTTCCAAAGAGGCCTAATTACACAGACCCAGTAAATGCATATGCAAGCAATCCGATTGGAGAAGATGGGTCTCCAGATTTGGGGAAATGGGAGTCTAAGCAGAGAAAAGAAAACAAAATAGAGGTTAGCACAGGAGGAGCACCTGACCAAGAAATCCCACCCCTAGTTGTGACCCCAGAGAGTTCCTACAAGATTTGTAATTGAATGTTCACGGTAACACCATTCACAGGGGCCAAGAGGTGGAGATAACTGGAATGCCCATGGGGTAACTGCACAGACCCATGGGGTTCACCCCCCTGGTGGAACACCACCTCCCATGAGAGCTCAAATGTGGCTGCAAAGCAGGCAGACTTTGGAAACATAAAAAGAGCCGTTTTAAAAACTGTCATCTGTGGTCTGGCTGTGATGAGAATGCTCTCGCACGGAATGGGGCTTGGTGTTTCTCTTTTGCAGATACATGAGTTGGAGGAGAGGTCTGGGTCATGGGCAGATGTGGGACTGAGCAAGGGTCCTAGCCATGGCACAGCCTCCAAGGACACCCTGTGTGAACATGGCCTCTTCCCTGGGTGCACGTGATCATCCTGGACACAAGGCTGCCTTTTCAACCTATGCATCGCTTCCCAGGAGTGAGGCACAGCGGTGCTTGGCCACTGATGCCTGCATTCTCACTCATCTTCACTCACCTCCGCTCTCAGGCCCCAGTAGCCTTGTTTACTGAGTGCCAGCGGTGTGCAGGGCCTGTGCCACAGCAGGGTGTGGGGTGGCACCTGGGACAGTGCGGACCTGGCCCACCTTCCCTGGCCCACACTCCAGCTCACAGCATCTCTGCTCTCAGATCTGAAATGATAGTCTCTCGCTACCTCCTAGGCTCCAGCCATCATTCAGGTCTTCATTAGCTCCAGGATGCTGTCTATTGGACACCTGCTTCAGAAAAGAGCTTTGGGCAAGAGGAGAAGATGCTTCCTTAGCCTGTTCTCAGGAGTAGAGGGGAAGGAGCTGGCCATTGTGGACCAGAACTTCATTCTCAGAGCTCTGGGCCTGGTCAGCTGAGCCAGTCTGACCAAACATTATCCCTGACTCCCAGAGAAAACTAAGGTGGGGCTGTCCAACCTGTTCATCTTAGAACCTCCTCCTCCTTGGAGCTTCTCGGCCGTATCATGCCCACGGGCCTCGGTCTGAGAACTCTATCTGGATCTGGTGTCTACAGTGAGACCATCTACAAATGGACATGCAGATGTCATCCGGTCATCACCAGTGGGTGAGAAGGTAGCGGCACGGGGGGGCTGTCGGGGGCTGTCTAACTATTTTGTAGGCTCAGAAAGATGTGAGAGGGGCTGGGGATTTAGCTCAGCGGCAAAAGCGCCTGCCTGGCAAGCGTAAGGTCGTGAGTTCGGTTCCCGGTACCGGAGAAAAACCAAAAAAAAAAAAAAAAAAAAAAAGAAAGATGTGAGAGAAGCCCTCTCCCAGGCCCCCTTCCATATAATAAGGACATCAAGGCCCAAAGAGGGGCAGGGAATGTACCAGATCCCATGCAGGCAGGGAGCTGGCCACACCTTCTGGACTGACTTTGGGTGCCGACCAGGTGTCCTGGGTGTTGGGAGGCATCACAGTCTGAGAGTGCCGTATTCGTGGTGGTTGTAAGTTTTCTTGGGCTCACTGTTTTTAAACTGGAGTCCTATCTCTCTTGTTCTGAGATGGGAGCAGGACACAGAAGCTGAGGCATGTCGAGAGAGAGTCAAGACCAGGGATGGGCTTGCAGAGCACCTGCTCGGCTTGGTCACCTCTTGGTGTTGGCCCAGGTGGCTGTCCTCTCTCTGGCTTCATGTAAAAGGGCAGCAGCAAGGCACAGAGCACCGAGGTGACAGACAGTCAGGACCCGGTTCTGGGTGCTGCTCCTCTGCTTACTGTCCTAGCACTTTGGGTTCTGTGTTTAAGTCCAGAGATGACCCATTCACCCCTGCTCCTGACTGCTGAAAAGCGCAGATGGGACACAGTTCGATATAGATGGCTGAGGAGGTTTGTTGTCATGTGCCAGTGCAAGGGATGTGGCTCTGCTCCGACGCTAGCAGTCCGCCCTTATCCACATCCTTGGTCAAGATCAGACCCCTGCCAAATCCCTCCGCCATGTCTGTGAGTCACCACAGCTGTGTGTGTCTCCATGGAGGACAGAACTTAACTACACGGGGGCGGCTCAGGCAGAGCAGGTGGTGAGGCAGTGTCCTGGGGCCCTCGGCCAGCCCTGTGGGCACCCTCTGCTCCCTATCATCACTCACTGTTCATGGGACCCCAGCTGCAGGCAGGCACCATCCCATACCTAGAAGGGGAGCAGACAGTGGGAGGGGCCTGGCAGCAGAGCCGCATAAGATTGGAAGCTGCAGAGCTGGAATAGAGCCCTGCCACAGACAGATCAGGACCCAGGGACACTCCTGGGAGCCAGTCAGGATCACAGACCACCAAGGCCCTTGGATGCATACACATACCCTGCATAGAAGCCCGCGGATGTCCTGAATCCCAGGCTGCAGGTGCCAGGCCTCTGGTCCTCCCGTCCTGCTCAGGCTGTTTCTCACTGCTGGTCTGATTATGTTTCCCAATCAGATCCGTGGGGCTGATGCCTCAGTTCCAAAAAGCTGAGCAGTGCTTCCCATGACCTCAGCTGCCTGCTGTGTGGGGAGAATGGCAGCCCCTGAGCTCCAAGGCCCCGAGGGCCTTCTCAGGCTGGCTTCTCAGGCTCCCTGGGACTCCTTCCTAGAGAGTGCAGGTGGCCCCACCTTCCCGTGGCCACCATCTCGTGTGTTTCCACTTGGAGGAATTATGCCAGAATTAAAGGGATGAGACAAGTGCTCTTGTCACCATCGGCTGACATAGTTATTTTATTGTCACCCACGACAGCCTCTTGAGTCCCTTGAGCCTGCATCAGAAGCTGGGGCTTCTGGGATCAAAACAATGCAATCTCAGTTGTGGAGTAGTTGCTTGGTACAGGTAGAGGACAAATGGAAAGAACGATCACAGTGATCTCCTGGAGACTCGGCTGTGAGAC
Source organism: Chinchilla lanigera (assembly GCF_000276665.1). Classification (NCBI taxonomy): domain Eukaryota; kingdom Metazoa; phylum Chordata; class Mammalia; order Rodentia; family Chinchillidae; genus Chinchilla; species Chinchilla lanigera. The sequence goes on from NW_004955422.1 coordinate 16,540,629, forward strand.
TCCCCAGGGAGCCACCTGTAGTTCAGGAATGTTCTTGTGAGAATCAGTTCTTGTACATAGACTCTGAGAAGGGCCAAGTTGCTTGGCAGGTGAGGGAGGTGGAAAGGCATTTTGGATGACGGAGCAGCAGTGCAAGGGACTGAAGCAGCATGGTCATCCATGTGCCACAAGCTTGCAGGATGGGTGGGGACAGGCCAGCCATAGAGCCCAGGCTCCCCACACAGTAGCCGAACAGCTCCTGGCAGGGTTGCAAAGTGGGACTTTGGCCCAGTTTGGTTCTTCTTCACATTTTTCAAGAAAACCTAGAGATCTGAATACTTGCGTGAGATCTCCAGACTTTTTGTTTTTGTTTTTTCATTTTTTTTCCCCCCAGACTTTCAGCTGTTAGCTAACAACTAAAAATAAGGCACAGGCCAACAAAACAGGTCTTCAGGTAAAACCTCAGAGTTTGGGCAGCTCTGCATCCTGGATCTTGTGTTTGTAAGGATTGTAATTAGAATACGTGCAATTTTTTCCCACTTAACATGTCGTGAATATTTTCCATGTTTATGTAATCCTTTGAAAGCTGTTTACCATGATTACATAATGTGTGGGACGTGTCGTGATTTGCTTCACATTTTACCTCCTGTTAGATGCCAAGGTGGCTGGGTGGAGTCTTAGACCCACCCCAACCTGTTTTATCTTTCATTTCCCTCAGCAGAGCATTATAAAGTGTCAAGTGTCCTTTCCTGAGAGCCCTGGAGATCTTGGGATGTTAATGCAGAAAGGGATTTTTAGGACCATCTACCCCTACTCTTTTAATTTTCAGTTGAGTAAAGAAGAGTTAAAACTTGTGTCTAGGGGCTGGGGATTTAGCTCAGCGGCACAGCACCTGCCCAGCAAGCGCAAGGTCGTGAGTTCGATTCCTGGTACCGGAAAAAACAAACAAACAAACAAAAAACAAAACATGTGTCTATTATACCAGAACTGTGCTAAATCTATACAATTTTGGGGAGAATCCATACTTTTTTTTTTTTTTTTTTTGGTACAAACTCAGGACCTTGTGCTTACCAGGCAGGCACTGTGCCACTGAGCTATATCCCTGGCCCTGAGAACACATATTTTTATGATATTTAGTCTTTTATCTAAAAAACATGGATATAGTTTTATTAGATTTATTCCTAGCTTGCTTATGTATAGGTATATGTCATCTTTGTTGTTGCTATTGTAAATGGCATTTTAAAAAAATCTTGTGTTTTCTAATTGCTAGTGCTTTTGAGAAATGCAAGTGAGTTTTGTATCTACTTACCTTAGTTAACTCTCTTAGCGATAATTTCCCACAGGTGTGGTTTTTTTGTTTTTTTGTTTTTAAGATTTCTGTGTTGAATTTATATCTGCAACTAACAAGAGTTTTCTCCCTGCCTTTTCCCCCTTCTTTCTTTTTTCCATATCTTTCTGCAAAGGTTACCATCTCCAGCTTAATGTTCTAGAGAATTATCTGGTGTCTGGTCTTTTACTCTTTCAACATCTCTCCAAGTTGTAGGTGCTTTTGGTGGATATCTTTAATAGATTAAAGACGTTCCCTTCTACTCCTACACTAAGATTTCCTGTGGCTAAGGTTTAAACTATAATTGGGTATTAAATTTTACTGACTGATCTTTTTTTGCATTCATTAAGATAATAATTTGACTATTTATTTATTTATTTAGTCTTTTTGAGGCAGGGTCTCACTATGCAGTTCAGACTGGGCTTGAGCGCACTTTGTAGCCCAGGCTGGTCTCGAACTTGCAACGATCCTCCTGCCTCAGCCTCCCGAGTGCTGGGATTACAGGCGTATGCCACCATTCCCAGTGATAATCATTTGTCTAGTCTCCTTTAATCAGTTGTGGTGGTGAGTTACATTAATAGATTTTCTAAACCAGTCTTATATTCCTGGGATAAAACTGACTTGGATATGATTTGTTACTCCTTACTTAGGACTGCAGGTTTCTTTCTGAGTATTGCGTAGGTGGCATGCAATAATCTGTGACATAGAGACCTCTTCTTACTCACTCAGTTCTAGGTATTTTTAAATTCCCCAATGGAATTCTTCCTTGACATGTGAGTCTTTCAGATGTATACTTTTTAACTTGCATGCACATGGATTTTCATGTTATCTTTTGCTACTAAATTCTAATGTTAATGCATCAAGCAACAGAACATGGACCAGGTGCCTGAAATGAGGTAAGGCAGGAGCTTTGTGACATTTTGTATGTATCTCGTGTGTACTCATTGTATGCCAAGCATTTATTTTTTTCTTTGATTTTTCTTTATTTAACTTACTCTGTTTGATTTACTAGTTACGGGGAGACAAGTATTCAAATCTCTCGTTGTTATATTTATCAGTTTCTACTTAAAGTTGATGTTTTTGTTTTATAGTTGGAAGCACTGTTGCTAAGTGCATGAAATGTTAGAATTATGGTACAGTCCTGTGAACTAAAGATTTATGATCCATTAATGTAGTGACCAGTGTTATGTCAATAATGTTTCCTACTTTAATATTAATATCACTAACTCACTTTTCATCTGCACAGCCTGGTAGGTATTTTTGATTCTTTGATTTATAGTCTTTTTGTGTCCTTACATATTAGGAGTATCACAGTACATACGCATGTATATGCTGTGTAGTAGATATTAATACGTGTAATATATAAACATATTATATATAAAACACACATATACATACTATTTACCAGTTACCTAGTTTGATTGTAGTCCATGCACATGCATTTGCAATTGTTGATGTATTTGGGTCTATTTGTACTGTCTGACTACATGCTTTTCATTTATTCTAATCATGTTTTCAGTTTTTTCTTCTTTTCTTGTATTCTTTGGGGCTTATATTTTTTTCTCTTTTTTGTTCCATTTCTCTGTCCCTCTATGTGTTTGGAAATTATACACTGTATAGATTTTCTTTTACATTTTATAAGCTATTTTCACATGTACAGTTAAATTACTAATGTTTAAAATTAATCGGCATTTCTATCTTCCTCCCAAATAATGCAAATTTCTCTTTTCACCTGTGTCTTAAACATGTCTTCCAATTTATGAACTATTTTTATGCAGTCTTTTAGCTTAATTCCACTTTCCCTGTCATAATTAGGTGATGTTGTTTTATGTATTCAGTATTTGCTTGAATTTGCCTGCATATTCACGAGAATATTTGCTCAGCATTTCTCACTGTATCTCAAGTCTTATTTCCAGATTTTCTCTTCTGTTTGGGGTTCACCCTTTTGAATTTCTGCAGGAGGATATCTTAGTTTTAAACTCTGATTTTGATGGTCCGAAAATTTCTTTACTTAGTCCATGTCCTTGTCAGATGGTTTCTCTGGGTATAGAATTCCAGTTATATTCTCTTGACACAGTGAAGATATGATAATGTTTCTTATAGCCCCTGTCAATTATGTTAGTAGCTTAAAATAGCATGGAGCTTCTCCATCAGTTTTGGGGGTCAGGTGTCTATCATGGACTCAGTGAGGTAAAATCAACATAGAGCAGAGCTTTTGGAGCAAAGTGAGGCTGTTCCTCATCCCTCTTGGCTTCTATTGGCTGCTGATGTCCTTGATTTGTGGCCACAGCCCTTGAGCCCCTGCTTCTGCCATCACAGGCTTTCCTCTCTCTGCAGCCATAGGTCCCTCTGCTTCCCTCTGATCAGGACACTTTGGTCACAATGGGACAAGAAAACTGGGGCTGTTCCATCCATGTCAGTATCTTTAACTTAATCACACCCTCAAAGTCCCCTTATGACAGAAGGTAACATGTTCATAGATCCTGGGGAGTCAAGCTTTGACATTCTTGCTGCTATGAATCATCACATATGTGTGGCCCTTATCCGAAATTCTTAGCATTAGAGGTGCTCCAGATTGTGGAGGGTTGTTTTGTTTTGTTTTGATTTTGGAACATTTGTACAGATTTTACCAGTTGAGTATTTCAAATCTGAAAATCAAAACTGCTCTGAAACCTGTAACTTTTTGAGTGCTTATATAATTCTCAAGAAATTTTGGTTTCAGAGTAGTTCACATTTCAGAACTTTAGATTTTGGGGTGCTCAACTTGTATAATTATTGCTCTTTCATAAATAATCTGTTTTTAAAATTTTGATTCTTTTACATTTACTACATGGAAGTTTTACTGTGATATATCAGTTATGAGCTTATCCTTTACCTTTATTTCTCTTGTTTCTTACAAGCGATTGTCTCAGATTGTTTCCTTGCCTTCATTCCTTGTATCATTGTCCTTGGGCTCTACAGTTAGGATTCACGATGCCCATGAGATGTCTCACTCTATCTTTGGTGACTTTCAAGCTCTCTTTCATGTTTTCATCTTCTTCTTTCTCTGCGCTGCTTTCTGAACAATTTCTTTACTGTCTTTTTTTCAGTAGTGTCTAACATGCTCTCCAATACAGCCATTCATGTTAATCTTTTTATTTTTAAAAGGATTGTACAGCAACATTGGCTTTTATGGGGAGGGCTGTACTGTTCTGAGCTTTGCTACATGTACAGATTCATATAACTACCACTGAGATCCAGAATGCCTCTATTCCTTCAGAGTCCCTGTGTCACTGCTTTGCAGCATGTCCTTGTTCTGTTCTCCATCCCAATTTTCTCATTTATAGGCTGTCCTAAGAATGAAACTAGATAAGACGTAACCTTTCCCATAGCACAATTATCTTGGGGAGTTGTCTAAATAGTTGAAACTGCTTCCTTTTTATTGCTGACTTCTCCCTTGGCTAGACACACCATCATCTGCTCATTGATTCACTTACAGATGGGCACATTGGCTGTTTCCAGTTGTGTTAGTCAGCTTTCTATCACTGTGACAAAATACCTGTGAGCAACAACTTAATAAAGAAAAAGGTTTATTTTTGGCTTATAATTTCAGAAGTTTTCATCCATGGTCTTTGGGCACTATTGCTTTGGGTCTGTAAAACAGCAGGTAAAACAGCACATTACAGCAGGGAGCACAAGGCAGGAGGAAGCCTGTTTGCCTCATGGCTGCCAGGAAGCAAAGAGCAAGACAGGAAGGAGCTGGCTTTTCTGCTTCTCCTCCAAGGGCACCACCCAATGACCTAACTTCCTTCAAGTAGGCCCAGCCTCCAAAGCTCCACCCCCCCCCCCCAAGCACCAGCCTGAGGTCCAAGTCTCTCACATATGTACCCTTGGGGAAAATTGCAGATCCAAATGACAGCCCCAGTTTTCAGCAACTCTGAAGAGACTTGCCATAAGCATTTGCATATAAGTTTTGCATGAATATACATTTTCATTCTCGAGGGTAAATACTCAGAGTGGGATTGCTGGGTATTTCGATATGTATATGTTTACAGAGTGGCTGTATTATTGTGCTTTCCTACCAGCAATGTTTGAAAGTTGCAGCTGCTCCATATCCCAGTATTTTTAATATTAGTTTTTCTTTTTTTAAATTTTATTTTTATCAGTACATGTTTGCAGTACATAATCACTGCATTCATCATAGGGAGTTTATACTCCCTAGAACATAACACACCTTAATTCTGTTTTCATCCCCCGCTCCTGCTCCCTGCTTTAGCTTTTCTAATAGACCCGTGGTGGTCTCTTATCGCAGTTTTAAATTGCATTTCTTTAATGGCTAATGATACTGTACAACTAACTATTTAGAGCTTACTTCCTGTTTGTGAACTGCTCAAATTGTCTGTTGCACATTTAAAAATTGGACTATTTATTTTCTTACTACTGAGTTTTTTGCTTTACCTGTTCTGGAAACAAACCTTGTGCAGAATATGTGGTTTGTGAATTTTTCTCAGTCTGTAGCACATTGTTTTATTTTACTAATTAATTAATTAATTAAGTTTTAGTTTTTATTAGTACATGTTTCAGTACATTATGATTACATTCATTGTGGGGAGTTGGTCCCTGCACATAACACATCTTCATTCTTTTTTATCACCTTTTCCTCCCCTTCCCTATCTCTTTGGCCCCTTTCCTTTTGCAAGTTTTATCTCCTTGTATCCTATTGTCTATCTATCTATCTGTCTATCATCTATGTTTCTTTTTTTTTAAGTTGCAGTCGCCAAAATTCAGGAAACATTTATTCCATATGAGTACGCTAAGTATGTCCATTACAACACACAATGTATTGAATTATGAAGATTCATATTGGACACAACCACATCCTTTCATTGTCAGGTGCACACATTATCCATGCATTGTGTCTGCACTCTGGTCACTCAGCAATAAGTCTTGAGTTTATCTGTTTACATAGCTGTTTAGGGGCTGGGGATTTAGCTCAGTGGCAAAAGCGCCTGCCTGGCAAGCGCAAGGTCGTGAGTTCGGTTCCCAGTACCGGAGAAAAACCAAAAACAACAACAACAACAACAAAAAAATACATAGCTGTTTACCTCTTGTTCACATGTGCCCATTTGGGTATTTACAAATAATTATAATATATGATCATTTATTTTAAGTATTATTGTCAATAATATTATTTATAGTTAATTCTATATTAATATTATTATAATTCAATACATCCATTATATGTTGCAACAGACATACTAAATGTGTCTGTCTGGCTGATGGTCTTCACTGGGGCTTGTGTTTGGAGTAGGGCGTGTGTTACAAACATTCTCAAAAATTGTGCTAGAGCTTATTTTCCAGTTAGGTCTCATTTTCAGAGAAATAAGAGATGTAGCCTTTTCAGACTTGCTTCCTTCAGTTAGTGATCTGCACTGAAGACACCTCCCTGTTTTATCATAGCTTGACAAGTTCATTTCATTTTGACCCACAAAAATATTCCCTTGATAGGATGTTTCATAGTTTATCCATTCATCTACTGAAGAATATTTTGTTTGCTTCCAAATTTTGGCAATTACATAAAAATTGTTATAGACATCTTTGTACAGGTTTTCATGAGGACATAGATTTTGAATTCATTTGGGCAAATACCCGAGTGCAACTGCTAGAGCTTATAGTATGTGTAGATTTGTAAGACAGTGAGCAAGTTTTCCACTGCGGCTGTGCCATTTTGCACTCCGACCAGCAGTGACTGAGAATTACTGCTTTTTCACACTGTTGGCAGCATTGGGTGTGCTCAGTGTCCTTCACTGTGCATGTACTGAGAGCTTGAGCTTTTGCTTGCAGTTCCTTAATGACATAATGGGGAGCGTTAATCATGTCACATGATTACTCGCTATCTGTACATCGTCTTAGGTTGGGTGTTTGTCCAGGCCTTTTGCCCATTTTATTTTTTTTAAACTAGATTTTATTGGTATATTTTAGATATACAAAATGATCACATTCATCACAGAGAATTTGTAGCTGTACAAGATAGAACTTGTTTTTTCCCCATTTCCCCACCCTCCCTTCAATCCCTCCTCCCCTCCCCATTTACAAAAGCTTTATTTTCATGCTTTCCTTCTTTTCTCATTTTTTTTTACTTTTCTCTTCTTTCTTTTTCCCCTCCCCTTTACCTTGTCCCCTCCCTATTTGAATATTTTCTTCACATTTCACAATATCTATTATACATTGAGGTCCTTATTTACACTTTCAGTTTCTCACACCAGAGAAACAATGTGGTATTTACACATGTATGTCTGATTTATTTCACTTAAGAATATACACTAAAGGTGCATCCATTTTCCTAGAAATGTCTCAAGTATATCCTTCTTTATGGCAGAGTAATACTCCATTGTATTAAAAAAACACATCTTCTTTATCCATTCCAAGATTTGGCTGTTCTAAACTGTGCTGCTATAAACAGAGTTGTGCATATATCACTGTGGTATGATGCTTTCAGTTCTTTCGGGAAGATACCCAGGAGGGGAATGGCTGGGTCAAATGCAACCTCTAGTCCTAGTTTTTGAGGAATCTCCACATTGATTTCCACAGTGGTTGCACCAGTCTACACTCCCACCAAAAGTGAAGGGTTCCTTTTTCCCCACAGCCCCTCCAGCATTTGTTATTGGTTGATTTCATGATGACAGCCATTCTTTCCTGGGTGAGATGGAATCTCAGTGTTGTTTTAATTTGCATCACTTGAATGACCAGTGATGTTGAACATTTTTTCATATATTTATTTGCTGTTTGTATTTCTTCATTTAGAAGTATGTATTCATCTCAGATGCCCATTTTTGGATCAGGTCTTTAAATTTGGGGGGTCTGATTCTTTTGAGTTTTTAATATGTTCTTGACTTGTTTTTTTTGTTTTTGTTTTTGTTTTTTCCTGTACCGGGAATCGAACTCACGACCTCGTGCTTGCCAGGCAGGCACTGTGCCACTGAACTAAATCCCCAGCCCCTTTAATTTGTTCTTGATAGTAATCCTCCTCCACATCTTTGCCCTCTTTCCTTTTGCAAAAGTTTTATCTCCCTCTTTCCTATTACCTATCTTTTATTTTGCCCTTTATTTTAGCATCATCATTTTCAGAGCAAATATTTTTACTTTTCATGAATTTTAGTGTATCAATTTTTTCTTTTGTGGCTTATGCTAGGAACTCTTTGCCTAACCCCAGGTGATAAAGATGTTGTCATGCACTTTTTAGTAAACATTTGCTGGATTTTTCTGTATTTCTTTTAGATCTATGATCTACCTTGGGTTAATGTTCATATAAGGTATGAAATTTTGGTTGATGTTTATTCCCTTGTACATGGATTCTCCAGTGTCTTTTGTTGAAAAGATTACTCTACCCATTGCACCGCTTTTTCATCTTTGTTAAAATTACTTAGTCATATCTTATGTGGGTGTATTTCTGGGGCTTCTCTTCTGTCCCATTGGTCTATGTTACCAACTCTTAACCAGTACCACACTGTCTCATTTACTGTAGGGTTTTTTTTTTTTTTTTTTTTGGTTTTTCTCCGGTACCGGGAACTGAACTCACGACCTTGCGCTTGCCAGGCAGGCTCTTTTGCCGCTGAGCTAAATCCCCAGCCCCTACTGTAGGTTTATATTTGATCTTAACATTGAATGCTTTCTTCTTTCTGTTTTTAGCTAGCTTAGTTTCTTTGCCTTTCCAAATACATTTTAGAATTGGTTTGTCTGTGTAGACAAAAGGCATGGTATGGTAGGTTGTTGCTTGGAACTGCATGATATATAGATCAATTTGGAGGAACTGAAATTTTCACTGTGTTGGGTTCCAGTGAATGAATGTGATATCTCTCCATTTATTTAGGTCTTCTCTGATTCTCTCATTAGTATTTCTTTCATTATCAGTTTTCAGATCTCATACATGGATGTTAGATTTGTACCTAAATCATTTACTTTTTAGAGGTTACTATAAATCATTGTTTTAGAACTTTGATTTCTAGTTGTACATTGCTAGTATATAAAAGTGTGATTGATTTTTTATAGGGACCTTGTATTCTATGACTTTGTTAACTAATCCCTATTAGTTATAAGAGGGATTTTTGGGTAGAAATCATGTTATTTTCTATGTACAAGTCATGTTCTCTAAAACTAGGGACAATTTTATTTTTTTCCCAACCTGTTTACCTCTTATTTCTTTTTCTTGCCTTAGGGTATTGGCTAAGATTTCTGTTATGATGTTGAACAGGAGTGGTCTTGAGTAGTCTTCCTTGCTTTGCTCCCAATTGTTGAGGAAAGTCTGTCACCATAAAGTACTGTGATAGCTGCAGGAATTTTGTAGACACTTTTAACAGACTGAGGAAACTCCATTGGTGGTTTGCTGAGAACTTTATCATGAGTGAATGCTCAGTATTGTCAAATGCTCTTTACCTGTTGAAGTTATTTTTTCATAGGCTGTTTGATGTGTTGGATTCCCCTGATTTTGAGTACTGAACTAGCCTGGAATTCTGGAGAAACTCCACTAAGTGGTGGTGTGTTATCTCTTCTATATATCATTGGACTTTTATTTTCTAATACTTTGCTGAGGACTTTAGTGTTTATGTGTATGTAGCCTATTTACAGTTTTTCATTTTTGTACAGTCTTGTCTAGTTTTAGTATTGAGGTAATGCTAGCCTCATGATGTGGTGAAAAATGGTCTCTTCTGTTTTCTGGGTTAGATTAGGTAGAATTGACATTGTTTCATCTTTCAATATTTGGTAGAATGAGCCAATGAAATTATCTAGGACATAAGAGCTATTTATTTTGGTGTGGGTTTAAACTCTGACTGAAATGTATTTAATAATAAAAGGCGACTCAAGCATTTACTTCATCTTGGGTGAATTTTGGTAGTTTGTGTTCCTCAAGGAATTCACTCCATCTAAGACATAGAATTTATGAGAATAAGATTATTCATAGTGTTCCTTTAACAATTTTGGATGCCTAGAAGGTCTTGTCTTTTCTTTGTTTTTAATGCTTAGGTGTCATTAATTTTATTGAATATTTTTTAAAACACTAACTTTTGGTTTTATTGATTTTTCTCTTTTGTTTTTCTGTTTTCATCTTCACTGATTTCTATCCTTTTTTTTCTTCCTTCTGCTTATTTTTGGTTTACAATGCTCTTCATTTCCTAGTTTTTTAAGGAAAAAATTTTGATTGTTGTTTGACAAGTTTTTTTTTTATATAAGCTTGAGATAGTCTAAATTTCTCTGTAAGTACTACTCTAGCTGCATAGCACAAATTTTGACATATTGTATTTCATTTTTGTACTCTTCAAAATGTTTTCCAGTTTTCCTTGAGGTTTCCTCTTTGATTTATTGATTATTTCAAACTGTGTTGTTTAATTTGTAAGTCCTGAGATATATTTCTCTTTTATTTCTCTTTTTATTTTTAATTTGCAATTTAATTGCATTATTGGGCAAAATTTATATGACTCAAATTCTTTCAGTCTTATTAAGGTTTGTTTTATGATCCAAGACATAGTCTATGTTAATGACTATTTCATGTTCACTTAAAAATAGCACGTTTTCTGCTTTGGGGTAGAATGCCCTAAACGCCTGTTAGGTCCATATGTTAATGATATTGTCAGTTCTCTGTCTTTGAAAAGTTTTGTTAGTTCTATTATTGAGAGACAAGTGTTGAAGTCACCAACTGGATCTGTGTGTTTTTACTTTCAGTTCCATCCATTTTTGCTCTTAGTCTTTTTAAGCTCTGCTTTTTAGGTTATATACATCTGGGTTTTTGTGTTTATGGTGAATGGATTTTTAAAAAAAAATCATGATGTGGTACCCCTATTTCAATCCTAGAGATTTACTTTTCTCTCAAGTCCACTTTTCTGAAATTAATACAGCTACTCAAAAATCCAATGTGTTTAGTTTTAGTAATTATATTTTTATTTCTATAAATTCTATATTGTGTGTGTGTGTGTGTGTGTGTATGTGTGTGTATGTTTGTCTTTTTGAGACAGGGTCTCGCTGTGAAGTTCAGGCTGTCCTTGAGCTCACTTTGTAGCCCAGCTTGGTCTTGAATTCGCAATGATCCTCCTGCCTCAGCCTCTCAAGTGCTGGGATTACAGGCATGCACCACCATGCCCGGCTACAATCCTATACGTTTTTAAAACCTGCTTTGTTATTATTTATAGATTTTCTCTATCATATTTCAAACTTCACTTTCATTTCTTTAAACATATTATTATTATTTCTTATGTTTGATCACTTCAATTTTGAAGTCTATATATTTGATTCTGCTATCTGTTATTTCCTACAGGCTTTTATTCTATGTCTTGTAATTTTTTATTGTGAGCTGCTAATTTTCCTAGAAACTTTATCTACAGGATACAGGATTTGAAGTTACAGCTCTATGTGGGTGGAGATCATTTCTGCCTTACAGGTGAAACTGAGGCTCAGGAAGACTAAGTGATTTGATGTGGGTCCCCAACAGGATGTGGCAGGCTGAGGACCTGAAGCAAGGACTCCACCTCAGGTCCATACTGTTTGCCTGCTTTACTGGAGTGAATTTCTTCACATCTGTAGCATCCTGCCTCTACTCCCACCCCAATCCTCTTTCAGGCTCCTCTTTTTTGTCTTTGCTTTAGGGTGGTATGGATAACCTCTGAGCTGCAATCCTTCTGAAGTCAGTGGGAGCTGAATGATACACAACATCCTGATGGTTCGCAAGAGCTCTTCTAATGGAGAGGTGTTCTTTCAGTCATAAAGACGTTCCCTTCTTCCATTGTGTTTTCTCCTGTGGTTCATTTCTTTGCTATTGGTGGATGAGGATGCACCTGGATATCTGATCCTCTCCAGATGCACCGTAAAGACAGTGGAACCTTTGGAGAGGACAATTGTGATAACAGGTTTTAGCCTGTGCCTTGTTGGACCCCACCTCCTCCTTCCTCTCTCTCCAGGGGTCCCCGGAAATCGTGATACAGTGTGGAGAATCTGTGTTCTGAAGACTACATAGAAGTTAAGGAGAAGTTAGTATCTCAGTTTTTTAAAATGAGGGTGAGATTCATATAACAGAAAATTAGCCATTTTCAAGTCAGCAGTTAGTGGCATCTAGTGTATTCACAACATTCCGCCAGCACCTCTCCCTTCCTATCCTGAAAGAGGCAAGAAATGAATGACAGGTGGCCAGGCTTCCCTCCTTCTTTTCTGTGGGCTGCTTAGAGGTGCGGCTCCTGCTCAGATACCAGCATTTCCCCCACTGTGTTCTGGTGCCTCGTGCCTAGCTGCACACTTTTCCCCCTGCCTGCACCCCTGTCATATGGGACTGGTCTCTGGATTCTCACTCAGGCTCTGGGTCCCAGGGCAGGGCTTCTCAAACCGTGCTGTGCAAAGGGAGCCCATATGGATCCTGCTGCAGTGCAGATCCGGCTGTGATGGTGCTGCCACCTGACCATGTCTCGAGTAGCCTGGTTCCAGAGACTCTAGTAGGACCAGAGACAAGCACAGGATGATGATGTTCCCAAGGGGTGGTGCCCAAGGCCGCCCCAGGACTGCTGGGCACAATGGCCACAGCCCTGGTTGACTTAAGGAAGCGGATATTCGTTCTCCCCCAGTTCTGGTAGCCAGAAAGCCGGAACCAAGGTGTGAGCTGGGTGGGCTCCTTCTGGAGTCTCCAAGGGAGAAACCGTCACCTGCCTCTCCCAGCTTCAGTGGCTGCTGGCAGTCTTTGGTGGGCCTCACCTGGTGGCCTCTTATCTTCTATAAGGATGCCAGGCATTGCGTCTGGGGCTACCCTTGTCCACGATGACCCCGTCTTACCCTGATCACAGCTGCAAAGGCTGTGTTTCCAAATAATGTCACATTTGTCAGAGCCAGGGTTAAGACATGAACCTATATTTTGGGGGACACAGTTCAGTCTCCTGTGAGGTCGGAGGTCATGCTGCTGCCAGGGAGAGCAGAGCCAGCTGTCAACACCACAGTAGGTGTCCCTTTCATCCCACCCATACCATCCCGAGTGCTTCAGAGCTGCTCCTGGTGCCAGAGGCTCAGGTGAGGACACAGAAGTCTCCCAGACCAGAGGATTAATGGGGGTGTGTGACCTCTCTCAAGTGACCTACTCACCTGGGGCACCCCCAGGTACTCCTAGTCAGACCCCAAAACCCAGCTCAGAAATCCCCTTTCCTGAATCTCAGTTCCGGGTGGGACTCCTCCTGGTTTCCACTGTGACCACAGAGCAGTTCATCTGCAGCTTTATTGTTCCCAGGCCAGCCAACAGCCTTACTATCCAGTGGGTTAGCCCAATACCCTGGTGGTGGTGCTTGACATTTCTCTTTCTCCCCATGTACATCCAGTCCCTCAGTGAGACCTGTCAGTATGACCTGGGACCCACATCCAGGCCAGCATCCCCACGCCCTGCCTCCCACACTGTCCTGGGCACCAGTCCCCCCTGTGCCCAGCCTGCTGCCTCCTTCTTGCCTCCAGTGACCCTTCCTGTCATGGCTGACGTGGACCCAGCACAGACACGGACCAGGCTATGTCACTTTTCAGATCCCGGGGAGGTCCGCAACACACAGTTCAACACCCCCAGTCCTCAGCATTATGAGGGAGAAACCTTACTCTGGCCTGGCTGGTGGCCAGCCTCCCGCCTAGCCTCTGAGGGTTTGGGGCTCCAGAATACTCTTGACTCAGCCTGTCCTATAAGCAGCTCCAGGCAGATCCCTGGACAGTCATGCTGCACCCCAGGGCAATTGTCACCTCCTCCCTGATGCCTTTCTGGGCTGTCCTGGAGACAGTGGGGGCCACTCATCCTGGAGCCTGCAAGGAGTTTTACCTCTCTTCACAGTGCTTTTCTCACCTGACGCCGACAGTGTTCATTTACTTTTTAAATTCATCTCCTTCACCGGAAATGCAAACGCAGGGACTAGACCATGAAGACAGAGACTGGGACAGTGCCTGCTTCTGGAATGTTCTTGAGCTAGGTTGGATAGCATCCTCACAAAATCCACATGCAAAGTCTGGATCCTAGATCCTAAGCCTTAGAATGTGACTATGTCTGCAAATGGGGTCATTGCAGATTGACATGATCCAATAGTCTGAGGTCTCAGTGTGTGTCTGTGGGCAACTGACATGTGGTGACAGGACACGGGGAGAAGCCCACATGATTATGGAGGTGGACAGCAGAGCGGTGTGGTCATAAGCCAAGGAGCGCCGGTGATTTCTGGCAAGGCCAGGAGCTGGCAGAGGCAACCTGTCCTAGAACCACCCCTGATTTCAGACTTCTGGCCTCCAGAACTGTGAGCGAGAACAGTCCTGTTGTTTGAAGCCACCTAGGTGCAGGGCGTGCTGTTGTAGCAGCTCGGGGGAAGCTCATACACATTCCAGTAAACACTTGGATAAAGCGGGATGACGCACAGACAGGGGAGAGGTGGCACGCAGCACATTCAGCATCTCCTGCTGGTTTTCAGTGAGCCCCTGAGTGCATCTCGTTCATGTGCTTAAATCCATGGAGTGTCTTATTTGACCAGGCCTCTCTGGCACACAGTAGGCCCACAGCACAGGAATCTAGGCATGCGATGCTGGTTTCCAAGGATCGCTTAACAAAATGTGGCATAAATCTTGCCCAGAGTGCAGAGTGCTTGCTGGAAGGGAGCGCGGGAAGTGGTCGGGACGTCCCTGGCCGCCTGCAGGCAGCGGGAAGGGTGAGGCCTCAGGGAGGGAGGCTCGGCCCAGACCCACAGCGCTGCTGCTAGTCGCCTTTGCCCCAGAAACGGACGTCGGCAGCTTTCTCTCTCCTGATGCCGAAGCTGGCAGGGAATTTCCTGGAAGCCATTGTGATATTTTGGATTGTGCCCCCAGGGCCTTCTTGGAACTCAGGACAATGGGGAGCAGCCTCCTGCGCACAATGATAGCTCTGTTGCTGTTGTTAATCAAAATCAAAAGCCTTGTAGTCTTGAGAGTGACTGAATTATCCAAAATATGTCTTCAAAATTTCCGCAGGACTCAGCCCCCCGCCAAGGCTGTGGAAGGAAGTGTAGAAGCAGGCAACTAAGGGCCCCACCCAGTAAGCTGGGGTGTTTGGAAACCCCACCCCCAGGTGAACTTGATTCCTAGAAGTTCAAGGAGAGGAAAAACCTCTTTGAAAGCCAGTGGGCCTTGTGGTTGGGAGCACGTGGCCGCCAGTTGTTCCTCGCCATGAGCTGCCCTTCCAAAGCGGACGGGCCACACCCAGAGCTGGAATTAGTCAGGCATCTTTTAAATGTTTGGAGCTCAGCAAAACCCCACATCCATTTGCCAAATTATTCTTTGTTTAATTATTAAATCCGGGTGTATTCCAAGGGGGTTGTGATCCTGCGTGTGATACATCGCTGGTGACCTCCCAAGAGTCTTCCCCCAGCCCCCTCCCCACTCACCCCCTGTAAACAGGAAGCTGACTTTCGCCTGTGTTGAGTGAACTTGAAGCAATGAGCACCCAGCTCAGCCTGCAATTCTGAACCCTGGAATTTCAAGAGGGCTCTTAAGGTGTCCAAACATCCTCTTTCCTGCTGTTGTGAGCAATCTCCATGCAGGGTGACAGCTGGAAGGGAAAACCCAGAGCGTCAGCAGACCAGGAAGGTTACTCGTGGGGCCGATGGGGGCTCCAGAGGGTCACACCAGCCTCCAGGGACACGTGCCCCGGATGATCTGGATTCGGGATCCTTGCTTCCTTTGGAGCAGGGTTCTGACGTTGAGACCTGTGCAAACACTAACTGATCCCAGAGGCTTTCTGCTTGAGGCCTGAGCAGGTTCCCAGGGTCTGCTTCCACCTCCTTGGGGTCTGGGGGCTCAGCCTCCCTTCCCGCCCCAAGGGGCACCAGGCATCAGGAGACCTGGCTCCTGGAGGATCCCATCTGGGGTTCCTTTGCCTCTTGGGCCTCCATTTCCTCCTTGTAACCCGATGATCTCTGAAGTGCGGTTGGACGTGACCGCTCTGTGAAGCTAGAAGGAGGGCGCTCTCGCCCATGCTGGGACCTAGTGCACTGCCTTTCCTGTCACTAGCTATGTGGTGCCATGACTCACGTGGGAAGTCAAGGCCCTGAAAAACGCTTTATGGAGATGAGCAGTTCTCGGAAGGACCCTTAGTGCTGGACAGGGTGCCTTGTTCACGGCTAACTGGGACGATGTGAGCAGATGACCCGGGAACTTCACGGGTGCAGAAGAGAGGCAGAGTTCGGCCTGGCAGGTCCCCCTCTGGCCACTTTGCCCCAGCGCTCCATGAAGCTCTTCTCCCCTTGAAAATCCTAGCCGTGGTCTTTGTTGAGCCCTCAGCGGGTGAGGGTGGCGCAGAAAAGGTTTCCAAGATGCCAATGCTTTGCCAAGCCTTGTGGGGCTGCAGCAGGAGGCTGTCCTGGGTGTGAGGTGGTGCCGGCATGGTCAGCTCATCGTGAATACCGACAGTGTGGTGACAGTGTGTGCATCGGGGCGTGGGGTCAGGGACAAGAGGGACCAGTGCTGGGACAAAGACACTCCTCGTGTCTGCACAGCCCTGCAGCACAGCAGTGGCATTTTTCCTGTTTGCAAGTCAAATGGGCTGCCAGGGGTCCAATGGGGTTATCCTGAGGGCTAGCCTATGGGAATGGGAGAAGCCTCCTGCGCCCAAGGACTCTTCCTGTGGTGCTCTGTCTCTGGGAAAGTCCCATGGAGCCACTGCCCTGACAACTGACCATGGGCAACGGGACCTTCCTGCCAGGCCAGTGCCAGGGAGAGTCTGGTTCCACCTCCCTCTACGGCCCAGGCTAGGGCAGCTATAGCCGCTGGGCTCTCCCAAGGCCTTTGTCCTTTCAAGGTGAACTGCTGGGTTCCAGGAGGGGCGCTGTGTCCTCAGAAAGGGGGGGGGATGAAGGCGGAAATGAGAGAAAACTGGTCTCCCGCACTCAAAAGAGACATCTCTTTCCTATCAATTCTTGGCTATTTTCTGCCTGACGCTGGGCTGGTGGAGGGAGGCCAGGGAAGGGTTACATTGACTTTCAATTCCTCCTCTGCGATTCCGGTCAGGTGACACTCAGCAGAGACTTCTTCCCTTCTGGGACAGGGAAGTCTGTCCAGGGTAAGTGTGTCTCTGTATGTGTGTGGGTTGCACTGAGCAGTCGGGCCAGGGCTGGGAGCAAGCTTGAGATTTTGAATGGATGATGCATTCATGTGGTTGGTGGCATACACCTGGCATCCCAGCTCTTTGGGAGGCTGAGGCAGGAGGATTGTTTGAGCCAGGGCCAGCCTGGGTGGCATAGCAAGACCCTGTCTTTTAAGAGAAAGAAATCTAAAAGTAGAAGTGAAGCCACAACCCCCATAACTCATTCTCCCTCCCCACAGGCCCATCCTTTATCCTTCCTGGCAGACGCTGTGTCACTGTTGGGCATGGTGCCTTTTAAACACCATGTTATCTAACAGGTCCTCGAGATTTGAGACTGCTAGGCCTGCAGCTGTTGGAGGGTGGATTCTGGCGCGTGTGGGTGGTGCATTCCCAGGCAGCAGGTGCCTGAGGCCGAGGCTCCCCTTTTCTTCCCGCTGAGACTGGTCCAAGAGCCACCTCCAGGGCCTCTGGCTTCGCTCCCCACTGCTCTCTGCAGGTGGCCCGGGAGTCAGGGTCAGCCGTCCCTGCTGCTATTCTGGTTGCTGGTGAAAGTGAAAGTCCGGTTCCCAGGGCCACCGCAGGCTGGGAGCCACTGTGTGCTCACCCGTGCCTCAGTCCCCAAGCCTCGCCCATGGGCAGGAATTTTGGTGCCTTGGAATTTCCTGTTTGACACTGCGCCTATCCACCTCCTCCGCCCAAGCTCTCTTGCTGGGTTATTGTGTTCCGAGGAGACCCAGCTGAGTGTGTTTTGCAGGGATCTTTCTCAACCGCCATTCCTGCCCTTCCCCTTCCTACTGGCTCTGATCCCTAGGAGAAACACTCCTTGCTACCTTTAAGAAAGCAAACATTTATTCATTTATTCCCCCTTCCTCCCTCCCTCCTTCCCTCTATGCCTCCCTCTTCCTTTCCCTCTTTCTCCCTCCTTCCCTCCCTCTTTCTTTCCTCTCCTCCCTCCATCCTTTCCTCCTTCCCTCCTGCTTCCTTTCCTTCCTAACCTGCACACAGTAGTCCCATCGTTTGAGCGCTTGAGAGAGGCAGTGACGACACACACTTCCTGGGGAAGGGCCCTGGAGGGGAGGGGTGGCCATGTCCACTGTCAGCAACAAGGACAGATGCAGGAGAAGCCTTCTACCCAGGGCCCTGAGTGACGGTGAGATGAAGTAGACCAGCCTGGGGGATTTAGGGGTGAACTCCAGCGAGGAAGAGTTGGGCAAGCCAGATGCAGCCTTGGTGTCACAGCTCGCAGCCTTCCTGGAAGTCCCACTGCATGGCCCTGGTCCCGCTTGTTCTTGCTTTACAACAAGGATGCTGGGCACTGACGGGAAGGAGTTGCTAGTGGTGGCACAGTCCTGGGCTCAGCGTGGCTCCCTGACAATAGCGGGGACATGAATTGGGTCCCCCGGCCCCAGCAGGGCTCCTTTTCTGGCTGTGCCTTTACCAAGCCTGGGCCTTGAGAGCCACAGAGCCAAAGACTGCTGCTCGGATTGACACCAAGCAGGGCCACATCAAGGTTTGGACCATGAAGGCCAAGGAAGAGGAAATGACTTCAGAGGTAAGATCAGGGCCCTGGGCATGGAGTATTGCTCTAGATGAGTAGTGGAGGTAAGAAAAGGATCGGAGCAGGTCTACACCCTCGGGGATTAACTCCAGAATAGTCTGGTGGGGTAGGAATCCGCCAGAGAGCTGAGCTCCCCTGCGATGGCTTTCAACAGCTCCACTCACAATATTCTGGAATCACATACTGAACAGCTCCTCGATGCTGGGCCACGGCCTCCCACTCCAGAGCCTCCAGGGGCTTTGCACTCCTACCCCATCCCCATCTGTCCCTGCACAGCCGCCTGGGGTTCAGAGACAGCATCCTAGGACCATCTCAATTTTGTTTTTAGTGATTTATAACATTTAAAGGGGAAAAGTATGACTTTTGGGTTACAGTGGCTCTTATGACATGCCCCTCAAAGACTCAGGTACTGAAGGCTTGATCCCCAATACAGCCTGTTCAGAGCCGGGCCTGGAGAGGTGACTGGATCAGTTAATCCTCTGACTCCATCCCAGCTGAATGTGCTGTCAGGAGGCAGTACAAGGAAGAAGGAGGCCGCTGGGGGGAGTGACCCGGAAGAATATGTCCTAGTCCCTGTGTTTTTCCCTCTCCCTCTGCTTCTCTGCTGCCATGAGGTGAGCAGCTTTCCCCACTACCACCACCATGTTTTTGCCTTGAAGCCAGCTGACCATGGAGGGAATCCTCCGGAACCATCAGCCAAAATAAACTTTCTCTTCTTTAAGTTGTGCATGTTGGTATTTTGTTCCAGCAACAGAAGCATGAGAACAGATATTTCTCGTTTATCCACTGAGTCCTGTTCTGTGTTCAGTGACTTGGTCACTAGCTGAGGAATTGTATATACTATGTACATTACAGTATTCAGAACAAAGAAATGGTCAAAGGAAATTCCAACTTGATGACTTTGCTTCTATTTGCATAAATCTCACATGCAGTATTATAATGTATAACAGAGCATAAAACTACAGTACTGTAATATACAGTATGATCATCAAGAATTACAGTAGTACATAAACAAGGGTTCTGTACAAGAAAAGACATTGAAGCTCTCTGTACAAAATGAAGATGGGATATTAAGTCTGAACAGTGTGCCTCTTCATGTCTGAAAATTCGTTAAACAGGTACATGGTTAAAGAAGGAATATTGGTAATACAGTGGCCTTGGGAACGAGGGGCCGCCTGGGTTCATTGGCTGTGGAGTGTTTTGAAATTGGGGTGAGGTGGGACCTGCTCTGGTGTCTCAGGCTGGTGATGCTGTGGCTCTGTCAGACCCCAGAGTCCCCCAAGCTGCCAGGTACATTCGGGAAGAACCAGCCTGGTACCTCACGCCGCTGCTCACAGGGGCACCTTGGAGTGAGTCTGAGGTCCAGCCTGGCTATCAGTGGCTTCTGAATGTCAGCCCTACACTCATCTCGAATGCACTTCCCCAGCCATGACCCGGAGCCCAGCTTTTTAAACATGAAACACATCCTGCCCAGTGTAGAAGCAATCCACGCTTCCTTTGGGTGAGGGAGTATAAGGAAAAACAGGTCACAATTATCCACTCCCACAACCTTCCAATCACCCTTGCCCTGGGGACAGTTGATGTATTTTTTGGTATTTTTATATAACTATGTACCTGTATAATGATGCCTATATAATTATATAACTGTATACATACATGTTATCTTAATTTAACTGGCATTATGGGAACCAGCATTATTGCCACATAAAAATGCTTTTTACCAACATGATTGCCCACAATGTTTTGTGATACATATTTATTTTTTTGAGATAGGGTCTCACTGTGTAGTTCAGGCTGGCCTTGAACTCACTATGTATCCCAGGTGGGCCTGGAAGTCACTGTAATCCTTCTGCCTCAGCCTCCCAAGTGCTGGGATTATGGGGGGCGCACCAACACGCCTGGCTATGACACATGTTGAAGTGAATGCACGAGTGAATGAATGGGCACAGGAAGGTTGGGGCATAGGATGGGCTGGGATCTACTGACATCACACTCTAGGAAATGCCCTAGGAAGGGTGAGGGCACAGCAGATACGGAGTCAGGAATCAACCGCTCATTCATCCTGTATGTCCAGCTGACCTCGCTGTGCTGGTGCTGAGCTAGGCAGAGAGTCAGCCTCCCCAGCATCCTTCGCATCATCTCCACCAGGAGAAATCTGCTCCCAGAGATGATCCCGGACCAGGAGGTGGGAGGAAGCTCAGTCTGAGGAAGGAGGACAGTGAGGAAGGCTGGCCCAGCAGGCCAGGCTGAGGGAGGGTTATAGGTGCCCTTTGAAGCTGTCTCAGCTCAGGCTGCCATGACAACAGAGACTGTGGCTCACAGTTAGGAGGCTGGGAGTCAAAGGTCAGGTGGCGGCTGGTGCCATTCCCGGTGAGGGCAGTTTTCCTGGTGTATAGATAAGGTGTGTAGATATTTTCCTGGTGTATAGATATTTTCTCTGTGTCTTCACATGGCAGGCACGGGGGTGAGAGGCATCTTCTTAACACAGTGCTGACTCTCTCACTCATGTTTTCACCTAACTCTAAGCACCTTCCAAGGGCCTGTCTCCCAAATGCCATCATACTGGCAGGTAGAACACCAGCACGCAAATCCCGGGGGCTGTGACTCAGTCTGTGGCAGAAGGGTTTGAACCAGGGCAGGAAAGGGTCAAACTTAGGTCCTGAAGACTCTCATGGCTGTGGTGGACAGTGGCCTCCTCGCCTGCCAGGGAAAGGCTGGGAGGGTCCACGAGGAAGGACCTCGGGACCCTGATGGCTATGGTATGAGGGAAAGGGACAGCGGGAGCCTGAGTCTTGACTGAGGAGGGGACTTTGGCAGGACCAGGGGACCAGGGACTTGGGGAGCTGGTGCCCCAGAGGCTAGTACTGGACGCTGCAGAGCAGGAGGGCCAGGTGGCAGAAGCCCCAGATTCCGCGGAAGAGGGACGAGGGACCACCAGACGTCACGACCAGGTTTACTGGACTCTGGGAACTGTCTCACAGCTCATTCTCACAGCTGCTGCAGGCTGTGAAACAGAGAAATCATGTTCATAACTTAAAAGTCCCTCTTGAATATTTTCAGTTTTTATTCCCAAGTCATTGAATGAATTCTTCCAGAATGCTGACACAAAGCAGTCCCGCTGGCTCTGCGGCTGCACCTCCCCTATCTACGTTTCACAGCGCACAATATTTCCCACGCTATGCCGTTGTATTATTTTTTACTGTAGTAAGAGGTCACCATCCTTACCAGGTCCAGGTGCACAGGTCGGGGGCGTTAAGCACACTCACCCTATTGTGCAATCTCCCTACACCCCACTTCCCCTTCTGGCTGCTGCCCCCTCTCTGTTCCCTTTGCAGCAAACTGCAAGAGGCATTGGCACCCTTGCCACCCCAGTGTCTGCACCCTCTTTCCAGCCTGTGGTAAGACACCTGTGCCGCTCCCTGCCCTTCCCCTGGCCTCCCAGAGGGTTGGTCCTCAGTCACCTCCTTCCTCCCTTCCCCTCAGCTCCCTTCCTCCTGGCAGCCTCTGCTTCAGGTTCCTTCCCCGCCATGTGCAGAGCCTTCCCAGGCCCTTTCCTCCTGCCACTTGCTCCCTGCTCTCCACACCTACTGTCCAGGGAGGGCTCAGCCTTCTCTCTTCCTCCACCCTAGGGTCCAGATTCAAAGGTCCTCCTACCTACCAATGTCCCTGCGCAGCTGAGTGACACGTCTCCTCCAGGTCAGTGTCCAGCAGCATGGTCTCCTTCAGGCCGCCTCTCCTCCCACCTCCCCAGCGGGGCTCACAGCATCCTTTCCGCCACCTCTGGCTCTGGGCTGGGGATATCCTGGACCCCTCTTTTCTATAGCCCTTTCCGCCCATGTAGCCTAGTGGTGCAGGACACACTTCCCCCAGGCCTGGCCCATGGGAGACTTCCCATGAAGAACCTCCCCTCTGACTTACTATGTATTTTTAAAATTTTTATTTTCTTAGTACACGTTTGCAGCATATAATCATTATATTCCTCCTGTGGAGTTGGTACACAGACACACCACATCTGAATCCCTTTTTTCATCCCCTGTCCTTCCTTTCCTTCCCCTCTTCCACCCTCTCCACTGGGGCTCCTGGGAGCTCTGCCTTCACAAGGCCACAGTCTGGCCCCGGCATAGTTTGGATCAAAAACCTCTTGCAACAGTGCATGCAGAGGCCCAGCTTCTGGAATGTGATTAGATCAAGGGGGCACTAAGCTTCGGAGTGGATTAACCCACCGGTGGCGAGCTCCTAGCTGCATGTGCTGTTGGGAGGCAGGGCCTGGGTGGAGGAAGTGAGTCGTTGGAGGGTAACCAGCAGGATATTGCTTGTCCCTGGCCCCTTCCTCTCTGGCTCCTTCCCTCTCTCCGTACTCTGGCAGTGGTGAGGTGAGCAGCCTCCTCCACTACACCCTTCTACCATGTTCTTTCTTGGAGCCCGCTGACCATGGACTCAAACCACTAAAACCATGAGACCAAATGAACTTTCCTTCCTTAATTTGTTTTTCGCAGGTATTTTGTTACAGGGACTGAAAGCTGACAGACACAGGACACAGATCTTTACCCATATCCTGGTTGTACTGCACCCTCCAGCCACACCTTCCATCTCTCTAACAGCCCACTCTGCCCTTGCTCCTAACCCTTGCTGCCCCTGCCGTGGGTAGCCGTGCTGCATCTGGCCACTGTGCCAGCCCCCCTGGTCTTCTCTTCCTTCCTTTCCCATTCCAAGTGCCTGCACAGGACAGAAGCTTCTGCCTCAGGCAACCCCAAGTGCATTCTCGCTCTGCCCCCCATTCCAGCAGCAGGGGCAGCCCTGGCCCCTCCCTCAAACACAGTCATGGCTCCTCCCTGTCTAGAAAACCAGGCTCTTCCTGTCTCTGGGGAACAAGTTTCAACACAGCAGAAAGGACGTACTAAGAAAATAAAAATTTTAAAAATATATAGTAAGTCAGACGGGGAGCTGCTGAGGGGGAGCTAAGACAGGCAGGGCATTGTGGAGGAGACAGCCACACACTGTGCGTCCCCTGCCACCATGGCTGCATCCTAGTACATCAGTCAGCTCTTTGGAACTGTAACAAGATGCTGGACACAGGTTACATGTTATGAAGTGAAGGGAGATGAGTCCACTTTATGTGGACTTTATCCACATAAAGTCATAGATGGCTGATCCTGATCTGTGAGTGGCTTGCTTTCAGGGGGTGACTTGGATCCACATAGCATACCCAACCTCTTGGCATCCTGTGCACTGGCCAGCGTTTGGCAGAGTTATTCATGGGAGGTCTCCATGGGCCAGGCCTGGTGGGGGAGCTTGATTATTTAGGTATGTCTTTGAAGGGAACTGTGGGGCCCTGTCTGTCTGTCTGTCTGTCTGTCTGTCTCTCTCTCTCTCTCTCTCCCTCTGTTCTTGGAGACATGAGCATTCATTCCCACTCCCTGTCCCACCATGGCATGCCTCCTGCAAAGGACCCAACCCACCAGGCTCCCAGGCTTGGACTGAACCACCAGAACCGTGAGCCAAAGCACATCTCCCTTCACTTCATAACGGGTAACCTGTGTCCAGCATCTTGTTACAGTTCCAAAGAGCTGACTGATGTACTAGGATGCAGCCATGGTGGCAGGGGACACACAGTGTGTGGCTGTCTCCTCCACAATGCCCTGCCTGTCTTAGCTCCCCCTCAGCAGCTCCCCTTCTGACTTACTATATATTTTTAAAATTTTTATTTTCTTAGTACATGTTTGCAGTACATAATAATTACATTCCTTGTGTGCAGTTGGTACACGTATATACCACATCTTAATTCCTTTTTTCATCCCCTGTCCTTCCCTCCCCTCCCCTCTCTTTCCCTTGATCCTCTTTCTCTTGAGAAAGATCTACTCTCTTACTCTCTATTATCTATCCCTTATTTTGTTACTTATTTATACTTTGGGTTTCTTATAAGAGAAACCATAGCATATTAAAGCTGTATGTCTGATGTATTTCACTTGACATTATGGTCTCAAGGTGTATCCATTTTCCCACAAATAACTCATTTATCTTTATGGCAGGGTAATACTCTACTGTGTATAAACACCACATTTTCTTTATCCATTCATCTGTTTATGAGCATATAGACCACTTCCAACTTTTAGTTATTACGACTTGTGCTGCTATAAACGTGAGTATGCACTTACGAACTGTCTAGCTTGTGACTCCCGTTCAGATGAGCAGGGCTCCAGTCTGTCATGGTCACTGCCTTGTCCCTGTGCCCTTAGCAGCTTTTGTGACAAGCAGGTGCTGTGGCATCGTCTTTGGGTTGTCCAGCGCTTGGAGGAAACACCTACAGCTGCCTCCTGGTCCACATCCTCCTACCTTAACATTATCTTGGTTTGGGGGTCGCCCACACCTTTCTACTTACTTACTTCATCTTGAACACAACGTGTTTTTTAAGCTGCTAGCCCAGTGATGCTTTGCGACAGTCACGCTTGTAAGCATCTTGTGGATGTGCCATTGTTTCTCCAGATGATAAATATTAGCTCCCCCCATTATCTTACTGACAGCGCTGCAGTGCACATATTAGCAAATTTTTAGTCGTGCTCCGCGGGATTATTTCTTAGGGCACCTTCTTAGGGGTGGGATTAGGGTGTCAGTTGGAGGATGGGGACCCCTGCAAGTACTGTCTACTTCATCCAATGGGCTGGACAAATGAGCATACGGCGGATGCTTTTCTCTCTAATGTCAAAAGAACAGCTCTTATTTGAAATTAAAATGTCTCCTGATCATAAAATTTAAAATCATCTACAGAAATTTGGTAAACACGGAAAATGATAAGGAAAGAAAAAAAAAAAGCTGGGTGTGGAAACACATGCCTATAACTCTAATGCTCTGGGAGGCTGAGGCAGGAGGATTGCAAGTTTGAACCCAGCTGGAACAACTTAGCAACTCAACAAAGACTTGTCTCCAAGGAATAAAGGAGGTGAGGCTGAGGATGTTGCTCACTGGGTTCAAACCCCAGTACCACACACACACACACACACACACACACACACACACACACACGGAGGGAAGGAGGGAGGGCAGGGAGGACAGGGATATCTTGGCTCTCAACACCAGGCTGCACACTGGGCAGCCTTCTTCCGGGTCCATGACACTCAGGCTCCTCTCCTTTGGTGGATGTGGGGACACAGAGGCTTCACTGGCTCCAGCCCAACCCTCAGTGCTGGGCTCTGCACTTCCAGCCCCAGTCTGAACTTTGCCTCCCTTTACCCTCGGTCCCAGCCTGGAGCACAGAGCTATGTGCGTAGTAGGGTTCTGGGAAGGAGGGGGAAACATGACCCTTCCTTCCTTCCTCCCTTCTGTCCTTCCTTCCTTCCTTCCACCTCTCAGTGCCATTGCTGTCCGTGCCAGCGCTGCCCTGGGGGACGCGGCAGAGGACAAGGTGACTGCTCAGGGCTCAGCAGGCTGCAGAGAGGCTCAGCAAGGAGACTCTGAGGCCGAGGAGCTGGGCAGCTGGACAACGGCAGGAGGAGTGGGAGCGCTGGAGATGGGAGGGGCCGCTCAGATGGAGACAGGGAGCCCTCACCCCCAGGGGCATGCAGGCACAGACCTGAGCCTGGTGCGGCGGAGCCCATCTCCCACTGGGAGCAGCAGGGCCACGTGCCCTGGGGGTGGCATCCGGCCAGCATCACCCAGGAAGCACGGAGGCCCTAGGCTAGAAAGGGGTGGGAGAGGTTCCACATGCTCTAGACCCCAGCAGGCACAGCAGGTTCCATTTTAATGAAGGTGAGTTTCATCATATGTAACCAACTGGAGCCATCATGCAGGCCTCAGAGACCCCATTCTCTGGGCCAGTGATGGGGGAGACCTTGGGGGTTCCTGGGAAGCACCGTGGCAGGGATGTAATCCAGCAGCCTGTGTGGCTGCCCCAGCACTGTGGATCAGCAGCTGGGACACTGAGGGAGGTGGTGGCCCATGCATGACATGTTCTGGAAGCCCTGGCTCCCGAGAGGACCCAAGAGGAAAGACGGGGACAGGGTGGCCCCGACTGAGTGTGTGGCAGAGGGCAGCCTGGTGAGCAGATCCGACAGGAGCCCTTGTGTTTCCTGGAACCCAGGGAGTATTGGGGCAGCCCCTCCTGCAGGCCAGCCCTGCAAGCTACTCCAGCACCCCTCAAATGTCACCCACTCTCATCCTGTGAGGGTGAGTGCTCTCCACCTTGGGCCTTTGCTGTGACCTTGCTGCAGTCCCTTCTTGTCCTCCGTCACTGTTGGAGTGAGGTCTGCGTGTCTCACCGGGATGCTGAGCCCAGCAGTGTCTGGTAGGTGCCAGGACACGGGGGTGGTGGGCACCCTCTCCCCTGTCTCGCCAGCGCCTTCGCCAGAGTACGTAAAACCCAGACTCCTCCAGTCCCGGAGGGAGAGAGGAAGCCTGGGCTCTGGTTATCTGTTTATCTATTTACCCAGCCTCTCATCTATTTATTTTCAACTCTAACATCATCTCATTAAGGAGGCACCAAGAAGGGAAAAAAAGCGAAATCGATACAGGTCCTTTTTAAGTGGGGAGCAGGCTGCCTGCGGCCTCTGGAGGAGGCTGCTTTCTGATCTACTTCCAGCGTGTGGGTGCCCTGGGGCTTCTGCGGAGCATTTTCTAAGATCCCTCTCCATCCCAGCCCAGCCACCTCCGTCCTCACCACATCAGGGGGTGGCTGCACGCTGCTTCAAAGTCCCAGCCACGCTCTGAAATTGGAAACATGCACACTTTGCAAAGTATCAATTTAGCAGCTAGCTCAGTTGGCCAGGCTGGGCAGGCCCGCTGGCCGGATCTCGCTCAGGAATGTTGCGTGGAGGTCCAGGGTTCAAGTCCTGGATTTGGCACTAACCGACTGGGTGACCTTGGGCAAGTCCATGCCACTTTCTGGCTCAGCTGCAGTTCGTGGAGAAAGCATCTGAGCACCTTGATTGATTGGCTCAGGTGTAGGGCAGACCCAGAAGGGAAAAGTTTTCAAAACCCAATCTTGAGACCCTGTGGAGAGAGTGCTCCTGACACACTACCATGCCCCACTCTTGAAATGACAGTGGAACTGGCAGCCAGCCTATTTTGGGACTCTCTACCAGTAAGCACTCTTTTGTTGTAGGAGGTAGAAAACCCAACTCAATGTGGCTCACCCCGCTGGAAGGTTTGGTGGCAGATGGGCTTCAGGTGCAGTTTAACCAGGGCTCTGGCTTTATGGTCCAACATTTCTCTTCCCCTGTGTACCTCTGACCTCTCACTGGCCCGAGCAAGAGACAAGTCTTGACTGAAGGGAAATCTTGAGCCTTATCATGGTTGGAAGATGGTCCTATTAGCTTAGGCCAGTCAATTTACTTCCAGAGCTGGGGTGAACCCCTCCTGTTCTGCTGAGACCCAAAGCTGTGATGGTGATGAGGGATGCTCCCACTATCAGACTATCAGGATCTAGGCTGGGTCATCCATTTGGGTTCCCCTTTGGGACAACCTCGAATGTGGCTCTAAAGTGGCAGTCCCTGTTTGCAACTACGGTTGAGGCAAATGGAGCAGGGGAAAGCACATTTATTGATCTCCTACTGTATGCTCACCTCCTGTATCTGTGGGTGGGCCATGATCCCTTCTGCAGGCCAGGAGACTGAGGCAGGGAGAGGTTGAGTGACTTTTCACTGCCCTTAGTGTATGGCTGTTGAGCTCCTGGTGGCTTTCAGTCACCAGACCAGGTAGTCATAGTGGGCGGGATTGGAATGTTCTTGAGTCGGGGATGATGGCTTGTGCCAATAATCGAGTCTTTATAGGTCATGGGCATCCTGGGGTGGGAACAGGCTGATGTTTAAGAAAGGGTTGAGCTGGATATGGGTCCTGCAGCCCTCACTATGATCCAGCCACTTGCCTAGACATCCTGCTATGCCATATCCACTGGAAATGGGACAGACTCCTGTTGTGAGGAGTGGCTGCGTCCATTGTGCTCCCCAGAGCTTCTTCATGGGAGGACCCAGGGAATCCCCTTCTCAGCCACTGTATGTGTCCTGAGCCCCTTTCCATGGGGGTGAATGATCCTTTGGGTTCCCTGGTTTCTCACACAAATCTCGGGAGAGCTCTGATTAGGGTGGCAGCTGTGCATACGGCTTCCCCCCTGGCAAGGTCCTATGAAATCTCAAAAGAAATGGCAGGAAAGTGTCATGAGAAAGACAGTCGTTTGTGTTAGAAGTAAATGAGGGCAGGTACAGGAAAACTGCCACAGCCCAAAGCTTTTTCAGGGGGTCTTGGTGAGGACAGGGAGCCCCGGCCAGGACAAGGGAGCTGGGAGGAGAGGTCAGGAGACAGGGTGGATGGGGAGCAGCATGGCTGTCTCCAGCATGCTGGTGTCCTCAGGCAGCAAGTGACAGGGACATCTGCCCGGGAAGCAGGGAGATGGCCTCCACCCTGCCCGGCACCACCATGGGAGAGGCTTGGTGGCTGCAGGTGCAGAGGGACAGGCCACCCCTGCACCACAGACTGGGTGGCCCAGGACCCCAGGCACTGGACCAGCAGGTGAGAAAATGAGCTTCTGTGGAAATAAAGGTGACAGAACAAATGAAAAAGAATCTTAAACACACCCACACAGAAAAGAAAAGAACCACGGTGTGAGTCAAACAGCCCCATGGACAACGACCATGTGCTGCGTTGTAGTGAAGAATTCTCCCAGGATGCCAAGGGAAAGGATCGAGAGACAGATCCAGATGGTCCAACATCTGCAAACGGAACTTCCAAAAGGCGCTAAAAGAGCAGAGCCAAGGTAATGATGGGAGAAACCATGGAAGGTGATTTTCCAAGTGGGGCAGGGTGGGAGCCCTCGGATGGCAGGGTCTGCGCAGAGGCAGGAGAGATCTGGGGCAGGGAACAAGAATCTGGGAGAAAGTGAAAAGACGGTTCCTACCAAAGACTGAAAATTTACTTTATAAATGTAAGCACAGACGTATGTGAAGGGTTCTTACAGGGAAGCAACTGAACATAGTCCTCATGTCACATGACTACCTTCTTCTTTTGGGCTAAGAGCAGCTGAAATCTCTTAGAAGTTTGTATTATGCAAGCACACTATTATTAACCGTAGTCTCCTGCTGTAACATATTTATCTTAGCTAACTGCAGCTTTGTGTCCTTTGACCTATGTCTCCCCCCACACCCATTACAGATTTATTTGGGTGAAATTTCAGCACAGCATGGGTAGGAAATCCTGCAAGCTGTCAGGGGTAAAAACGGGTCATGTGCGAGGACAGGAGAACTTAGTGGAATCAGCTCCCCGCCCTGCGGCCACATCAGACACCAGGGCACAAGACCTGGGGATCCGGTGAGGAATCTTACATCTCGCAGGGAACTCAGAGTCAGCCTGGCTGAAATGCAGCGTTCTGTAGAAGAGAAGATGAGGCCACGTCCGAACACAAGACCTGCTCGGCCGCTTTGCTGGCTGGTGCTGTGGCAGAGGGAACAGTGGGGCAGGGCATTAGGGTGGAGCTGCTTCCCCATGCTCAGCAAGTGTTTGTAGACAGCCCTCTCCGAGCTGTGGTGGGGCCTGGGCACAGTGACAAAAAATGGAAAAGCAAAACCAGACACCATCTTTATTGTCGTGGGATTTATGACCTCGTGGAGGAGGAAAGAAATGTAAAATTCTAACTGTGGTGAGTTCTGCAAAGGAGATGCACACAAGACTTCCAGCATTGGGAGGCAAGGTCTCGGGCTTTCCAAAAAAAAAGGATGATTTCACTGAGCTCTGGAGGACCAATGGAACTGGAGGGGATATGCAAAGGTCCTGTGGTTGAGGGAACCATGCAGTGGCCAGAGCCCAGGAGCCAGGGCTTGTGGAGAGCAGCAGCCAGGGCAAGGCTGGTAGGCAAGGCAGGAGGATACACAGGGGCACCAGGGCATCTGGGAGCCCAGGTTGGCATCTGACACAGCCACTCTGGCTGCAGAGAGGAGAATGGATAGGAGGCCCGAGGGTGGCGGCTGGCCAGAGGGTGTTGGTTCTGTCAGGGGAAGACTTGTTGGCCTCTGGACCAAGTGATGGCTGAGTGGGAGCAGCAGTGGGAAAATGCAGACGGATGGAGAGGCTTTGGGGTGGGAGTGGGAGGTCTGATCCAGAGCTTCATGGGAGTGGAGTCAGGCAGCGCATAGCTTTGGGCTCGTCCTTCCTCAGCGCTGCCTTTCGTCACTTGCGGCCGTGAAGACTTTTAACCAGATTGGTGATATGATCAGATCTACCTTCCAGAAAGATGGCCCGATGCCACCCACGCAGCAGAACTGTTCCACTGCCCGGAGGGTTTTTGACACCCCTGTCCCCTCGGGCAACCACGCTCCCTCCGCTGTGTCTCTGTAGCACTTGTCCCAGCTGTCCTCTGTGACCAGACCAAGAGCAGCCAGTGTGCAGGAGGAGCGGGCCGCCCCCGGGCCATCTACAGAGGAGCCGTACAGGCTGGAGTCCCCCAGAAGCTCAGGTATGCCGCTCCTACCCCCTAAGTTTGTCTGACTTGACTTACCGAGGTGGCTCTGGTGACTCGGGGTCAGGATGACTGGACACCCACAGGAACTGTGGCTTTAGATGAACTGGATCCTCGAGGTATAGGCTGAGCTGTGGAGTGCTCCCACACCCCACAGACCTCATGCCGAGGGGGCTCAGCCGGAAGTGCTTGGACTCTGTGTTCGGTTCAGGCCATCTTCCACGCAGGAGCCCTGAGACTCAGCGTCCAGGCATGGCTCCTCCTCTGCTGGCTGTGTGCCCTCGCGTAAGCAGCACAGCCTCTCTGAACCCCAGTTTGTTCCTCTCTGGGGTGCTCACCAGGCCTCTGGCCTTCCTTCCTACAGTTGACCCACGGGATGCTGCTGCCTCCTGTGGCTCCTGCAGCTCCTGATGGGTCCTCCACCTTCGCCACCAGCTGTGACCATCTGCACCCCACTGGGCTGAGTGTTGGAGGGCAGGACCACACTGTGGGGACATTTGTCCCTTTCCCCTTTTTTATTGTCCTTTTGGAAGCCTGAGGCCTGAACTCTCTTTCTGCTGAGAGGTTCCTCAAGGTACACGTCCTAGTGGGACTCGGGCCCAGGAGCTGGGAGGTAGGGAAGCAGGGACCAGGAAGAGGAAGCGGCCGTTTTTGCAGCCCATGTCTGAATGAAACACCATGGACAGCGTGTGTGCCAGGCACGTGTCCGCTCCACGCCGCACGGTCAGGACCCTGGCGGTTCCAGGATGGCTGGAATGATCGAGCTCCTCGTGTCGGCAAACGTCTGGGGTCTGACGGAGTCTCCGTACAGGGCGGTTTGGGGCCGAAGTGGACACATAGAAGAGTTGGAGCAGTAGGAGGCTGGGGAGCCAAGGTTGGTGGACACGGTGCTGGTGCTGGGGGTGCACCCCTCACAAGCTTTGCGTGCCAAGGCAGGAGCCAGCCGGATGCAGGTGTAGGCAAGGAAAGCATCTTGCACCTGGGTGTCTCCAGAGGGCCTGCAGCCTCTATAGTGGGTGAGCTTTCCATTCCCAGGGTTAAGCAAGCTGAGGTTCTGTCCCGGGCCTCAGTGTATTGTGAGGAATCCTCCCATTTCCTCTGCGTGCCTAACTCAGTCCCCTCTGTATGGGAAGGGAGAGAAGAAGGGAGGAAGAGGAGGAGGAGAGAGGGAGAGCAAGAGAAAGAAATGAGGAGAACCCAGTTCCAAGACCTTCCTTCACGCCTCCGCAGTGGTGTGAACACATGCAGCTGGGATAGCTTGTGCACACCTGGTCCCTGCAGGAAGCCTCTGCGCCACACTGGTCTTTGGGAGATGCTGTGGACACCAGGTTAGCTGCCCACCATGCGGCTAAGGAGGAGGAGAAGCAGGGTGAGCCTGCTGTACCCTAGACCCTAAGCGTCACTTGTATGTAGGTTGTTGATGGCAGCCCTGGCAGTGAGGACGGGGCTGCCATCAAGGGTGGACACGGGACCTGGAAATGACCACTCAGAGCCCTGCAGACTCAGGGGAGGAGGGAGCAGGCACAATGGGACAGTGGTAAGTGAGAGGATGACTTCTTTGTGGACCCGGGAAGGTTGGCAGGTGCCGGGGGCTCTGAGCGCCACCCTATTCAGACTCCTATCTTGGGCACTGACCCCTCCTGCTGCTCCCAAGTAGGTGTTAGTGTCTTGGGTTCAGTTGCTGATTCTGAGCACCCTGGACTTCAAACCCACTCGGCAGATGAAAGACCCACCTCTTCTTAGCTGTTCTAGCCCCTGAGCTCCACTCCACAGCAGAGACCCAGCCTATGGGCAGGACCTGTCATTGGCAGTGTCTGAGCACAGGCTGGATAAAACATTCTGCAGGAGACTAAGTCAACCCACGACCCTCACCCACCCCTACCTTCCTGACAGCTCCTAGATCTGTCTTTGCTCTTCAGGGTGATCTTGGGGATCTTCCAGACTCGCTCACAGGTGTCTGGGGCCCCGGGTGCCTCAGGGTTTCCAGGCAGATCAAAGACACCCTGCTGTTGACCATGTGGCCAAAGCCATCACCACAGCCATGGCACGAGTATAGCCGTTAGGTGCCAACCATGCCTCTCGGGGAACTGCTCCTCCGTGTGCCCCTGTGCAGGTGGAGATCTGCAGGGAAAATGCTCAAGGATCTACATGGGGGAAACACCTGTGTGTGACAGGAGCCTTGGAAATCACCCTCACCTCCTTCTTTATGGTTCTTGGATGGATCTCAAACCCTCTGGCTGACGAGTTACCAAGGGATAAAGTGTAAGGTTCCCATACTGACACCCTGGCTGATGGTCACATCCAAGCAGCAGAACAAGCTGGTTTCAGGGAAGCTTAGTGAGCTGAGGGTCTCACTCCTGGCCCCAGACTCCTGACTTCTGGCCCTTGGCCTCCATCTGTCTGCTATGAGTCAAGATAACCATGTGGCCAAGTCGTCAGATTCAGACAGGGGAGGACAAACAATTTCACTTTGGCAAGGGGCAATTAGCTGCTAATTCTAAGCATCGCTTTCCACTTGATGGGGTAAAATGACATTTGGAAAAGTAGTGAAATAGGATGACAATCATGTCTGCCTTCATAGGCTTCTGGTGGTATTGGTGGGGTAGAAAAGGATCAGAGAGAAGTGAAAGCTCCCTGTGGAGCCGTCAACTACAAGAAGACATTCAGGACCCCCAGTATGACACCAGGCCCCACATGGGAAGGCAATGTCTTGTGTTTGCAAACAGATGTGTCACTTTCCTGCATTTGGCAGTTAAAAATAACACTGTGACAATTGAGAGCCGCCTCTGTCATTGATCTCATGAGGCCATTCGGCAAGGAGCAGACAGAAGACCTCAGGATCCTCCTTCGAGCCACATGTGACATAAATAAGCCCGACCTCAGGAGCTTGGCTCAGAGTATGGAATAGCAGCATTATTTCTCAGTTGTTTCAAATGTAAGTTACCACGAAGCATCTAGAATGACGGGTATCGCCCAAGTGATGATTTAAACATTTCCATTGCACTCCAGTTGGACAACTTTCTTACGGGAAAGAGATGTGAGGCGCCTGCTGTCCTGTGTGCTAAGTCTCTTCATGGGAGGTCAGGGCACCAGACAGAACCCGGGGCTGTGGGTTCAAGTCCCCACTCTGCATTAGTTTGCTCCTGGCTTGGATATCACCTTCCTGCCTGGGCCTCTGTTGGAGGGAGTTTGACCAAGTCTCCGTCCCCTGTCCGGGGACCAGCGTTGACTTATGGGTTTTCTGCCTCCATCTCTCCACATGGACAGGTGTGCTGATTTTCTTTCCTTCCTCCTTCCCTTTCTTTCCTTCCTTTCTTCCCTGGGATTGAACCCAGAGCCTTTTCACTGAGCAACATCTCCAGCCCTTTATATCCTTTTTTTTTTTTTTTTTTTAAATTTTGAGACAGGGTCCTACTAAGTCTCTAAGTTGCCCAAGCTGGGCTCGAACTCACGGCCTTCGTGATTTAACCTCCATCAGTGCTAGTTTCTGAGGTTCCAGGGATACCCTCTTTCTCATGAGCTAAATTGGGCACTATCTCTAATGCTTCCTTGGTTTCTGCTGACCCAGTGTGGCCATTTCTAGTGGGTAAACTGCATCATCAAATGTCATGGTCAATTACAGTTTGAATTTTGGGCAAAGGATGAACCACTTTGATACCAGTATGTCCCAACAGAGGCACCAAATATTGCACAAGACACACTTGCATTAACAATTTATTTAAGGTTCACTTGTAACTGTGTATCTTTTTTTGTACTAAACTTTGCACATATATAGAGAGTCTCTGGATGGATGGAATGGAAGAAAATGTCCTATGGCCAGATCTTGGTGGTAGTCATGTGGATTCATGCACACGTGTAAAAAATCTACTGAGGGCTGAGGTATAGTTCACTGATTTCTAGTCTAGCATGCACAAGGCCTGGGATTCAATCCCCAAGACTAAGAGGAAAAATTCACCAAGCTTAAGGTTTATTTGTACATTTAAGATCTATTAGTTTCATTGCATGCAAATTTACCTTCATAAAAAGATGTGAAAAAAGTATTTTCTCAATCTGACAAAGGGTATACAAAGCAATAAGCAAATCTTCCCAAACTATCCCAACAACTAACATACTTTCTTGGTGAAGACTAGATGTTTTCCCCCTAAGATCAGGAACAAGATAATGGGCCACCTTTACTATTTCTGTTTAACACCATCCTGCAAGCTCAAGCTAGGACAGTTAGTTAAGAAAAAGAAATAAAAGTCATCAGGATTGGAAAGAAAGAAGTAAAACTATATGTATTTTCAGGTGATCTGACATGTAGAAAGTTCTAAGATGATTACTTAAAAACCATTAGCATTAATAAATGAGTTCAGCACGGTTGCAGGATATAAGACTAATATATCAAAAGTCAATCAAACCATTTAAGGGAGGCAAGAATAGACTTTTCAACAAATCCGTGCTGGAACAATTGGATGCCCACTTGTAAAGAATGATTTTGAGAACCTACCTCATAATGCCTACACAAATTAACTTACCACAGACCAAAGACCTAACTGAAAGAAACAAAACTACAAAAATCTTAGAAGAAAACATAGGTTTAGGTCTTCATGATTTTGGTTTCTTAGATATGACATCAAAATATAAAGGTAGTGAAGAAAAGTAAGTAATTCTATTAGAATTTTTAAAAAATATGTACATATCAAAGGAAAGTATCAAGAAAGTGAGAAGACAGCTCACAGAATGGAAGAAAATATTTGTAGATCTTATATTTGACAAAGACCTAGTATCTGGGATATATAAAGAACACTTAAGAGTCAACAACAAAAAGACACATATGGGGGCTGGGGATTTAGCTCAGCGGCAAAGCGCCTGCCTGGCAAGCGCAAGGTCGTGAGTTCGGTTCCCGGTACCGGAGAAAAACCAAAACCAAAAAAAAAAAAAAAAAACAAAAAGACACATAACCCAATTAAAAATGGACAAAGGACCCAAAATAGACTTTTTTCCAAAGAAAACATCCAGTGGCCAAAAAGCAATGAAGATGTTCAACACTATCAACCACTAGGACATTGCAAATTCAAAGCAGAATGAGATAAATTCAGGGTCACTGACTCAGAGGGCTAAAGTGAATGATACAGGCAGTGGGGAACAGCCATGAGGTGTGAAAAAGTCAGAGGCTCCGTTGTGGCTGGTGGGAAATGTAGAATTGTGCAGCAGCTGTGGAAGGCAGTCAGTGGATCCTCAAGACCTTAAACACATAGTCATTGTATGACCCAATCACACTGGTCCTACGTATGTGCCCAAGAGAAGCAAAAGTGTGCATCCACACAGCAACTTGTACCTGGATCTTCATAGCAGCATAAGAGCCTTGATATGGCAACAACTCAGTGGCCCATCAACCACAGGATGGATAAACAGCCTTCATCCCAGCCATACAGTGGGATATTACTCAACCGTAAAAGGGACAAAGCACTGCTCCATGCTACAATATGGATACGAA
Source organism: Chinchilla lanigera (assembly GCF_000276665.1). NCBI lineage: Eukaryota > Metazoa > Chordata > Mammalia > Rodentia > Chinchillidae > Chinchilla > Chinchilla lanigera. The sequence goes on from NW_004955422.1 coordinate 16,577,480, forward strand.
GTGAAAGAAGTCAATGAGTGTGTGTGTGTGAGTGTGTGTATCTGTGTGTGTGTGTGTGTGTGTGTGTGTGTGCACGCTAGAGATTGAACCCAGGGCCTCATGCATGCTAGGTAAGCACTCTACCCATGAGCCACACCTTAGCCCTTGATGAGATACCCAGAGACAGAAAGGAGAGTACTGTGTAATGTTTTCAAGGCCCAGGGGGAGGCAGGTGTGGACTAATGCTGATGGCTATGGGGTTTCTTTGGGGGATGATGAGAATGTTCTAAAATAGACAGTTGTAACGAATACACAACCCTGCAAAACCACTCAAAACCACTGAGCTTTACTTTTTAAAAAAGATTGGGAGGAGAACCAGGTAAATGTCTAAGCACCAGGGATGAGATGAAGCATCCGAATATGGTGCCCAGAACAGCCTCCCTGCCTCCTGCCTAACAAAGAGTGATTGGGCCCCAAATGTCAACCTGACAGTGACCAAGCATCCCCAACCTCGGGGATCCAGTCTGTGGGGAAGGGCATGGACCCTGGCAGAGGGCGCCTGGCCCAGCAATTCTCTTAATTCCTGACGCTGGTTGAAAACATGGTCTTTTTAATTTCTGCTTGAAAAATGATATGTGCTTGTTGAAGAGAATCTGGAAAATGCAGAAAGTTACCAAGAAGGAAGTAAAATTCACCTGGCATCCTAGAAGAGCCATGGTAAGCATTCTGGGTATAAAGAAGTCACCTTATCCACCCAGGTCAAGGAGGGCAGAAGGCTAATGAGAGGATGAGCTGTGGGCAGCAGGAAGAAGAGTGATAAGACGTGCGATCCTGGTTATCAGCATCTTATTTGAACCTCAGATAGTGTGAATGGACACTCATTTGATGCAGTAGCTGCTCCCCCACACCATTTTGAAGTAGGAGATTTTGGATTTTTTTCCAAATAATGTATCTGTGCCAATGTTTTCTAAAGCATCCAGCTTCATTCTCATAAAATTAATAGCTGTCTTTTGGTACTTGGGTTTCACTGGGGTGTGTACTAATTCAGGAAATCAATCAGAGGATTATATCGATGAACACAGAGGCACTCACAGTTGGGTGACCCAGCTGTGTGCAGCGGGCAGACACAGGTGGCAGCAGGTGGGAGCAGCGTCCTGGAGAGGAGGTGCCAGTGGGAGTGGTCAGCAGGGCAGGGACATCTGTCCGATGCAGATTGGCTCTGCCTATTACAGGTCAGCCAGGTGGGCAGTTACGGGACCTGCTAGCTAGGTCTTCCAGTCTTGGTTTCTCTGCGTGAGAAGATTAGCATTGCACAATTGCGATCCTATTTTCTATGCTGTTTTATAACCAGACAGCTCCACGTAAGGGCCTATGTTCCTGATGTGGTGTTTTATTGGAGGAGGAGCACAAGGCTCTCTCTGTCTCTGGCCCCAGACCCTGGGGCTGCACGAAGAAAAGAAACCTATGGAGTTGGGGAGAGGATGTCCAGGTGGGACGGGGCAGGCTGACAGGCCAGCGGCTTTGATGGGCTCTCGGGGGGCCGTTGCTGGGAGCATGGTGATGTCGAGTCTGCAGACAGGTGACGGGGGGACACTGACACCCCTCAGTCAGAGCTGTGGGGGCGGCAATGCCATCCTGGGCAGCTAAGCAGGGCCCCTTCCAGGGTGGTGCCTGCCCCAGGTGGCAGAGGCAGGGGCCTGTCTGTATTGGTAGGACCTCCCAACTCGGAGGCTTTGGAAATTCTCTGCCTGCTTGAGTATACTATGATTCCTTCTCACTGACAAAACAAAACCTATCTGGAAAAGTCCCCGGGGTTTGGGTGTTTTCCATACTCACAGGGGATTTCAGAGTGCGCAGGAACCGGGACGTCCTGTCCGGGCAGGCGTGCTTGGTGCGGCATTGACAGCATCGCGCACGGGGAGCTGGTCTGTGTGCTGACCCACGCCTCCCCGGTGTGAAGCGGCTCAGCCTGGGGAGACCCCGTGCCTTGGGCTTGAGGGTAACTGGGAGGCATCTTATTTGTACGAGGAAGGGCACAGCCTCTGTGGGATGTGGGCAGCTCCCACCCAGCCCCACCACTGAATCCCGCAAGGTATCTAAGCTATCTGTGCCCGTCTATCCCTTCATTCCTCCCTCTGTCTGCTGCCCATCTATCCCTCCATCTTTCCTTCCTTTCCCCTTCTTTCTTTCCTCTCTCCCTCCCTCCCTGCCTTCCGTCCTTCCTTCCTTCCCGTTCTCCTTCCTTTCTTTCTTCTTCCCTTTCTCTCTTCCTTCCTTCCTCCCATCCATCCTTCATCTATTTTTCATACATCCATTTTCTACTCATGTATATTTCTAGTTTTCCTTAACTTTTTCCATTTGCCCAGCCTCCTGCTCTTCCTCCTTTCTTTCTCCTCCTCCCTCTGCCCTTCTTTCTTTCCATCCAGCCGTTCTCCTGACCCTCTAACACTGCCAGGCTGGGTCAGATCCCAGAGATACCAAGGGGCCAAACTTTCCCTTCAATTTGCCCGCAGCCTCGTCGGACAGGGCAAGCAAGTGTGGCTTTTTCCTAAAGGTGATGCCTACCCAGGTTCTTGGGGGCCCAGAGAGCGCGCTTGTTCCAGGCTCTGGAGAGTGGGACCTCCCCATCCTGCCTGCACTGGCGAGGGAAGCGGGAGTTAGAGCTGGGGGTGTCCAGAGGGTGGGAAGCTGGTTTAGGACAGAGACAACCCGTCGGCCTATGGGTGACAGGCAGGGAGGGTGCATGAGAGCATAAGGCAGGGTCTTATCAGGTCAGGGGCAGGGCCAGGAGGGCTGGATGTGCTGTGGGGCTGGACCCTGTGCAGGGTCTCTGTACATGCACTGAGGCATTGCCTGCAAGGACAGTGTGCCCAGCTGTGCCTGCTGTCCAGCAGGGGTGGGCTAGTGTGTAAACTGCACTTCCTCCCTGAACCCTTTTGGGTCTGGTGTAGGGTGGTGTGGGGACTGAGCGGCAGATAGGGCACTGCCAAGATGTGGCCAGGCTGCACTCCCCTGTGACCAGGCTGTAGGCAGTGCCAGCTCTCTAGGCTGAGGGCCCTGCATGGCTGCAGGGATAAGGTCTCCTGACCTGGGGAGAACAGGTCCCCACGCCAGCTGACATTCTGTGTGGCTTCAAGGATATCCCTTTCCTCTCTGGGGAGCTGTCCTGGCAGAGTGGACATGATGGCCGAAGGCACAGGTTTCAAGCCGCAGGCTGACATTATGGTTGTGACCTCAGGTGAGTGATGTGCCCTCTGGTCCTTGGGGCCCTGTCCTGTAAGGTGGTTCAGTAGCACCCCGTGTGCATGCAAGTGGCAGCAGTGGCCATTGCCAGGACTTCGTAGGCTATGGTGGGAGTTTTTCAGGGCTTCTAGTGCTGGCTGCAGTGTGTTCAATAATTCAAGGCCTGCCTAGTGGGGAACACTCGGGGTGAAGGGAGCCAGGCCAGTGGGAGGGCCCAGGAAAAGCCTCGGGGTCAAGGCTGGGCAGAAAGGGATGGAGCAAGGGAGCCCAGCTTTGCAAATACAGGGACCTCCAGTAACTCCACACACCCCGAAAAGCAGAGGGTCTACCCCCACATATGAGAAGGAGTTTCTGCCCACAAGGCCCCCTCATCAGGAAGTGACAGAGTAGGATGGTCCCATAGTACACTCCTGTACCTTCTCTCGCTCAGTTTTTTTTCACAGAGGGTTTCCAGGTCACCCCATGGAAGGGCTCCCCTGCATTGACTGTGTCCTAGTCTCTAGAGGGGGGCCAGTAGCTGGCCCTGTGATCAAGGTGCTGACCACCTGTGGCATGTCCCAGGGTGACTAGGTCATCAGTATGTGCGTTTTTGATGTGACTGTTAAGTTTAGAACAGTTTTAGATTTACAAAAAAGAAGTGGATGTAGTACAGACTGCTTCCTTACATCCCACTAGATTTCCCTACTGTTATCATCTAACATTAACGTGGTGTTATTGGCACAAGGAATAAGCTGGTATCAATACATCACTGTTAACCAAAACCTGTCATTTGTGCAGTCTTCCATGGCTGTGGTCTAACATGCCTCTGTCCCTGGATCCCATATGATGTCCTGTGTCTCCATCACCCGGGGCTCCTCTTGGCTACAATAGTGTCACAGGTGTCCCTTGTCTTTGCTGGCAGTTTTGTGGAGCATGATCAGGTACTGTGCAGAGTGCCCCTTGGCTGGGACCTGTCTGATGGTGATCCCACGTGATGAGACCCAGACTGTGTGCTGTTGGAAGGAAGGCCCAGGCAGTGAATTGCCCTGCTCACCACTTCTGTCAAGGGTCCACGCTGTTGACAGGCTCATTGCTGAGATGCTGACCTTGATCTCCAGCCTGAGGCACATGTACATCCTGTCCTCTGGGCTCACAGAGGTGAAGTGACCCTAGGACATGGCCTGGCTGGGTGCAGAGTGGATCTTACCCTCCTGCTTCCACATCTGGGCTAATATTTCCACAATGGACCCTGAGGACTGAAGTCCCAAGCGGTGGTGTGAGATTCCAGGCACCCTGAGGCATCAGTTGTCCCAATAGTCTAAGCAATACCACTCCTATTGCCCCCATGGGGCAGGACAGCTGCTGAGACAGGTCCTCTCAGTCCAGCCCCTACGAGGTGGTCATCATCATTCATGGAGTGGCTGGGCTGCGGGTGCTGTTGGCACACTAAGCCTGGCTCTGGGGCTGTGCCAGGCGGGCCACATTCCGGCACATTTTTGCAGCCCGCAGCCTGGACAATAGCTGCCCTCTCCCTCCTCAGAACAGGCCTCTGTGAGCCGAGCTCAGTTGACAGCCGGGGCTGCTCTCACTCCTGAAGAATTCCAAAAATGGAACAATGTGCGCGCGTCCTGGGACTCTCGGGCAGCTGCCCAGGGTGTCCCCGGAAGGCTGTGGCCCTCTGCCTGGCGCTGCTTTGTAGCTGAGCATTGGGTTGGCATTTCCATAGGAACCAAGGGTGGGGTCGGGGGCAGAGTGGAAGTGGAGGGCATCCAGTCTCTAGACACCAGCCACCCCCCTCTGCCCGCTTGATGCCTGCGCCGAGAGTGCCCTAGGACTGAGGTGAAGCAGATTGTGCTGTCTACAGCACAATCTGAGACCTGGCTGCCATCTGAGACCTCAGTGGTCCACCCACCTCCAACAAGTAAATGAGGTGCCTTGGGAGCAGCAGAGTGGGGAAGGGGACCCCAACCATTGCCTGGCCCTGCAGCCTCCCAAAGAGATGCTGTGCGCAGCCAGACAGGGCTGCCGTGCCCCTCAGCACAGCCCTCCTGTGCCCTAGCCTTAGCAAAAATCTCAGAAGTCCAGCTGGACGTGCTGGTCCCTGGTCATTGTCCTAGGGAATCTCCCCTGTGGCTCCGCTGTCATTGGGGGCCGGGTCACTCCCTGCTGTGGGTTTGCACCCTGGAGGGTGTTTAGCAGTGCCCTGGCTTTACCCCTGTGTTCACTAGCACCCCTCCTTGTGACCATAAAGGACACATCTAAGCATCGTTGATGCCCCTAGGGGTCCAGTTACCCCACCCCCACCCCCCGCTGGGAGCTAACAGCTTATCCTCCAGGGGCTGAGGAAGTTGGAAGCATGGCTGGCACCTCTGTGGCACTCTGCCCATTGCAGTGTGAGGTCTGTGTCCTCTGTGCTAGCATCTGGTGGGCTCATGCTCACCTTGACCGGTGAAGAATAATGACAGCGACACCGTGTGACTTCCAAAGCCAGCTCCTAAGAGGCTTGCTCTTGTGTCCTGAGTTGCTCCCCAGGCAGCTATGGTGGGAAAAGCCCAGGCCACATGGAGGCTGCAGACTGGCGTTCTGGTCCATGTCCAGACAAGGCTCAGCCTGGGCATGGGCAGGATGAAAAGGCTCAAGACAGAAGGTCCTATGCCCAGCTGAGGCCCAACGGTATGCAACGGCGGTGTTCCATCCACTGTGTTGTGCCTGCCCCATTCCCAAGCTAAGGAATTTGAGAGGAAGGATAGGCAGGCCCTCTAGGAGCAGGGCCTAGCACGGACCCCGCAGGAAGACCAGGGTGGCCTGGGAGAGTCCCCTGACTCTGCATTGGCAGAGAGACCCAGGGACAGATGGACAGGGTCAGACTTGAATCCTCCTCTATCTTTTTTCTAAGACCTTCCATTACCGGCCTGAAGCTGTGGGTGTCTGTGACGTGGCCTGCCCAGCACCTGTTCCAGTGCCTCTGGCCACAGCTTGCTGATTTTCCTGGGGGCAGCCATGCTGCACCTACTTACTCTCAGGGCCAGAGTTCAGTGGAACTGGCTCTGCCCCTCCATCCAGAGAGTAGCTGACTCGAGCCAGGGCAGCAAGAGCCAGTGTCCGGCCAGGACTTGGGTTCAAATTCTTGGCAGGAAGGGAGAGAACCAGAAGGAAAGGGCCTATCTGAGAATGACACAGAGTGACAAGGAAAGCAGATCTGTGGAAGAAGGGGGAAAGCACCAAGTTCTGTGATGGGTGCCCGGAGCTGGCTAAACCTAAAGCTGCTGTACTTCCGTGAACCCTCCTTCGGCTATAGCCCGTTAAGCTGGCTCTGTCACTTGCAGCTGGAAGATTCTGGTGAAGCCCAGCTTCTCCATGCAGCAGCCGGCTGCTGTCCCCCCTCCCCGCAAGCCTCTCGTGGTCAGGCAGAAAGGTGCTGTGGGAAGCTGTCCTTGTGTCTGCTGACTGCTTATGGTCAGAGCCCTGGGGGCGGGGAGAGCCAGGCGTCTTCTCCTCTTCAAAGTGTGCTCGCCACCAGCACTGTCACCCTTGCTGCTCCTGCCTGCCCATCCCAGGAGTCCCTGACGTCCAGTACTGCCTTCTCCCTTCTTCCCGGAGCCCAGAGACAGGGGTCCTTCTGCCCACTTTGCAGGTGCAAGTGGTGAACAGAGGTGCAGGAGCTAGGACTCAAGCCTTCACCTTTCCTGCCTCAGTTTCCACAGTGGATGTGTAGGCCTGGGATCAGCAGGGCTCACCACCTCAGAAGATGCTGGTGGTGTCACCAGGTCAGCAGAAAGCATCTCTGCAGGCGGGAAAGACATACAGAGCCCAGCTGACCCCACAGGGAGCAAGGGTATTTATAGGGAAGGTGGTCCTGTGTGTGTGCTCATGGGTGTGTGTGTGTGTGTGTGTGTGTACATTTCTGTGCGCTAAGTCTAATGGGCATGGTGAGAGCAGACTCTTCCACCCTCCTGGGCTCCAGGGAAGGCCCTGGGTGGTCTCAGTTGTCACTCTCCTCCTTCTGCTGCCCCATCCTGGCAAATGGCTTCTAGTAGCCCCAGGGCACAGCGAATCCCACATGGACACAGGAACACAGGAGGAGCTTCACAGAAGTGCCTGGGCCTCCTTCTGAGTCCCTGGAGCTTCCAGCCCTGCTGGGGGTGGGAATGCTGAGGACCCAGCTACTATCCGCATGGCTCTTTCGCAGGGACACCAGTCCCAGAGGATGTTAGACACCAGGGGACCGTCATGTCCATGAGCTGCATCTCACCTGGTTCTCATTGATGGTCAAAACTGGGAGGGCTTCTCTCTGTCTTGCTCTGAAGGGACCCCAATTGTTTAGGGTCACCACAGTTCCACAAGGCCCTGGATTCTAGGACTTTCAACTCTGTCTGAATTTTTCCTCTGCCACTGCAGGTTGGAGGAGCCTTTTCCAGGTCAGAGCTGGCTTTACCTGATGGCCCCAGAAAGCCCCTATTTGCCTTGAAAGACCAGGTTGTACTCAAGGTCTTCCATGGGTCTGGTGTCCCTGAGGTCTGCGGCCCAACACTGTGCTCTGTAGAAAGTTCGGCCTCCCAGCCTCTTGCCTCCTTGGTGGGGGTGGGTCAGGCCTGGCTAACCAGAAAGGAACATCAGTGAACCTCCGGAAGGCGTCACGCAGGGAACAATTGGATGATGACAATGGAAGGAAGGTGGAGGATCTTGTCCCAGCACTTCCTGTTTTGATGTACTGGTGACCCAGATGTCACTGATAATGCCTCGGAGATGGTCCTGCAGGGGGGAGGTAGCTGCCCAGGACTGGGATTCCAGCTCCAGAGGGCAAAGCCAATGGATTTAGGGAGTAGCCGAGGGTCACCTGCTCAGTGTACAGTGGGGACCAGGATGAAGGGTCCCCAACTCCTACCCCTGGGATGCTACCTAGGTGACAGTACACAGGTGACAGCCATGGTGAGAGAGCTGAGCTCTGTGTGGTGGGGTTGGAAGCCTGAGTTTCTCCTTGAGAGAAGGGCAGTGCAGCCCGAGTCCTGGGACACAGAGATCTCCAGGCTTTACACAGAGCAGAAGCTGCTGGGGGAGTTGCTATCTGCTTTCCCTGGCCTTGTGGGGGAGACTGAGATGTCAAGAAAGCCTCCTTGCCGGCATGGTGCCACACATCTATACATCACACCTATAATCCCAGCACTTGGGAGGCTGAGGCAGGAGGATTGTTGTGAGTTCGAGGCCAGCCTGGACTACAAAGTGAGCTCAAGGCCAGCCTGAACTGCATAGTGAGACCCTCTCTCAAAACAACAACAAAAAAAAAAAAGAAAAGAAAAGAAAAAAAAAGAAAGCCTCCTTGAGGGCCCCAGCCTCTCTGTCCCTCCATTGCTTGACAGCTCACCTTCTAGGGTCTTCTCCCTGCCCCAGGGCTCAAGCTACCCCAGCCACCTTGGGGCTCCTGACCCCCTCCTCTGCACCAACCCTTTGGCTTCCAGAACGCTTTGGCCATCTTCAGCAAGTTTGCTTTATTTATAACCACCCAAGCTCAGGGGCAACCCCGATGTCCTTCAGCACGTGACTGGATGAAGAGGCTGTGGCCCACCTGGATGATGGGATAGTATTCAGCGTGCAGAAGAGCTGAGTTGTCAAGCCAGGGGAAGATGTGGAAGAACCGGAAATGTACACTGGCCAGTGCAAGAAGCTGGTCTGTGGACTCATGCACTGTGTGGGTGGGCCTCAGAGACATGCTGGAAAAGGAGGAACTAAGGAGACAGAAAAAGACCTATGGTTCCAGGGACTGTGGTGGAGGGAGGGAGAAATAGTCAACGCTGGGTTGAGGGGTGGTGTTTAGAGCATCCCTGCTCTATTTGATAGTGTGATGGTGGATACGGTACATCATACAGTTGCCCAGACATGCAGACTGCACAGAGGAAAGAGTGGGTTGTATGAGTTAATAATCTATTGATACTGTTCATCGATTTTTGAAAAATAACTCACAAATGCCAAGATGTTAACGATACTGGGCACTGCCTGTGTGTGTTTGGGAAGGCAAGTGTGGGAGTGCTGTAGTTTTATCTTTTTAAAATTGTTTTCTTTTTGAGACAGGGTCTCGTTGTCCAGTTCGGGCTGGTCTTGAACTCACTTTGTAGCCCAAGCTGGCTTCAAACTCGCAACGATTCTCCTGCCTCAGCCTCCTGAGTGCTGGAATTACAGACGAGTGCCACCACACCTGGCTTCTTTGTTTTAGTGCTGTAGTTTTTGTTCAATTTTGCAGTGAACCTAAAACTGCTCTAAGAAGTAATGTATTACTTAAAAAGACTGAAGGGAAGCTGAGTGGCGGTGTGCTGCGTAGGACCTGTGACAACGCCCGTTTCTGGAGGGCAAGCTCTCCCTAGTCTCCATTCAGGACAGACCCTCGGCAAAGGGGAAGATTGCTGTTTGCTGCAATCCTTTTCATTCTAAGGTTGTGAAAATGGTGTAAACACGAAGTGGGGACACAGCTGCACACTAGGCAGCTCTGGTAGAACCCTAGGACCAGAATGAGCCTACAAATCATAAAGTCTGAGAAAGCAGGACAGCTTTCACTGTGACCGTCACTGTGAGGAGTGACTTTCTCAGGATCCAGTGTGCAAGGGGAGTGAGGCATGACCGGGGCCAAGGCTGTGATGCTGCTCAGACCCCTGGTGGTTTCATCTTGATGCTCGGCTCTTGTCTCCATTCTCAGTCCGAAAGGCAAGGGGATGTCGCAGTGTGAGCGTGACAGTCTGCACCTCCATCACAGTGAGTTAAAACGCACACTCATTCTCTGGAATTCTGCAGACCGGACCTCTGACCTCCGGTCTTGCTGGACTACAGGGCGCTGTGGCAGGGCTGGCTCCTTCTGGAGGCCCCGGGGGGATTGCTTCCCTGTCGTTTGCAGCTTCATTGGCTGATGACCCCAGTGCTGTCTCTCCATCTTCGTGGCTGTCTCTGCGGCAAACTTGCAGGGCCTTCTTGCTGTTCTTGGATACACCTGCCTCGGTCATCCCCTCGTCCTGTGCACCCCTCTGCACTGGCCGCTGAAATCACCACCCCCATGCTCAGGGCATTTCCTGCTCTGCCCACTTCCTGCACATCACTCTCCACAGCCCTGCCTTTCAGTTGTGTTCTTCTTTGCTTGTTGGCTCCCCCACTAGCATGGCATTGAGAGCTGGGCTTTGTCTGCCTGTTTGGTGACCACAGTGCCTGGCTCCAGGGTGTTCTGTAAAGACTGTGGAGCATGTAGCAGGACACAAGCTGAAGGGAGCAGAGGCAGGGCGGCCGGCAGAACAGAACACTGTGCTGGCTGCATCTCGGGGGCCCGGGCGCGGGGCTCTAAGGCTGGCTCTGGGCCGAATGGAGAGCCCCCGCCTAGCTCACTAGGAAGTCAGAACCCCTCTCTGCCTTCTCAACCCACAACTGCCCTGTGTTGGTTCCTCTGTGAAGAGTTTTTTTGCAGCAAACCGATCACCATTCGTGTGCCCAGATGGAGTTTATGGGGCTGGTCTGGGTGTGTGGGTGCTGGGGTAGGTCCCAGGCTTTGGAGTCTAACTTTAAGGTGGAAAGACACCGGAAGGCACAAGCCTGGCTGCGCCGATCCAGCCCTTGCTGTGTCCCTCGAGCTACCATTTCACCCTCCCACCCGCCCCTGTCTCCTCAGGTGCCGGCGCAGTGGGTCCCCGGTCTCCGCCTTCAGGCTTCCCGCCTAGCTGGCAGCTCTTCTATTCTTATAGACAGCGACCCTCCCCAGGACGGGGCCCCTCCCAGGCTCCTCATTTGTCTCTTCCTCCAAACTGGGGGCTCCCGGAGGTCAGGGCTGGGGTCTTCGATGTCTTCACATCTCAGGCAGCTGGCGCACAGCAGGTGCTCAGAAAACTCGGGTAAAAAGCGGATGGCGGGCTGGCTGCATAATGAGTTGGTAAATGAATGAATTCCAGGGGGGCCCAGCTTGGGTGAGGGGGGAGAGGCGGGGCTGAGGGGCAGGGGGAGGCCCTCCAGAGAGCAGTCCAGAAGGCGAGGCAGTCCTGGCCGCCCCAGCTGAGCCCGAGCTGTGTCCTAAGACAAGGGCTGCAGGGCCCTCTCCCTGCACCCGAGGGCCACCAAGCCCGAGATGCTTGGAAGAGGGGTCTGGACTGTCCTCTGGCTGTGCTACCAATGCCCACAGGGCTGCTCTTCCAAGCTGGCCTTGGACCCACCTTTACCTGCTTTCCAAAGCTCTCCGCTACTATCTACTTCAATTTCCCTATGTCCCTAGATGAATTTTCAGCTGGGAAGAAACGAGGGTTTATTAGCTTTCATTCTAGCTGCTGTAGGTTAGGTACTAAGAGCCATGGAATGTTTTATGGCAAAAGAGGAACTGTATGAAAGTCTGTCCCTGTCAATTCTGGCACATCACTGGCTTTGGGGGTTGTCTTCACCACGCACCGATCTTGACTGTGTGCACCCTAAGACCCATGTTGAAGCAGGCCTGGCTGCCTCAGAGGACTGTGAATGGGAACTCGTGTGGATGAGGCTGAGGACTGGGTACAGAGGTTTCTCTCCTCCCCAAAACATGTTTGGGGTGAGAGTGGGGCAGCTTCATTCTGCCCCTAGGTCCAGGACTAAGTCCCTATTGGGCAGGGATGAGGGGCTAGGGGCGGTGTAGACAGACGTGCAGGCCTCCTTTTGACCTGTAGTGGGTAGAGCATGGTCTTGGGTGGAATTATCCCACCCTGGCAGGGTGCAGGGTACAGGGTGGAGGGTGGAGGGTGGAGAGGCCACTACCTCAACAGTCGCTGGCAGGGCTACCTGGGATGATGTCCCCATCCCCAGGGCTGGGTTCCCTAAGGATCAGCGCCTAAGCACTCTTAGGTACCCCAGTCTGGCTTAGGGGTGCACTCTCTTTTTCCCTCTGGGTTTTTTGTTTTTTTTTTTTTTTTGACTTTTTGAGATAGGGTCTCACTATGCAGTTCAGGCTGGCCTTGAGCTCACTTTGTAGTCCAGGCTGGTCTCGAACTCACAACGATCCTCCTGCCTTAGCCTCCTGAGTGCTGGGATTACAGGCGTGTGCCACCATGCCTGACTAAGGGGTGCACTCTCTTCAGGTGTGCTGAGTGCTGAGGACAGGCAGAATGCATACACGCACACACACACCGTCTGCCATGGAAAAGACAGTCCTTCCCTCCAGACCATGGCCCTAGAGGAGCAGCCGTAGAAACCCCAGGGTCTGATTTTGCCATTTTGATTTTGCAAGTGAGACTCAACCCCTAGCCCTGGGGGTGGCCGCTGTGTGGACCCCTCTGGGCCCCTCAGAGCACCCACAGCCTGCCCTGCAGGCGCAGGGGACTGGGGTGTTGCGGCTAGAGCACTTTCCCACTGCCCAAGGCTATTCTTAACAAGCCTCGGGCTCCAGGGCTAAAAATACCACCCAGTGGCCTGTGGGAAATCTACCCCGGCTATTTCCGCTGCTTAGTGCTCAGGGCTGGGGTCCCTGCTCGCCGCCTGGGCCAGGAGGTGTCACTGGGTTCCTGTCCATTTTGGGGGTCCGCAGTTCCCGGCTGCAGTGACCATCAGTGTCAGGGAGGGTGGAAGAGCCTGGGAGTCTCAAACTCCATTATTTTGGTTTCAGAGTGAGCGGCTCCAAGAGGGGAAGAGAGGTCCCTGCGGTCCCAGCGTGGTCAGTGACAAGAGCCCTGCATCACAGAGCCAGGCCCAGCTCTCCCCGGCTGGGACACTTGGAGGCCGTGTTGGGGCTGAGGTTCTAAGTGGCCTCTCACATCCATCCTGTTCCTCGCTGCATTTCAGAGCTCTCACGAGCTTTCTTGCACTTCTTTCCATGCTCTCCTCCAGGCCAGCGGAAGAGGCAGGGCAGCCTGTGTCCCCACCGTGCAGACACCAAGACCAAGACCCAGGTCACTCAGAACCCCAGCCTCCATCTCCACCTCCTACTTTCCTTGAGGGGTCCTGCCCTCCCAACTCAGGGACGCCGGTGGTGCCCGAGGACCTCACGTTGCCAGGTCCAGGGTCCCAAAGCCTCAGGAGGCACTGTGTTCCCAGATGGGAGGGTCTGGAGACTGACCTGCTGCGGGTGGCCCCCGCGTCTGTGCCCGTTGGCCATGTGTCCCCAGCGAAAGAGCCTGATGGGTGAGCACGGTGATCGCCTCGACAGGCTGCACAACGTGCCATTGTGTGGGGCCACCAGGCAGTTCATTAACTGCCTCTGCCCGCAGCCGGGGCCCAGGCAATGCTGCGGACAGCGCTGTGGGTCTCTGGGGCCCTCTGCGGTGCTGGACAAAGGCCCCTTCTTTGTGCCCTCCTGTTGCCCCTCGGCAGGCGTGGGTACGGTGCCCACCTCAGGGGCTCAGAGGAGCTGCTTGCCGGGGTGTGGTGGGGGATGTTTTGAGGTGGCCCTGGCTAGCTCCCCATCAGGGTCTGCGCAGCCCGAGGGGCCCAGGCTGGGGGTCATGGCCAGCTTGGGCAGCTGGCGAGTCTCTGGGTCTTGGTTTGCACCCTGTGACCCCCGGCAGAGGGAGTGATCAGGTCTGGGGTGTTGGCATGGTTGTGCTCGGGGAAGCCTTCTGTGGCTTAGGGACAGAGGTGTGTGATGCATTGTGGTGCTGGCAGAGTCAGTGAGAACAGTGGGACAGGAAGGAGCTTCTGCCTCTGGGCTGCTAGGACGGAACCATCCAGGAAGAGAAAGGCCGAGCCGGGGAGCAAGGAGCGCCTCCCCTGCCTGAGTGGAAGAGCCTGGGAGTCTCAAACTCCATTATTTTGGTTTCAGAGTGAGCGGCCTTCTTGGAAGGCCAAAGGACTTGGGGAAAACCCACTCCACATGGTGCTTCAGCGCCCTGCAGAATGGTTGTCTCTAAGGCAGCCTGCACCTTGACCTTGGTCGGGACTCAGAAAGACAAGGGATGCAGGCAGGGGCTGGAGCCTCCCAGCTTCTTGGTGGCACCTATGACAAAGTCCCCTTTGCACCTGGATGGCACCCCTCCCACTCCTCACAGGCCCTACGGATCTCTTAGGACCTGCTGGGAATCCCACGTCCCACGAGAAGTCGCCCACAGAGGGCCTGGTAAAGGGCAGAGGGACCTCAGGAAGAGGGCCAGGGCCAGCACACATGGCCACCATGCGGCCCTTCTGAAGAGGAGGCTGGGGCCGAGCCCAGGGCTGACCATGCCCCATGGGGGGGCTTTCACAGAGGACAGAATGGGTACAGAGGGGGTGCACAGTTCCACAGAGGGACAGTTGCCTCAGCACTTTTCTGATACCCTGGGGACCTGGGCCTGCTCTGGACTCCTCTCCTCCCCCAGTCCCATCCCAGCTGGCTCCCAGGGGCTCCTCTGTCCCTCCTTCCTCTCATCTTCTGCCTCCTGTCCCTCCCCCTTTCCTCCTCTGCCAGCTCCAAGCACCGCACCCAAGCCTTGGGGACTCGCTGGCCTCCAGCATTCCTGCCCTGTTTTCATTTAGGGGACGCCCCCAAAATACCCAGCCTGCGGGAGGCAGTGGCTGCCAGGGCCCCTGGGAACGAACTTGAAAGCTTGGGCATGGCAGCGGCAGCAGCAGGGTCCCCAGGATGAAAGCTGGGCAGCGCAGGGGCGGTGGCCAGGAAAGGGCTGAGACCCCCAGTGTGGCTTTGGGCTTTTTGGGTTAGCCCAGAGGAGGAGACAGGGCAGCTTGAGGCCAGGAGGCGACCTCAGGAATGTGGTGGCTCGGTGCTGACATCCACATTTTCCTGCCTGCCCGGCTCCCAACTCCGGGACAGTGGAGCAGTTCACGGGCCTGGCTGGAAGTTAGGAGCCCTTCCCTGGAGCCCAAGCCTACTGTCCTTCCATCCCTGCAGCTTGTGTCATTCTGTGGATGGGCTGGGTCTTCCCTGGCTGTGACCTCCAGCTCTGGGAGTGGCTCTACCAGTTTCTGTAGACTGTCCTCTCTTTCTGCACCTTCGTCTCTGGGAAAGAAAGGGCAGAAACTCTTCTGCGCCCCCCACTAGAGCTTCCAGGCTAAGTGCTCCTCAGCCAGGAATCCCCTCGGCAGAAGTGTGGCTGTCTGTGCCACCATGAGGTCCCAGGGGTGCGGGCCACTCGCCAGCAGCACCTGAAGGAGATGTGCGGGGGTTCCAAGTGCTGATCGACGGCCACGCTGGCTGGCCCAGCTGCAGTGCTCCCTCAGCACTGTATCCCCACCTGTCAGTATCTGTGCCCCCACCTAAGTCATTTGGGATGACTAAGGCATTGGGGATGACTGTGCTTTCGCCTAAATTGCAGGAGACTTCAGGTCCAGGCAGCAGGCCAAGGTAACCTGGCAGTTATCATAGAAACTGTGTACCTGGGAGGTACAGGGCTACATTACCCTGGGTGAAGCTGTGTATTCTTCTGAGCCTCAGTCTCCTGATCTGTCACATGGGAAGACCAGGGTTGCCCTGCCTGTGACTAAGGAGGGGTCCCACAAGAGAAGGACCTCAGACAGCACCACTCAGATTCGGGAGGACGAGTGAGGCCTCAATGAAAGAGATCCACCACCCACCCGCCTGGTAAACTTGATGCAGCTGAGGATGGAGGGGCTTCCCCATCCCAGCCCCCAGGCTTGTCCAGGAGGGTGCTGGCTGGGTTCCTCCATGGGGCCTGCTGACTCCAGGAGGTAGAAGGGCCGCAGAGCCTGGGGCCTGCTCACAGAAGCTTGCTTGCCTCCTGATCGCAAATATTGGCTCTGGCAGCCAGAGGGGGTCAGTCTGCCCAGAGGTGCCAGGACAGAGGTACCTGCAGGCTGGCTCTGCCCCCTATTTGCCTGGGGAGTGGGTGCATCTCAGCAGCTGGTACAGGGGCAGTAGAGGCCTCCTGAGGGCCCCACCTCATCACCAGCATCAATGTCGCAGTTCCTGGGCTGGGGCTTGAGACGAGGGGCAGAGCCTCCCCTAGCTCTCCTGGTGTTTGGCATAAATATTTGTGGCATTGGTGGTGTCCTCAGACCCGACAGCAAGACTGCGCACCTGAGCCACCATCCTGCTCACCTGCCATCTGTCCACCTTGTCCGGAGGGTTGAGGGAACTGGCACCTGGAGGGTCTGGGCCAACTCCCAGCTCCATTACATGCTGTGTGCCCTTGGGAAAGGCCCTTCACCTCTCTGACCTTATTGCCTTATCTGTGGGCTGGGCCCTACATTGCCTGTCTGCATGGAAATGCCAAGTCAGCTTGGTTCTCAGAAAGCCTGCCCATGCAGGGCCCCACTCCGGGCCCCAGGCTGAGCAAGGACTTGGCCACAACCTTTCCCCAAGGAGCTGCTGGTCAGCCAAGGAGGGTAAAACCCAGATGCAAATAATTGCAAATCACACACATTACAAGATTCTCTGAACTCAGAGCAAGGAGTCGATGATGCTTTCTAAATGGCAGATGGTTTCTAGGAAGAGACAGCCTGCAGGGGTCCTGAGTACTGGGCTGGATTCAGCAGGAAATGCCAAGCACGGACTGGAGAGCCCTCAGAGCCAGAGGGTCCCTTGGAGCCAGGCCTTGGGCCCTGCAGCCGCTGCTCCACTTGGTGCCAGTGTCCCACAGGCCTGGCCAGCCTAGAAGCGTCCAAAAAGTTCACTTCACTTGTTAGAGACCGCTGGGCCTTTTCTACTGACAGAAACACTCCTGCTCCCCACTAAAGACCCTGAGACCTCTTCCAGGGTGAGGAGACCTTTGTGAAAAACATGCTAGCGAAGATCCTCAGGAGGCAGGAGAGTCGTCGGAGGTCAGTGACAGCTCAGACTTCAGTGGGGACCACGGGTCAGGTCATTCTAATAATATATTGTTGGGTTGGTCCATCCATCCATCCATCCATCCATCCATCCATCCATCCATCCCAAGCACTCCCAGACAGCAAACCCTTCCAGCAGTGGACAAGAAGCAGATGTTGGGGCCTGGGAGGGCGCAGTCTCCACGGCCGTCAGCAGTCTGCTCTCCCACTCGTCCTGTCTGCATCAGTGCTGGGCCTGGGGCCCATCCCTCCCCTCCTCTGGGCCTCAGGGTCCCGTCACCAGCAGGGAGGCCTGGCTTGGAGGCCAAGCCCCAGCCTGTCTGGCGTCTGGCTGGTTGGGTCTGCATCTCTTGAAGACTCTGCTCTCTACCTGGTGGGTGTAGGGGTGCGGACTAGGTTCCCGTCAGGGCTGGAGTAGGAGTGTCAGGTCAGGGGAAGTGCTCAGAGGATTTCCATGCTCCCAGGATTTGGACATTCAGAGTAGAGGAAACAAAGGGTCCAAGAGGAGCCCCGCCACCACGACCTAAGAACCCTTTCTAGCATACCAAGGGGATGACGACGGACTCCGCTGGAGCCCTGGGTGCCCGTGAGGGCCACATCCACATCCCGGGGGGCTGGGCGACTCTCCAGGCCACTGCAGACTCCTGGGAACTCTCCCTGGGAAGCCGATGGGGTCCTGGGACACATTCGGGGTCAGGCCTGCGGAAGGGCCAGAGCTTCGGTGGGAACCGGCTGCCGGTTCCTGCCTAGGCTCGCTGTGTGGCCCAGACACACTGTGTCACCCTCCACCCCTTGCCCGCTCCCCTCCCCTGCCAATCCTGGGAGCGCAGTGCAAAGGCAGCCAGGGTGACCTCTTTGTCCGGTGCCTGCCGTGGGACAAAGATATTAGTCCATCCGCAAGTGGGGCACCCAGGCTGTGCTTGCTGCCAAGTGAGACCTTGCCCCAAGCCCCCCTGACCTCAAGGGGACTGAGGAGGTTAGCGAGTGGCGAAGAAGCACAGACCCCCGTGTGCTGGGGGGACAGTCAGGGAAGCGTCAGAGCTGAGGCGGCCATGCCTGGGCCTCCGACACAGGGAGAGACATAGGAGAGGGTGGTGTAAAGACTTAAAAGGTGAGGTCCCCCAGCCAAGGGCCTGCGGGGGACCTGGAAGATGGCTTTTAAGCAGCCACAGGCTAGGAAGCCATGCATCTGCCAAGACAGGCAGGAAGGGTGGCCAGGTGGGCACAGGTGTGAGCCCTGAGGCGGCCGGCGGTGGCACAGGTAGAGGCCGTGACAGCTCCGGGGCAGCCCGGCGGGGAGGAGAAGAGCTGCGGCCATGGATGGAGAAGCCCGCTCCTCTGTCTTGTGTCTTCCGGTCACCTCCAGCACCTCCACTTGTCCCCAGTGTACATCACAGGACGTTTTTCTGGGTAAGATCGCGGATTTATGCAAAGCCATCAGCAAACATAGAAAAGCGTTAACAGGGTCCTCAGCCATCCTCCCCTCCCCAAGACAATCGCAGTGGACAGTTTCAGGCAGCTCCTCTCTTCCTGGCTTTTTGCTGTTTTTTCACACACATTCTCTCTGATTCTTTATAAAAAATCCTATCACTGTGTTGTTCCATAAACTTCCTGTTTTCACACACGGCACTTTTTGAAAACCATGTTTTTCTTTTTTGGTACTGAGGATCCCAGGGCCTTTGCCTTAAGCTACACATCCTCAGATATATTTTCACTAGACAAATTTTTTTGAGACAGGGTCTTGCTAAGTGGCTAACTTTTCCCAGGCTGAATTTAAAGCTTCGATTCTCTGGTCTCAGCCTCCCGGAATGCTGGGATTACAGGTGTGTGCCTCCACAGCCAGCATTTTTTTTTTTTTTTTTTTTTTTTTTAATGTTAAGCTTTCTACCCAGCCCAAGGCCAGAGAGTGAGAGAGAAGCCAGGGGAGGGCAGGAGGTGGCTGCTAGGGCACCCAGAGGCCCTGGGCTCGGGCCTGGGTGGAGCCAGGGAGCAGCACCTCGGAGGCCTAGGCTTCCATACTCCATGGCTGTGAAAGGAACCAGCAGGAGGGACCCAAGCCAGAAAAGGGCTGTCCCTTCTCCCAGGTGCACCTCCTGCAGGTAGCTGCCACCATTCATAGAACTTCAGCTACCTGGTCACCCATCCATGGTGGCATCCTGGTGATACCTACCCTCCTGTGGCTCCGGGAGCCCGAGCGGGCAGCCTTCCTGTTGGCTGTTTGCCATCACGCTCCTCCTGGAGTGAGCACCCCAAGAAAGGACCATGTCTGTGAACAGGGCCTTGTCCAGCCCCAGGCCAACTGCCACCTGTCATTTCTTACCCGACCCTCTGAGGGCACATGGCCTGCCCTCAGAAGCCCCTGCTTTGGTTACTGCTCTGACCTTTTGCTGTACTGAGCATGGAACCCAGGGCTTTCACTCTGCATTACATCTCCAGCCCATTTTTAAATTTTTATCTTTTGCTTTGAGACAGGGTCTCACTAAGTGGCTAGGTAGCCCAGGCTATGTTTGAACTTTTGATCCTCCTGCCTCAGTCTCCCAGAGTGCTGGGATTTGCTGTGACATCTTGGAACAAGGGTCCCACTTTTGCATTTAGCACAGTATCCCACAAACGGTGAAGCTGCCCACTGTCTCCTTGGAGCTCTGGGTGGCCTGCAGAGGCCAGTCCTCCATCTGTCCCTGGCTGGGTGTGGTTTAACCCTGTAGGGGGCTGGGGAGGCCGGCACCAGTGTTTGTGACCCCTGAGCCAGGGGACGTAGGCTGGGGCCGGGGACACACAGGTGTGCAGGGGGTCGGCTCTGTGGTTTGGCTGTGTCTCCCAAAGAGTCACATGCTGGAAGCTAGGTCCCATGGTGGCAGTGGTGGGAAGTGGGACTGTTAAGAGATGGGGCCTAGTAGGAAGTGATTAGGTCATTTGAGGTATGCCTGGAAAAGGGGTGGACCCCCATTCCCTCTGACTTCCGGTTTCCTTTCCCCTAACATTCACTCTGGCCTTTGTCATTCTCCCTGGGGTAATACAGCCAAGGGGACACTTGCCAGGCCAGCACATTTTGGACTTATAGCCTGGCAAACTATGTGTTAAACAAACCTCTTTTCTTTATAAGTTAGCCTGCCTCGGGCATGTTATGACAGTAATACAAAACAGCCTAATACAGTCAGCGTGTCCTTCTCCTGGTTTGGAGTCTTGGTGTAGTCCTACAGCTTTGGAGGATGGATATCTAATGGTGATAGTCTGTGAAGACCCAGGCCTGCCTGGGCCTCCTCTCACCCAGGATAGGGATGACACCATGCAGGGAAGGTGGGGGTGTCAAAAAACCTGCATTTAGGGCTCTGTTTTCAGTTTATTATGTAATCTAAGGCAAGTCATTGAACTTAATCTGAAAAAACACGAGCTTTGGTAAAACTCACATGAAATGGAGGAAAGATGCAGTATAAACCATAAAGCGCAGTGACTACACAGACAAGGAAGTATCCAAGACCAGAAAGGCCTGAGCTGGCCAGCAAGGAGTATACCCTGATGTATAAGGTGTACATCACCATCCCCCTGGTGAGGCTGTAGAAAGGCCCACACATGTCTATCCCATGGTGCCCCTCACAGTCACATGTTTGAGTGCTCCTGAGCCTTCCAGAGCCCCCGTTTCCCTCACTGTAAGTTCCTGCTCTGCCCACATCCTGGGGGCGCAGGTGGGCTGGGAGGCATCAGGAATCTACAATGCTTTGCAAAGAGCCAAGAACAAAACCTCCCATGCAAGCCACAGATTCTCACTAGGCTCCCATAGCCACTCAGAGGGAGGTGTGGTCTTGTTTCCCACAATGTTCTTCAGGTGAGCCGGGGATGTCCCAGGGCCCAGTCTTGCCCCTGTACCTTCTGTGCCTCGAGGTGGGGAGTAGTCTGGCCCCCTTCACCTCAGTCCCACAGCCTCGCCTGGTGGGACCCCAGGGCCCCCTGACATGCTGATGGCTGCGAGGGGCTTCCCCAAGCAGCACTCGCGGTGGCCTAATTTGAGGGAACAATGGGCCCCATCCATGTTAGTGACCCTCAAGTGACCCCTTTTGGTGCCTTTGTCCGCGGTGCACAGGCTGTAATCAGCAAGGCTCCCGGGGCTCTGGCCTAATTTGGAGGGACAGGTCTTATCATCACTAGAGATTCCAGTGACCCAACCTGACAGGCCTGCCACTGCCTGGACGCAGCGTCCACGTCGGAGATAGGCTTCGTCCCAGCGGCCACCCTGGTGGGCTGGAGAAGGCAGAGGGGAGGTGGCAGCCATGGCAGGGGGAGCTCAGGGTTAAGAGGAGGTCTTGCCAGGGTCCAGGAGGAGAAGGGTAGTGGTTAGCTCAGGCCGGGAGTGAGATGGAGGCCCCTTCCCTGGATATGTGTCTTCGGCCACCCACCTGCACGCGTCTGTTGGCTGCCAATGCCAGCGGCTGGGTGGGGACTCTGGCACAGCCTGACCTCCCGGGGGAGGCCCAGCAGGAGCCAAGGGACTGGCTCAGGCCCTCTCTCTGCCAGCCAGGGCCCAGCCACCGCCACCTTCCCAGGGAAGGCAGAGTGGGAGCATTTGCTGGCCCTGGCCTGAGAGCCCTGTGGCGCGTATTTGCAGAAATGAGCCGTGGCATCCTACCGGGCCTTCTGGGCACCGGTGCCAGGCACCTAGTCAGCAGCAGGACCAAGGTCCCCACCATCTGAGGTCACAGGGCTGGTGAGTGGCAGGCTGGAGAGATACCAGGGAGCAGCCCCTGAGCCCTTCAGAATCTGTTCACCAAGCTCTCCAGGCCTTCCTGCCTGTGCCTGTTGTATTAACTTGGATTTTCCCTGAAGCAGAGCCTGAGGCAAGGATTTGAGCCCAAGTGTTCACTGTGGACTGGACGTTTACCCGCTGCCCAAGTTCATAACCCCAGGTGATGGCATTGGAGGTGGGGGCCCTGGGAGGCGGTTAGGCCTCCATGATGGCGCCCCAAGACGGAATTAGCGCCCTTTAAAGGAAAGGCCCCTAGATCTGGCTCGCTTCGGCCTTCTCTGAGTGAGGACGCCAGGAAAGGTGCACTGCTGGAGAACGAGGAAGGGGCCTCACAGCCCGCTCCATCTGCCACCCCTCCATCTTGGCTGTCCAACCCCCAGGGCTGTGAGAAATGAGTTTGTTGCAGAGGCTGCTTAACCCTGGGTTCTGTCTCAGCGGCCTGAGCAGAGGACAGCCCTGGGCTTGGGAAGAGAGGGGAAGGAGGAGGGAGGAGGGGACTTCCAGGGAACTCGGCCCGGTGGGCCACCGGGCACCTTCTTGAGGAGTCAGTAGAGGATTGTGCAAGGACACTTCGAGCCTTTGCTCTGTCGCTGCTGCCCACATCCCACAGGCCAGAGCCCTGCAAGGGCGGGACGAGGGACCACAAGTCCCATGGCCAAGGGCACGGACATGGGGGTGAGGGATGGGGACCCGTGCGTGACCTCTGCCCTTCTACCTTCTTCCTGTCCACTGCTGTCCTCAGGCACCTTGGCTGCAGGCCTTCTACCTTCTGGGCAGCCCCAGCCTCCTCTAGCCCTGCTTCCCTGAGTATCCATCCATCCAGATCCTGTCACCCTCCCTGCCCTCGGTCCCCTCATCCAGGAGGCCTCCCTGGGCCCATGTCCCTGCAGAGGTCCTTGTGTGACCCGGGGATGCACCTCACTGTCTCTTTCTGTAGGCTGGCATGGTCACGAGAGGCTGGTGGTGGTGGCACTGGAACTGAGCTTTGGGGTGGGGACAGAGCCAGCCCTGGAGAAAAATGGGAAAGAGAGCAACTGAGCAGAGGCCCTTTGCGCCTGGCAAGTACATGTCATCAATTGTTGATCATCCAAGGCCCTGGTCACTGGAGCCCTCAGCAGCTCCGTAGCCCTGGAGAAGATTGAGGTGTGAGAAGTGTGGGAGTCCTTGGGGTTCAGGGAGCAGATATGGCAAGGTGGGGATGTGAGGTTATCTGGTTGAACACCCATTTCCCCAAGCATCGAGTAAGAGTCACGCAGTGGGAGGCCAGACTCACCCCCCATGTCTACCACCTCCCCACTCACTGGGTGCCCCAGCACCCTGGGGCACAGAGGGAGAGTTACTGGGAGCAGAGACAGTATCCCTGACCGTGGCGGTCACTTAGGGTCAGCCCCTCAGAAGGCTCTGCGTTTGGCTCCAGGCCATGCTGTCCCTGTCGGGAATCCACCCATCTGTGCACGAGGCCCCAAATTTCACAATGCCCTGGGCCCTCAAGTTTACAAAACTAGTCTTGCTCTTGAGCTCAGTGTCAGCGGGGATCCACTTGCTGGCAATAGCCCTACGCAAGCCCCCCAGTCTTTATTCCCTGCAAGGCACAGGCAGCAAACAGCCCACTGTCCTTCTCCATAAGGCATCAGCAGAGCAGGAAGGAAGGAAGGTTGGGGGCGAGCGAAGGACAGGATGCAGTTGCCAAATCTGGTGTGATAACAGTGCACTCAGAGGTGTGCTGGAGATGGCTCCTTTAAGGTGCTCTGTAGCCCACTCCGGTGGGAGCTCTGCCTTTCAGTAGCAGGCATGGGTGGGGGTCAGGCTGCTCCAGGACCATGGTGGGTTTAGGCCCTGTCTTCTTCCTCCCTGCTCCTGAGAGCCGCCTTGTTCCCCACCAGCTCCCCAAAGCCAGACTCCTCTTACCCCCTGCCCACCCCGTCCCATTAGGAGGGACCAGTGGCCACCAACCCTGCCTGGCCGAGTCCTCCCCGACCCTGAGAGCCAGGTGACATGGTGGCTGCTGCCCGCTACCTTTCATCCCCAGCAAAGGGGCCTGAGACAAGGAGGGCAGGTGTGGGGGTCTTGATCCTGGCTGTGGGGTGGGATCAGGCCCTTGAGAAGCACAGAAGCTGCGTTACTCACACAGACGCATTGCCACGCGTTGGTGGTGTGGGACACTGAGGGAGACCCCACTCTGGAGATGGCGCTGGCCTTGCGCAGGGCTCAAAGTTTTTGAGGCAAATGTAACAGGTGACACTGAAGTGTTTTGTGGCCATTGGAAGGCACTGGTGGGGCCGGGTGCCAGGGCTTCAGCATTGCTCTGGGTGAGAGGACGTTTAGGGCCTCTTCCTTCACTCTGTCAGGGAGAACAATGTCCCGGCAGAGCGCAGCCTCCCATGACAAATCTTCAGAAGCCCATGGTCCTCCTCCTCCTCTGAGGGCTCAGCAGGCTGACTCAGAACAGGAGCAAAGCATGGCTGCCCAAGGCCTGCTCTGGGACGCCCTGGAGTTGGGAGGCATAAAGATTTAGGCATACTTGACACTTGCCAAGGCTTCCCCAAACCCCATCCAGGGGAAGGTTGTCTGATCTTCATCCCCAAAAGCAGGAAATCTTGGGCCAATAAGAACACTCGGGCCTGCTCACCCCAGGGATTGCAGTGGGGTGCTCAGAACCTACCCTGAGACTTGGGGTCAGGAAAATGCCAAGCGCCCGCTCAGTGCTTCCAAGGTAGTCAGACCCTGAGGGCCTGCTGGTCTTTGCCCTGGTTCTGAGCATGCTTTACAAAGCAAAAATGAAGTCCAAAGAGGGGCAGAGACCTGCTGAAGGGCATACAGGGGTTTGATGGTGGCACCAGGCAGGGCAAGGACCCAGTCTTCTGGACCCAAACTGCTTCCCACAGTTAGTGAGACTGGACTTCCTCAAGGGCCATCTGTTCCAGAAATGACACCACCGCCTGCGTCTTCTAGCTGGGGAACTTCTCATTTACCTGCCTCCCAGTAGCCTGTTCTATGCTTCAGAAGCTGCCATCTGCCCTCTTTGGGGACACATCAACAGGAGAGGCAGGGCCCGACCTAGACCTGGAGATCCTGACCCTTGACTGATAGCAGGGTCTCCCCAGAAGGGCCAAGACCACGAAGGGCAGCGGTCTGGGTTTTTAGGAAGGTCATAAGACACAAGCAACACTTGTGATTGTCCCCCTCATGCGACCGCAGCAGCACAAACCCACGAGCATTCATTCATCCAAAGGAGACAGACCCAGGGGAGACAGTCCTGCCCCTGACAGTTCCAGGACAGGTCAGGTCAGGTTATTCAGACCAGCAGGCCCTCAGGGTCTGACTACCTTGGAAGCACTGAGCAGACACTTGGCATTTTCCTGACCCCAAGTCTCAGGGTGGGTTCTGAGCACCCCACTGTAATCCCTGGGGTGAGCAGGCCCGAGTGTTCTTATTGGCCCAAGATGTCCTGCTTTTGGGGATGAAGATCAGACAACCTTCCCCTGGATGGGGTTTGGGGAAGCCTCAGCAAGTGTCAAGTACGCCTAAGAGCCGAGGAAATCTTGAGCTTCCAAGCCACTGGGAGTACAGAGTTGGGTAAGGGGGTGGCTGTGACCTGGAACTGGGGCTCCACAATCTGCCCTGTCACTCAGCTCTGCTGCCGTCTCCCAAGCACATCAGGATTGGAGCCAAGGCGCCCCTCATGTTATCTTGTGGAAAGTGGAATCCAGCCTCTGCCTATGCCTGCTGGGGCTCCTGCAGTAGTCACCCCTGGGAAACCAAGGATCCAGGGTATAGTCACCCCTTGTGCTGCCCTCTGTCACCCAGCAATCTTAGAAGCCTGTGCTGAGAAAGACCCTCCAAAATCCGCTCTTGCCTGATGAGTAGAAATTCCTGAGTGTGTGACGCGAAGTTTGAGCAAGACGCAAACCTCCTAGTTTTAAACCACACGAGTTTAGGATATTTGTTCCTGCAGCAAAACCAGCCTGTTTGCCATGCCTCTGTCAGCTGCCTGTATTTCTTATCTTTTAACTATTTTTTTCATGGCCCTTGCATTTTCTGTGGATTTATAGTATTTTTTTTTTTCAACACTTACTTTCAGAGTCCTGGCCCTGAGATTTCTAAAGGAGTTTTTGAAAAGCACTAGGTTTGGCTGAAATCAGGGCAGCAGGTTTTCTCAACAGAAGTGCTGGAGACCACTGTTCCTGGACAGCAGTTCCTGAAAAAGGCAGATCTTGCAATCAGGGTGTGATGACCAGGGAGTGTGGTGAACGCAGGGTGTGCATCTGGGAAGGTGCCAGGGGGTGGCGGGCATCACTGGCTTCACCGTGGCCAATGTGGTTGCTCCGCCACTGTGGCCGAGGAGCCCTGTGTTGTATCGCTGACATATACATCATGAAATAAATGTTGCACGGTGCGAGAAACTGCAGGAAGTTGATCTGAGTAGTAAAAGCAAAGGCTCAGGTCTCCATGTGACTGGGGCTTTGATGAGGAGCCCAAATTATTTTTCAAGAATATTTAGGGCATTCAGTAACCCCCACCCCAATCCAAGATAGGGTTTCTCTTCTGCCTGTGGCTTGCCAGGGTCCCCTCCCTCCCCTCCCTCACTAGGGACCTGGGCTCCCCCAAGGGGCACCTGGCTTCCCTGCAGCTAGAACTCACCAGACTGCAGGTCCTGGGCTCTGCATGGTGCCCCAGCTCCCTGGGGCCGGGGTTCCCCCTTGCTGCTTCATGGGAGTCACCACTTATGTGCCAGGTAGGCTAGATCAGAGCTATCATGGGCCCAGACCAAGGGAGCTCGCAGCTTGTTCCAGCACACTGCCAAGTGTGAGCACCAGGCTCTAAAACGGTGGCTCTGTCCTTTGATCTGGTCTGCAGGCCTTGGGTGAGGGGAGTTGCAAGGTTTGCTCTGGCCCCAGTGAGCAATGGCTGCAGCTTCCTCAACACTCTTCTCCCTGAGTTTATCTCTTGCAAGGGGCCCAATCCATACTCCTGTTCCCAAGAATACTGCAAAGGAAGGCAATCCAGAGGCATCATTGCATTTGTGACACTTCATAAGAAATTCCTCTTTTTCAGAAGTAGCTAGAGCCCAGCATCTCCCAGTAGCTTGTGCATTTTATCCTGTGCTCCCTGTAAACTGAATGGAGGGGTGTGCTTTCTTCTTTTGCATTGGCTGCCAGGGAGCTCAGAGTTGAATTTGCCATGACAACCAACAGTAAGCATAGAAGACATTGCGGCATGCAGTTGGACTTCTGTTTCATCTTATGTTTCTTTCCCATGTTTTCTTCACAAACTAAAATCATATGGTATTTTGTGTATGCTTGCAAGCCACTTCGAATCCTCTTTTTGTGACAGAGTCGGGACACAACGTGCTGAATAAAAGACACAGTCTCCTTTTCTTCTGGCTGCTCTTGGCAGAGTCGTTGGCTCTCACCCCTTTGGAGGCTGCTCAGGCTCTGGCCTCGCCCACTGCTTGGTGGCTTTGCCGCACTTCTCTGCCCATGCTCCATGAGCTGGGCTCCTCGGTGTCCGTCTCAGTGTGCTGCGGACTCCACACCGCTCGATTCCCAAGCCTCCCTCCTTCGGGAAACTCACTGGTGCATCTTGCAGCCAGCGTCACCAGGAGGATTCTGGGGCTGGTGCCCTATACACCACTCCCCTCCACCTGACAGTGGGCCCCAGAGGGCAGTGCTCACCGGTTTCCCTGCACGTGCCAGGGCGGGGTGGCCAGTATAGGGCCCAGCCCATGGGCACAGGGCGCTGGCTGTGGGGACTCCCAGGGCCTGCTCCAGGCTCTCTGCGAGGCTGCAGTCCAAAGTTCTGCTCTGTGCAGGTGGAGTCTGTGGACACCAGGACAACCCTGGGCATCATGGGGGCTGAGGTGCTCCCGAAGGTGGCAAGGGGGCACAGGGCAGCATCTCCAGAGCCACCCTTAGAGCATCTTTGGGTTATAAGTCAACCTGGCTCCTACCTGGCACCCACTGCTTAGGAGCTGTGTGCCTCTGAGGGGCTCCTTTACCCTCTGTGTGCCTCACTTTTCTCGTAAACAAAATGGGTAAGAAGAACCGGGTTCTAGGGGGTGGGATGGAGACAGGGCTTATATAGCTCAGAGAACTGCGCTCAGCAGACATTAGGCTCTGTTTGGGGGGAAACTCCTGGGGGAAGAAGCCCCTCAGCTCCTTAGAGGCCCCTGGGGGCCCCTGTGCCAGGCCCAGAGGTAGCCATGGGCTAAGAGATGGAATCAGGTAGCCAGGTGTGGCCTCGGCGGACTTGCCTTTGGGGAGGTGAGGCTGAGGCTGCAGTGGGTGGGGAAGCCATGGAGGCTGGCAGGTGTGTGACACTCTGAGGGTGAGGGGCTTGCTGTGGGTCTCTGACTCCACCCTCCCCGGCTTCCCCTCCTCATCCCATAGCCAGCCCTGCATCATGGAGGACCTGGGATCCCAGCCTGGACTCCTAGGAGCCGGAGTGGACCTGTGTCCCCCGCCCAGCTGGGGACACTTGGCCCTGGCCCCATGTTCTGAGCTGCCTGCCGGGAGGCTGGCTCCAGAGGCTGTTGCCATGGAAACCCAGGCTGATGTTCTCTTAAACAGCTCAGTTCTTTGTGGTTTCTCTGTCGAATGTCCCAGCCTCACAGGCCAGGACGGTGGCTGGGGAGGGGCAGGGGCGGTGGAGCAGCCCCAGGGAGGGCGTCCCCTTCCAGGGCCCTCACCCTGCCTGGGCCTCTCCTCAGGGAAATTGTCCAAAGACACCGAGATGCTGGGAGAGGAGGAAGGGTGTGTTTGGAAAAAATGTGCTGAGACCATCATGTTTGCATCCAAAAGAGCTTCTGTGGGGGTGCCTGGGACCAATGTGCTCCTCACCACGGGCTGGGGAGGATCTGCAGTGCCCACACAACCCACCTGGCTGCTGTCTATGCCCATGGAGCCCCATGGAGCCCTCAGCCCATGTGCAGGCTACAGGGCCATGGTTACCCCCATCAGTCCATCCCAGAGCTGCCCCAAATGCCCATGTGAGCGGCAGCTACTGGTGCCACACAAAGCCTCAGTTTGCTCATCTGTAAAATGGGAACAGCATCCCTTGCCCAGCCTGGGGTCAGGCGAGAAAGGCTGAGCTAAGAGGTTCTGAAAACCAAGCAGCTGCTTTTTCTGAGAGGCTGGGGATATCCCATGGGGGTTGGGAGTTGGGGCAGGAGTTTGAAGATAATTGTGTGGTATCCCTAGAATCAAGCACTATAGCTGCTTTGATGGTAAGAAGGGAACTTGAGTGAGGTTTATAGAAGACTTGGGCACCTGTTCCACAGCTGGGTAAGCAGGGGCTACAAAGGGCACAGCTATGGGCACAAGCAGACTAGAGGGGGTCCTGTTCAGCTGGTCTGGAAGATTCTTTGGCTTCTGCCCAACCAGAATGGCCATGGGGGCCTGCAGGCCAGGTTCTGGCCAGGTGCCACGGTCCCCACATCAGACCCATCCACTCCAATCCAGCACTGCTTGATGGTGGCTGGCACGGGTGGCCAAGGGCTTATGAGCGGTGACATCTTTTTGGAAAAGTTTCCAGCAGGAGGAAGGGAGGGAAGCTTTTAAATGGCACAAAAGTAATTCTGCACATTCTGGCCAAGGAGAACAAGTCACATATGAGGCGCCACTCCCCTCTCGGGCGCCACGGACGTCTCTAATTGATCACAGTACTATTTCCTGCAGTCTAGACTCTCCCTCCCAGATGTGCCTCAGCCCGGCCAAGCCCACTGACACCCACCAGCCATGTTTGCTCAGGAGGCAAACTCTTAGCCCTCCCCGTGCCAGACTGCGGGTGAGATGCCCCGGGTAGCACCATCTACTGAGGGTACCTAGCCTGTGGCACATGCAGAGCAGTGCCCACTCTGATTGGCAGCAGCCTTGTTGTCCAGGTCCCACATGCCCTGAGCTTTCCTGGGGCTGCATGTCCCTCTGCTGGCCCAGCTGGCTGAACTTGCCATGAGCCAGCATATAGCAGCTGTTCTCAAAGTTTATAGCGCCTGCGAATCATCAGGGAACCCTATGAATTTTGACTCAGCAGGCTTGCGGCGAGCCCTGGAGGTTACTTCTCTAACGAGCTCCCCAGGCTATGCCAGTGGTGCTGGCTGGAAGACCGGCAGGAGTGGCCGGGGTGCAGATGTCACTGAAATCATGAAACAGAGGCAACAAGAATAGAAGAGGAGGAATGTAAGAGAACGGAGCCTCTGAGCCAAGCCAAAGTTTGACTGGATGGGAACTGCATTAGTCAGTGTTTCTATCACTGGGGCAAAATACCTGACACCTACAGTTTAAAGGAGGAGAGGTTTAATCTGGCTTATGGTTTGCGGGGTAGGGGGTTCAGTCCATGGTTGGTTAACTCCGAGGCAGAAGAGGCAGGGTGGCAGGGCCTGGTGGAAGAAAGCTGCTCACCACAAGGCAACCAGGAAGCAGAGGGGGAGCAGTGCCGGGGAGGAAGGGGCTGGAGGACACATAAGAATCCAAGGCCTTGCCTCCATGACCCACCCGGATACACACCAAGGAGTGTGCTCAACTAACGTGCTAGGTATTTCTTAATCCAATGAAGTTGAAAAATCAGGACTAACAGTCCTAGGAGCAGCCAGGAGATGCTTTCCCATCCGCTGCTAAGAATGCAGTTCACCTACATTGAATTCACCTACCTCCCACATGCACAGTATGCTGCTTCTTTCATCCCCGATGCAGCCTGTGTCACCAGCATTTGCCACACTGTACTTCAGTTTCAAAGTCCAGGTCTCACCCTCCCATTGTCACAAGAAGTGATAATCTTCATAGATGGCATCGTGAACACAGCTCCTCCATGTAGCTCCCGGTAGGGTTCTCCTTGATTTGCCCAACTGTGAGGCAGAAACAAGTTATCTGCCTGCACCCCAGTGCAGGGGTGGGTGTGTAGAGGAGGACTCCAGTGATGCCCAGTCAGAATGCATGAGTACACCAAGTGCACGGGAGTAACTGACCTGAACCATTCTGAAATCTAGTGGGCATATGATGCCCGATCCCTGTTGGGAGCTCTGTCCCACTGAGGGAGAATGAGTCACAGAAGTTTTTGGCTCTGCCCTCTGAGCTCTTGGTTCCACCCTCTGAGTCAGCCTTCCTTTTCAAAAATATATAGCCCATGTTGGCTGACGAGTCATTGTCACAGCCTGGTTTCTGCCCATAGAAGTTTGGAGTTCAAAGGCCTCTTTTTATTCTGTACTGTTTGTCGGTGTTAGTCCAAGCTGATACAAGTCTTCAGAAACTCTGTGGGCTTTTTATGCATCAGTGTATAACGTACTCTGCCAGATAGGAGCCCCACCCACAACTCTTCAGGGTAAATTCCCTGCCTTGGGCTTTCTGGAGAGTGCCATGGGAAGTCACTCTTAGAGTTGGGAAGGGGACACAGGCCTGCATCTGAGGTCCCCAGAGGGGGCCTGGTTTTCTGAGCAGAACAGTGTGGCACCACCTCGGCTCTCACTGGGATCTCAGCAAGGCTCTTACCGTTTTGAGCTGAGTTTGATCTTTACTCAAACCTTTGATTTATCTGGGCATATTGGAGGCTCCGAAAGTGAGGCACAGCTTAATTTTCACGCTCAGAAAGATTTGACTCCTTTTTCTGCAATGGTTAGTTCTCTGACTTGTCGCTGTTCTCTCACTTTTACCTTGGGCAGCAAGAAGTCTACCAAACACCTCACCTCTGCCTAGGGAGTTGGCTTATAGGACCGTGGCCGGGATCCACTGTTGCTGACTCTCCCACTGACAATGACGATGGACTTTGGATAAAAATTAAAAGCACCTGAAGATTCTGAACAGAAAAAAGAAAAAGTAGGAGGGATGTTGCAGGTAGTTAAAACTCAGAGGTAGCTCTTATTATTTATGGCTTTGCCTACAGCGTGGACTGTGGACTCACAGCAACATGCGTAGGACCGGTGGCTACAATGCTAGCAGAATTCCCACCATCTTTCTGGTTAGAGGAAGCAGAGATGTGAGTCCAGGCAGCTGTGGGCCCTTTGAAATAAAGGAAAAACCAAAAAGGTGAAAGACAGGATCTCCTAATTTTGCATGTGCCCACCACACACGCCTCAAGTTACCCAGAACCTCACACATGTATGAGAGACTCAGAGGCTTAGCAGAGACTTAAAGAATTAAACTGAGATTCAGCCATTGCACATGCAAGTTAAGATGGAACTGATGACGCTGACTTTGTGAGTCTAACCAGGTTGAATGCTAGCCAAAAAAACCCCAATCAATCAATCAATCATTCTTCAATGGAATATAATAAAACCAGTCAACACAGTATAATAGTAACAACATCTAGGATATAATTTAAATTACTTGGCACACAAAGAACCATGAAAATGTGACCCATTAACAATCAACATATTTTCACCCCAGTGACTTTCATGCTTGGAATTATCTGACAAGGACTTTAAAACAAATATTGTAATTAGGCCTTAAAGAGGTGAAAGAAGATAAACCAAAGATGAATGAAAAAAAATTACAAATCTCAATAGAGAAGAAATATAAAAATGACCAGAAGGAAATATTTTAACTGAAATATAAAATACTAAAAAAATTTTCAAATATACCAGAATAGGGTAAAAGGAAGAAATGGAAAAATAAAAACATAGAGGACAAACAGTAAACAAATAATACCATGGGAGACCTAAATCTAACCATATCAACGATTACACTAAATATTAGTAGTATAAATATTTTAATTAGAAGGAAGAGGTTATCTGGATACAAAACCTAAGACTTAACTATGTATCTATAAGAGAGATATATTTTAAATATGAAGTATATACAGAAAAGGTCTACTATGCAAGCAGTAAACATATAAATGCTAGAGTGGCTCAGATAAAAATAGACTTCAAAATAAAGTGAGATAAAAAGGATCATTTTGTAATAACAAAAGGGACACTTTACCGGGAATTCACTACAATTTTAAATATGCATGTACCTAACAGAAATTCACAACACATGAGCAAAGACTGAAAAGATAAATAACTCCACAACCATAAAAAGGTATTCAACTCCACCTCTCCTAGTAACTGATAGAAGAACTGGGCAAAAAAAGTATATATAGAAGATTTGGAAAACACTATTACTTATCCTAGCCTATACATTGATATTTGTAGAAACTGCTTTTTAGAATTACAACAGAATATGCATTCTTTTTAAGTGTACATGGTATGTTTGCCAAGACAAATAATATGTCGGTCTATAAAATGTCTCCATAAAAGTATTGGAATCCTGAATAATAGCAAGAATATACCAAAACATGTGAGAGGCAGTCAAGGTAGTGCTAAAAGGAAAGTTATACCTTTAAGTACTTCTATTCAAAAAGAAGAAAAGTCTGAAATTAATGACCAACATTGCTAGAGAAGCAGGCAGAAAATAAACTCAAGCTAAGGAAGAGGAAATAAGTAATAAAGAGAAGGGCAGAAACCAATGAGACACAAAGCAGAGAGACAACACAGAACACTGACACAGTGAAAAGCTGGTTCTTTGAAAAGACGAACAACAAAACAATCAATCAACATAACTGACCAAAGAGAAAAAAAAAAGAGAAAACACAAACCACAAATGTCAAGAATGAAAAGAAGAGCCATCATTATGGCTTTTACAGACTTACAAGAGATAGCATTATCAACAAATTGATACAAAAAGCTTGACAACTATGACAGAATTTTTTTTTTAACAGAGAATCCACAGTCCAGTTTTATACAGAGTAAAGAAAAAGAGCAACTTGTGCTCAGACTAGAAGACATTCATACATTGGTTTGGAATCTACTCAAACTACACATACAATGAGAACAATATTATGCCAATATAATTGATTTGCTGTGGTATTTGTCTCTTGTTTGTCCAATATTAACAATTATAAACACAGCAGTGTAGCTAGTATTTGAAACTGGGGCTGGGGATTTAGGTCAGCGGCACAGCACCTGCCTGGCAAGGGCAAGGTTGTGAGTTCAACTCCTGGTACAGGAAAAAACCAAAAAAAAAAAAAAAAAAAAAAAAAACCAAAAACCAAACAAACAAACAAAAAGAATATGAAACAATCCTTATAGGGTTATAATGTCAAGCACAACATTTCACTTCTCACACCACTGGCCCTCCTTGTGTACCTGGGCTTTGTCCTCTCCAGTAAAGTCATTTTCGATATTAAAGGGGAGTTTTCCCCTTGATCATATCGGCAACAGTCTTGCATGTAGCATCAAGCAAACCTTTGATGTCTAAGTAGTTTGCTGCCAGAATAAGTTCAAAAAGGGTTCCTTGATCAACTTTCAGGAATTCTTGGTCCCAAACAGGGATATCATGCGTTTGCTTTTCTTTGTTCTCATCATCCTCAAGAGAAGGAGGCTCATCTTTGTGGTGGGCACATCACTGAATGACCTTTTTAAAAATATCATTGCATTAACATTTGGTAAGGGAACTGGGTCTCCTTCATCATCCATTCCCAAATCTTCCAGCATGGTCTCGATTGTCACAGATTGTTTGGCAATTTCACCATCATCTTCAAATATCTGTCTGTCAGAACTCAGCAACTTAATTGAAGGTACAGTGTTTGGTCTCTAAAAGACTGCAGGCTGGAGGCAGGCGGGAACAAGAAGATATTCTCACCTGTTGGAGAAAGGCAGCAGCAGATGAAGCCACTTCTGATGGAATTAAAAACTTTTTCAATTATGTATATTTAAATTGCAACAATAAACAATAAAAATACACAATTAAAAAAAACCTTTCTCAAAAGATGACAGGTTAACAAAACTGACACAAGAGGAAACAGAGTCTGAAGAGTCCTATATTTAGTTTCAAAATCAAAATCATTATCAAAAACCCATTAGTTTTTTATGGCCGCTATTCACAAATTAGTGGAAGAGCACACAGCACCAAGTATAGAGCTGTGGCCACCTGTGGTAACACAAAAGAGATTTATTCTTTGAGCCCCCAGAGATTAGAAGTCTAAAATCAAGGCTTCCACAGGACTGTGTTCCTTCTGGAGGCTTTGGAGAGAACTGTTCCTTTTCCTTTCCAGCTGTCAGAAGTCACCTTGCCCTGAGCCCCTTTCCCCACATCACCCTGATCGCTTGCTTCTGACATGATAGCTCCCACTACTACCTTCTCTGATCCTCGTGGTTCTTTTGATTACATTGTGCTCACCTGGCTAATTACAAGATCCTTAGGCTCTTCACACCTGCAAAGTCCCTTTTGTCACCTAAATGCACATAGTCACAGGTGTAGGGATTAGAATATGAACATTGGGGGGGGGTCATTAATTCATCTGTCGCAGTGACAATACTTTTTAAATGTTTATTGATTCTGTGGGTCTGGAGCTTGACAAAGTACAGTGGAGGTGGCTTATTTTCTACTCCATAGTATCTGGGATTTCAGCTAGGAGATCAGAGGCAGATGCTGAAATGTATTCATTCTCATGTCTGGTGGGTGATATGGGCTTTTGGCTGACGTTCTGCTGAGGCTATCAGCTGGGGCACCCACACCCAGCCTCCTACATGGCCTGGGCTTCCTTACAATACAGTGGCTGGGCCCCAAAGGCGATGGTTCTAACAGAGAGCACAAGGAGGAAGCTGAGTCACCATTTGAAGTCAGGCAGCATTTTATCTGTCATGTTCTATGGGCCATGGTGGTCACAAAGTCCCCCCCCCCATTTCAGGGGAGGAGAAAATAGACTCTGCCTCTTAACGGGCAATGGAAGAGCACACAGGGCCAAGTATAGAGCTGTGGCCATCTGTGGAGAATGTGATCTGCCAGAGGTGCTAAACAACTGAGATCAAGGATTGCTGTCCTTGTATGAGGAATAACTGTGTTCCAGGCGTTGTGGTCAGTGGGAAGCCACTCATGAGACAACGAATTTGTAGTGACCAGCATGAGATACGGATCCAACACCTGCTTCTCTCCTCTATACGGTTCTGAGCTGGGCTCATGCAGCAAGATGGACATGGCAGGCAGTCCTGTCATCATTTTTTTTTTGCTGGACCTGAGAATGACTCCATATATCTGCCTACACTCAGCCCAGGAACCCAGGCCTAAATCAATTCAGTGACTAGCCACAGGTTGACACAGGCCAGTGCGATGTAAGAGAAAGTCTCCGAGTTTTCTGGAGAGAAATGTTTCCTTTCTCTTAAAAGAATACATTGGGAGGAGATATCTCTCAGGTCCCAATATCCCGCCCCTCCCCTCTAGTCACTGCCATGTGCAGATGTGGATACTTTCTTGTGTAGATGCGAGGCATGGTGAGCTTCAAGCATCTGACCCCAGACTGACACTGAAGCCGCAGGTGGAGCAGGGCAGAGGCAGAAGTGGACATGATACCCTGGACTGCACCGATCCTGATGCCCATCTAGCTCCGGATTGCCAGTGACAGCAGCCAGCACATCTTTTGATTGTTTGAGCTAGTTCTAGACAGGGTTTAGAGCATTCGGAGCTGTAGCGATTCTTACTGACATACAGTTTTTCCTAGTTTTGCAGATCATAATATCAAGTCT
This sequence comes from Chinchilla lanigera, assembly GCF_000276665.1. NCBI lineage: Eukaryota > Metazoa > Chordata > Mammalia > Rodentia > Chinchillidae > Chinchilla > Chinchilla lanigera. The sequence goes on from NW_004955422.1 coordinate 16,613,605, forward strand.
CAGAGAGGGGAACATAATGCTTCCAAACTTCCAAATGCATGAGAAAGCCCTGGCGATCTTCTTAGAATGAAGATTCGGAGTAAGTGTGTGTGTGTGTGTGTGTGTGTGTGTATGCGCGCAATGTGTGTGTGTGGGGTGTCCTGCATGTCTAACACACTGCTGTCACGTGGATGCTGCCAGCTTTGCATAGTAAGAGGGTGCAGAATGTGCCCAAAGCCACATAGCCGTGAGTGACAGAGCCAGGCTGTGCACAAAAGTCCTGACTTCAAGCCCGTTTTCCCTCCACCACACCCTTGGAATGGCTAGAGGCCAACCTGCCTTTTTTCTGTCACATGCTGGAATGGGTGATTGCAGAATGCAATGCTGCCCTCCAGTCCCCTGGGAGTGTGACCCAGAACACCTGTTTCCTGGTATCAGAGCTAGCCTAGCGACACGTCAGACCCATGTGAGACCGCTTGCCCTTGACATTCCTAGTGCCGCATTTTGTCTTGTGCTCTGTCCCCCTGCAGATTCAGGCTGTGCCTATCTGCAGATTGTTAAATGGGGACAGATTTCCCAAGATTCCCATCTCAGAGAACTTATGGGGGGGTGAGTGCTTTGTAAAAATGCAGACTTCTAGGCTCCATACAGTATGGATGGGGCTAGGGAACCTGCATTTCTCACAAGTGTCTTGGGAATTTCTTAGGAGCAGACAAGTTTGGGAAACTCTTGACTGTGGGGATATGGAGGTGTCATTTTTCTTTGTCTAGGTCAAGTAATTTTTTTTGGTACCGGGAATTGAACTCAGGACCTTGCACTTGCCAGGCAGGTGCTTGTGCCGCTGAGCTATATTTCCAGCCCCCTAGGTCACATAATTTTGTGTTATGGTCACTCTCTCACAATCTCCAACCCTCAGGATAAGCATAGGTGGAGGGTGGTGTGATTATTTCTAAATTACAGTATGAAAAACTGAGGCAGAGAAAGATTCCCCTGATCCTTGCCAGTCCTGGGCTAGAGTAGGAACTCGGGTGGCATCTGGTCTCACCTGCCTTCACTGTGAGACTCCACAGAAAGAATGAAAGAGGACAGTACCCTGAGCTCCTGGCATGGCATCAGCACAAATGTCCTGTCGGTGTAACGTGAGCCTAGATCAGCGTGGACAGCCAGTGCGGGTTATGGCCCAGGCCTCTGCACAGACAGATGAAACGCCTGCACCCTTACTTGTCTCTCAAGGCACTATCTCCAGGGAGAGGTAGCGCCGGGTCTGAGGGGCGCTCTCCTGCCTAGAACCCAGGGACCATTCATCCCAGCAGTTCTAGGACCTGGGACAAGATATACAATGCCAGGCTCTCAGAGACAGCTTCCTTTCTTCCCCGAGAATGTTTGGGGTGGTGTGTGTGTCTCTGCCCCTGACATTGACCAGCCCATGTGACCTGCTCAGATTGGCTTTCTCTCCTGAGACAATGCAGTGTTGGGGTCTGTGTGGCCCCTCACACTGGATACCGGCTTCCTCTCCAATGCTCTCTCTTTCTGAGACACCTACGGACCGGACCTCCACGAATGCCTCCCTGACTGGCCAAGGGGTACCCTTGACCTCAGAGCCATCCATGGCCACCGCAGTTATTGCAGCTGTCCTTTGCACTTTCCTTTAGTGGCCCCTTCCCTACTCTATGCTCCCTGTGCTGTAGATGAGACCAGACATGGAAGACGAGTCCTCCAAAGCAGTCTGGAAGGGGCTCATCTGCTGTTCGTGAATTAGCCAACATCCAGCCCTGGGGGAAGCACGGCTTCCACACAGAGTTACTCAGAGGGCCCCAGGCCGGCCACATGAGCATCGCCTGAGAACTCGCAGGAACACAGACCCAGACCCACTGTGTCCGAATGGAGGAAAGAGGCTGTCACCTCACGGGGCTGTGGCGTCATGAGCCCTGGTTCACTAAGCATCGCTGAGCTCCTGCATTCAGAGTAACTGAAGCTTCTCTGCTCTACCTGTGAAACTCTGCTCCAGGAGGCCTACGTTGCACAGACAGTAGCCACTTTTTAGGAAAGGGCTCTGGCAGCACAAATTTGCATGTAAATAACATCCCCATAGCAAAGGAGGCTCAATTTTTTTTTTTTTTTTTTTTTTTGCGGTACCGGGAATCGAACTCACGACCTTGTGCTTGCCAGGTAGGTGCTTATGCCACTGAGCTATATCCCCAGCTCTAGAAGGCTCAACTTTTGTGTGGCAGATTAACAGGTGCTTTATCTTGGTGTCAGAGACTTTTATCTCAGGTGAGATTGAGTTGTCTAAGGGCTGTGTGTGGGCATATGTGTACACAGATGAGTGTGTGTGTCAGTTTGTATGTGTGTGCGTGCACATGTGTGCATGCTGTGGGTGTGCTTGTATGTGAGCACTGTGCAGGTCTGTGTGTGTGTATTAAAGTGTGTGCATATCTATGCATTGTCCCTGTGTTCACATGTATGTGGACACGTGCATGTGTGGCTTTTGAAGGGCTGTTGGGAAAGTCAGGCAGGAGCTGCAAGCCCCACCCATCGGGTCATGGGCTCAGGGAAGGAGCATTCATGCTTTGAGCAGACTCCTGGACAGAATGACCCCCAGGGTCCAATGAAACTTGTGATTCTGCGATCTGATGACAGGTTGACCCCTGCACAGACACAGGCCGTGCAGGCCCTTGTGCTGGCTCCTGGCTCAGGCTGCCATACCTAGTGTGAGGTGACACACCAGGCTGAGGTTGCTGTGAATGTGTTTTCAGATGACAGTAGCATTTCCTCAGTGGACTTTGGCAAATCAGGTGACCCCCCCCCCCGGTTATGGCGGGCTCATGTAGCAAGCGGAAGGCCTTAGAGAAAGACTGAAGTCCTGGGAGGAAGTGGTTCTGACAGCAGACAGACACCTTCAGTGAGTGCCCATGTTAGCATCTCCCTGGGTTTCTGTGCACTGCAGATTTCAGACCTGCAGCTTCTACTGGTGCCCAAGCCAAGTCCTTAGCATCCATCTCTCTCCACACACACATACAGACATGAGCACACTCATTTGTTCTGTTTCCCTGGAGAACTCTGACTAATCTAGTCCTCTCCAGTGTCTCCTGGGGCTGTCTGACCTCACCAGCATTGCGAGGTCACTTCTAGAGCTGGCTTCTAGCTCCCTAGGTGCCAGGGCAGAGGACTCAGGGTGTTCTGGCCAGAGGATGGGCAGAGGATGGGCACACAAGCATCAACTTGGCCCAAGTTCAAGCAAAGAGACTGTCCTTGCTAAGTACTATGAGTGAGCAGATCTGGGAACAGAGAGGAAGGCTAATGGTCTCATGGAACACAAGGAGATTTGGTCCTTGGGTACCATCAATCGGGGAGCTGTCAGGGAGCAGGATCCATCTCCAAGGCCTCTGTGACTTTAAGATGGCCTCATCTTGGTTTATCTGGAGGAAGTTCAATGTGTGCATTTAGCTTCTCACTGATAGTCGTGCCACAGAGGGCTACATGTGGATACAGGAAGGAGAAAACCACCCATGGCAGCGTAACAGGTGGCCTGTCTATCAAGGGCTGGTGTGGCAGCTCCACTGTGCCATGACTGAGCCAGGCTCTGTCTCTCTGGCTCACCTTCCTTGGTCTGTGACTTCTGTCCTTATGGTTGCAAGATGGCTGCTGTGCTTCGGGCATCATTTCAGCTATCCTCGTAGGAAGAGAAACATGGAAGGAACGAAGGAGTACTAGATGAGAAATACAGACCCTTCCCCAGGAGCCTCAGCATACTCCTTCATAGCTTGAAGTATGGTTAGGCTCATGACCACCCCAACTCCTAGGAAAGCTAGGAAACAGAATGTTTCAACTGGTCATGATGTTGGGCTGAACAATATCTGCATTCTGTAAGTAGAGAGAGGAACTTTGGATAGGCAAGTAGTAATGTCTGCCTCAGTTTCAAGCACAGATTTTATTAAGTGATCAGGAAATAGTGTTACTGGCCATTGTGTTGGTCAGCTTTCCATTACTGTAAAAAAATACATGAAACCAGTTATGAAGAGAAAAGGTGTATTTTTCCTTGTAGTTTTGGAAGCTGCATCCATAATTGATTGGTCTTATTGCTTTGGGGCTTGTGGTGAAGTAAAGCTTCTCACCTCATCTCCAGGAAGCAAAAGAGGGTGAGGAAGAGGCCAGGGTGCTCCAATCCTGGTCAGGAAATGCTGCCAATAACCTAAAGTCCTCCCTCTAGGCCCCACCTCTTAAAGTCTCTGCCACCTCCTGATAGTGCTTTTCTGGGATGAAGCCTTTGGTACAGGGACCTTTGGACTTAAGAGCTGAACGATAGCAACCATGACACAGAAAGTGTCTTTAAAATACCCTTTACCTGGGACCCTTTTCCTCAAAGTTGCTTGCCAGACCATGATGTCCTCCCCTAACACTTCATCCTCCATGTCTGGCCTCAGTCCCATCCCTCTCCCTCTTGCTTTTTCTTCCTGTCTAGGGACTGTCTCCCTGAGAACAAAGACTCTGGACCCAGCCTAACAGGTCCCCTGGCTCTGCCTGTGCTGGCCATGTGCAGCCCTCACTGCCTTTGCTGCCTTGTCTACTCAGCAGCCATCAAGAGAGAAGACAAAACACCAAACATGAGGGTCTGACTTGTGGACAGTGTCACACCTGGGCCTCTGTGGAGGGAGCTGCAGGGTTGGACACCAGGCTTGGAAGGCCAGCCCATGGTTGGGGAGGAGGTGGGGCAGAGGACAGCGTGCAGACTTGTACCTGGAGCAAAGCCACTCACTGTGGCTTGGAATGGCAAGACCGCAAGGGTGCCTGGGAAGCAGCTTCGCAAACCTCTGTGAGGTGCAGCAGCCAACAGGGGTCCGGGATTTACTTCTACAGGATTTGTTCCTTACCTCCTTCCTGGGTCGGGGGTGGGTACAAAGTACCCCATGAAACAACATGGTTGAAACTATCTTGAAGCTTCCTGGCATATTCCATTTTCCCTCCCTCCATCCCTCCCTCTGTCCTTCCCTCCTCTCCTTTGTTCATCCTTCCCTTCCTCCTTTTCTCCCTCCTTTGCTTCTTTTCATGCACTCATCTTTTTATCCCCATCTGCCCATCCATATACCCACCGCCCATCTCTCAGTCCTTGTTTCCTTTCACCACTCATCTATGTAACTACTCTTCCTCTTTCCCTCCTTCCCTTTCTTCCTTCTGTCTATCCGTCACCATCCATCTACCCTCTCCTCCTTTCTTTTATCCTTGTACCAACCCATCCATCCATGCATCTGTCTTACTATTCACTCATTTCCCGTTCCTTCCTCCCTTCCCCCTTCCCTTCCCTTCCCTTCCCTTCCCTTCCCTTCCCTTCCTTTCCCTTCCTTTCCCTCCCTTCCTTCCTTTCCTCCATCCTTCCCTCATTTGGCTCCTGATGGCCCAGCTCCCTGCTGCACTAGTGCTCCAGCTCCATCCACCCAGCCTGGGGTGGCGGACACAACCACCCTGGTCCACGGTGGAAGTATCCCTGATGCTGTGTGAACATCCTCACCCATCACGAGCTGGGCTCTGGTCTGGGCACTGGTCCTTTAGTGGGCCCAAGTGCTCCGACAGGCATCAACATCCTCTCCCAGAATGGGCATCCTATTATTGCTCCCAGGAGCAAGGCCATGCGGCCCTCAGTTGGCCATGTTCAGAGGGCTGATGGGGTCCTTCCAGGGACACTTTCTCCACAAACAACACATAGTGGCACTAGCTCCACTGCCAGACTCTAACTCATTTCCTGACAAAGTGTCCAGCTCCAAACAAGGCTCATCCCATCCGTTCCATCACAGAGAGGCCCAGGCTCCAGGCACTGGCCGAGCTTGCAGGAAATCGCCTATTGTGAGGCGTGTGTGCTGTCACAGGATGCAACTGGCCTGGAGATGGGGTACACAGAGCAGTACAGGCACTAGGGAGCTTCCAGCCCATAGGCAAGGCCCAGGGGCTCCTTTCCAGAAGAGAGTGGTAACTGGGTACTGTTTCTGGCTGCAGCTTCCATCTCATCCTCTGGACCACTCTGAGATCCTGCTTGTGCCCAGGGGAAAGCCCCTTTGTCCCCTTACCTGTTGCAAGCTTACCTGGACACCCCCAGGATTAATTTGTCTTGAGAGGTTTCAGTTTGTGACCTGCCAGGGGAGCAGAGACAGCCTCGTGCACGAGAAGGGCTGGGCAGTCTGCCAGCAGTCCCTGTCCTCACCTGCCCATCCGCCTGCAGCAGGGCTAAGCGCTGTCCACCCTGAATCTTGGAGCGAAGGAAAATAAATAAACAAGACAAAAAAGGATCCTATCAGATGCCAAAAATGAAGATAATACAGGAGGAAGTTTATTCTGATGAGGAAATCCCTAAATGTTTTTGAAACTATGCTTGGAATGGCTAATTAGCACTGGGGGTGCTCTGGAGGAAGCACTCTCTGGCAGTAGGGTGACCTCCCACCAGGTTTCCCTTGCACTTAGCCCTTATCTGCAGGAAACGGCTCAAACTTCTGAATCCTGACAGCAGACCTATGACTCACACCAGGCAACCGGACAAGCCTCCTTGGTGGGGATGCAGTGGCAGCTCAGGGGACAGCCTCCTTCCCGGGGTGGTGGCTACAGGGTCCCTGGAGCAGTGGAAGGACAGTTCCCACCTCAGTGCTCCTGGGGTGGACACCTTTGAGCTCCAACATGCCCACTGGACCTGCTGTGACTTGGGCTCTGAACATGTGCACGATGTGCTCAATGAAGGGGACAGGATCGAGAGTGCTCCAGGGCCAGATGTCACCAAGAGCCGCATGATACTTAGCCATGGCTTGACCACCAGCTTGTGGCCAGTTGGCACTTCCAGATGTCTGTCCGCCTTAAAAACTAACACTTTCCTGCAGGGCTGGCGGCCCAGAGCCCCCAGCACAGGAAGAAAGGGCTATTTTTGGACACAAGCCTGCAGAGGTAGAGCCCAGATGACCCCAGCCCCTCTTGCCCTCCAGCTCCAGTAGAAGAGCTGTCAGGATCACCTGACTTGCTGGCAGGCCAGTCTGGGAACAGACTCTACCAACCTCAGACTTCATGCTTGGAGAACTGACCACACAGTCAGTCACCTTGGGGCTGGCCCCACATCGCCTGCTTTCCACTTCCTCTGCTGCTGGTGGAAGACGGCAAGGGCCATTGCCCTGGGAGCCTTCTGCTGGGTTGGGTGCATTACATGGCAGATCCCACGTTTCCTCAAAGCCACAAGCCCAAAATGGGCTTGGGACAGTCCATTTCTCAATGTCCATAGTGACTCATGGCTCAGGGAGCAGCCTAGGCCCTTCTGAGCCTGCAGGAGGCTAAAGAGGGTGGCCTGGTCATTTTTCTCTGGGCAGAGCTCCCTGGGTCCCTGTGGCCTGGGCACACATGCCATCTAGCGCCTCCTGAAGCCCACGGGGCCCAGCTGAGGTCAGGGAAGGTGGAGCTGGCTTGGTGTCTGCACACCAGGTCCCACCTGGCTGCACACCAGCTAGTTGAATAAAGTTGCAAGTTTTGATACAATTTTTCCAAACAAGATGCAGCTCCAGTGTGTTCCTTGCTCGATTCCACTCATCCTGCCTCCTCCTGAAGACCTGGAAGTCAGAGGCAGCAAAGACTGGGTGAGGTAGGGCTGAAAGCCACAGGGTTGGGGAAACGCGAGGAGGGGTTTTTCACTTCCCCACCTCCTGGCTCCTAATTTTAGAATGTCCACTTTCCACTGGAAGAGATTCTCCTTTTTCTGGCAGGCGATCCTCTGCAGAATTCCTAATTTTTGTGCTGGTCCCACACCCTGCCTCATGCATCCAAATTTCTCCTGTAATAGATAAATCTCTTTAGGCTTAACAGGGAACTTTTCTTGATCATTTTCTTCTGTTTGAAAGTTATTTTCCCATGCAGGGAGATTTCCACAGGGCCCAGGTCACAATGGAGGCATCTGCACATCTGTGAAGCTGGAGGATCCTTGGCTAGAGGTGCAGGCAGGGAACCACTCCTGACCACAGCTGGGCTGCCTTCTGTTCCCCAACTGTCGCTGCAGCTCAGATGGTCCACGGGCTACATGGACTTTCTGCACTGATTTCACAGCCCTTGCTCATCTCACTGGGCTGCGCTTGGTTTCCATGAGCACCCCTGGGTGCTTCTAAGGCCAGCGCTTGGTGCAATGGATCTGGGTGTTTACCTCTTATTTCCTCTTTTGAAAACTGGCACAGAGGTAGCCTGTGGCTATCTGGCTTCAGGGACACAAATTTCTTCACTTGGTGAGCATGCATGGCATACCTACTATGTGCATGGCACTTGCCCAGGAACAAGGGATGATGCAGGAAACAAGATCCTGCCCAGAGGGGGCTAATATTCTATTGAGTGGAGGCTTAGCCTAAGAATCAAAATAAAACTCCAAAGTCATTTGGAAGGAGACATAGTTTCAGGGACAATTACACACAGGGGATGCATAAAAAGCTGAGCAAGGCTGGGGCTAGAGCAGAGGCTAGAGTTTTAGAATAACAATGAGGAAAGGCCTTGAATGTGGAAAAAGGCCTGAAGCAGGGGCACATGGTTACCTAAGGGTGGCACAGAATGTGCAAAAGCCCTGTGGTAGTAAGATGTCTGAGGAGTGCCAAGATAGACAGGGTGGGCCTGCGGGTGTTATAATCCCATTGGAACCCCTCCCTTTCCTCCCTTTGGTGGTCTGAGTGGGTCTGGATAGCAGCTGGGCCAGCTGCACGACTGGCCATGTTCTGTTCATTGTTAACCAAATTTCTCTCTTCTCCTCTCCTACCTGGAAGTCTCATCCACGCCTCAGCCTGGGCCCAGCTTCTGAAAGCTAGCACCACCTACCACCCCATCCCAGAATGACAGCTGCATGTGGAGGCACAAATTCACTGGAAACCCCCTCCCTACGCTGGGTCCTCATGTGACCCACCCTGGCTCCAGGATACGTTGTCCTGCTCTGTGGATGAGCAGCAGAAGTAAATTCATAATTCTAAACTAGGAGAAGTGGAGTCATAAAGGTGGTGCTGCTCTAAGCCTGGAGGGGTCGAGACAGTGCCTGCTCACACCTGCTCTCACAGGCGGCGATCCACAAGTGTTTCAGGGGCTGCTCAGGGCCCAAGGAGGGGTCCAAACAATAGGTCTTCTAGCTTGTGAGGTCAGAGTCTCCAGGGTGTTTACAAGCAGGTCCAGCCCACGGCTCTCTGAGCAAACAGAAGGACTGTCTTTCTCATCCTTTGTGAAGTCAGGTGTGGCCACATGATCTCAATGTGAACAGAAGGGATCTGGGTCACTATGGCAGGAGCTTCAAGAACTAGACAGGAGTCTAGTCTCTGTGGTGATGGAAGCAAGGGCAGACATGGATTCTCCAACAACACGAGGCCTGAGAGCGTGCTTTGAGCAGATTCCCACTGTTCCTTAGAGATGTGGGATAAGTGAAAAGTCAGTCTTTGTTATCTTAAACCAGAGATCAACAAACTCCAGCCTGTGGCCTGAATTTGGCTCACCGCTTGTTTTTATAAATAAATTTTATCAGAACACAGCCTACTCATTTATGTACTGTTTGGAGCTGCTTTTGTGCTACAACGACAGAATATAGAAGTTATAACACGGACTGAATGGCTAGCAAACCTAAAATATTTATTATCCAGCCCTTTACAGAAAAAGAAAATTGCCAGCTCTGCTTGAAGACATTGAGCTCTGGGGGACTGTTTGTTACTGCAGCATCACCTTACCCATGCTGACTGATATACTTTCAATTCTACCCACAACTTCTAAACGCCATGTCATGTGCTACCATAGTTTAAACACACTATATTTGTGTGGCATGGAAAGTTTTTCTAACTGTGTCCACTAGCTACTCCTGAGCCTCCGTCATAGTCACTGCTCTGCACAAGAGGAAAGGAAGCTTCAAGGAGGTATGTGGCCAGTCTGGAAGTTACTTAAGGCTTCTCTGTGCCACTGAGCTGCATTAAAATGGGTCACTGAGTATCTTTAAGTTTACTCTCCATTGCTGAAGCCAGAATACAGAGCCAGCCTGGGAAACTCATGAGCCTTTCTACCCCCAACACCTTCAGTTTAAGAAAATAGCCAAAAAGAGGTCTATCTGGCCTGGAGCAGAAGTGAGAAGTGGTAGGTTCTAGCTCCCTCACTCAGTCGGCTCTGCTTCCTGCTTCCTTTGTGCTCGGTGAGCCTCACCTCCCAGCCTCATGTGGCCCAGGGCAGCACTGGCCTTGGGCCCTGGCATTGGTCTCCTTGCCTTGCCAGGTGCACCTACATGAGGGCCCTCATGCAGGAGGGCCCAGGGGTGGGGGCACCCTTCTCTGTCCACCCTAAACACAGAGGCTGCTGTTGCGGGGGCTCTGGCTGCTTGGAAAGGTGGAGAGAGGGACCCGCCCTCAGCCTTCCCTGCAGTCGGCGTCCTTGGCACCTCTCTGCTGATTCCATACCTCACATTCCCGAGTCCCGTTCGGACAAGCCCAAGAGCCTGAGTCTTCTAGGCCTGGGAAGGCAGCCGAAAGTTGGAACAGCTGCAGAGCTGCCCTCCCACTCTCCGGAGCCACATGCTTCCCTTTTGATCAGCCTCTCGGGCTTACGTAACACACTTGGAAGTCAAGAAGCCGGGCCTCCTTATCGACGGCCCCCAAGGGGTTGGTGAAACTCTTGCTATGAAGAAATCTTTCCATTGAGAAAAATTCCCCTGGCACTCATGCTCAGTGGCTCGTTTGTGCCACTGCGGGGGTGACTGACGGTGGCGTGAGAAGGGGGTCCCCAGGGCTCTTGAGTCCACTACTCTCTGCTGGCTCCGTGTAGTGCTCCTGGTGCCCGGAAGTGGAATGCGACCCTCTCTTTTGTCCCCTATGTCCTGCTGACGTCACCAACAACAACCAAAGTTGGTGACTAAGTTCTCACCACGTGCCAGGCCCCTTGCTGGGTACTTCAGCCAGGGCTCACGTGACCACGGCTGTCCTCTTGCCACTTTCTAGAACAGGGCCCTGAGGCTCAGAGAGCAGGCAGGCTGCCAAGCCAACTGGTACCCACCCACACCACCCTGGGGAAAGTGCAGAAGCAGACCCACCCCCAGCCCTCCCACTCCCCCACCCCAGTCTCCAAAGCTCGGGAAGGCCACTCCCCAAAAAGAACAGGACACCAGCCCTGCGCAGGCATTTAAGGCCCCTTGCCACAAGAGGAAAGGAGGGTCCCATCCTGTGAAGATACCAGGAGATCCGTGCACTTTGAGAGAGCAGGCGTGTGGGATTCTGGGCTCTCCTTGGCGGTGTGACATCTGGGGCCCCAGAAATCGGAAGACTTGGGGGCCAGGGCTTGGGGACAGAGGCCAGCAAACACCATTTATAAAGTCCTGGCTGAGGCCCACCCATGACCTGCACAAATGCGTCTTTACGGGGTCTCTCTGGAAACCAGAGCCCTGTAAATCCAAGAAGATGAAATTGTGTGAGTCTGGGCCACAGCTATAGGCTCCGACTCGGCAGGCAGCCGAGGGGCCCCAGCCTCAGAGGGAACTCAATGAATTTGTTAGGGAACTGAAAACAGATGATTTCAATCAGCAGGGGGAAAAAAATGACTTCATGGCCACTGTGACTGAAGGAGGGCGCGTTTGGCTGCCAGGCCCTGTCCGGGAGGCCTTCCAGAGGGCCTGGTCTGTTTCTCAGCCGCCGGCCGGGGTCTTTCCTACAAGGGGCTGGACGCGGCGTGGCTAGGACGGAAGGCCGGTGGCCCTAGAGCAACCCGCGAGGCCCAGAGATAACCCGGCGAGCCCCACCCCCCGCGCTTTCTCCCGGCGCTTTCATGAATGGCCCGACTTCCCAGGCAGCGGATTGGCTGAGTCCCGGGCGGCGAGGCCCAATCAGCGGCCCGGGCTTTCCTGTCTCCGCGTGGGGCCTGCGCCCCCGAAGCCATGAATGGCGCAGCCTCGCTGCCTGCCGAGGCCGCCCCCAGCCGGCCCCACCCCCGAGGAAGGAGGCGGAGGGGAAGGGGATTTTTTTTTTTTTAATTCCTCAGGCCGTTCAGGGTTCTGGTGCAATTGTGTCATTCTGAGGCTTGGCTGCAGCTCCTGACAATAGCCTGGGGCTTCCCTGTTGCCGTCAGGGTTGACATTCAAGGTCTTGTGACAGGGAAGACTTGCTGGTTAGAAATGCATTTCTTTGCTTTTGTCTCAGACGGACTTGGAGTTCCAGGGAAGGAGCCACAGTGCTCCAGTGAGCAGGCAGTGCTACTGGGCAGGGAGGCAGGGCTAGTGCAGGAGGCTCTGGATGTGTGCATGCCGCTGGGAATTTCTCCTGCAAACCAGAGAGCTCCATCATCCCCGACCCTTGGTCACTGGTCTTGTACCATTTTCATGTGCCACGTGCATGTGAGCCTTGGGGCCCCGGTGGGGAGCCCAGCCATTGGGCTCCATTTCCTGTTAAGTAGGAAAACATGTTCTGTTTGCTGATGTTATAAAGCAGGCATGTGTTTACAAATGCTGGTTGTGAGTGTGCCTGCTTCCGGCCTCCTCTCCCAAGACGGAATGATTTGTGCAGCTGACAGAGAGGGCCTGCTCTTCATGGAGGAACCCCCTGGCTCAGGAAAATTGGACTCAAGGGAATCCACAACCTGGAAGATGTACCGGAAGTTCTCTTGCAAAGTGGGTAGAGGCCGGGATGGTGAGGGCTTTGAATGCCAACTGCAGGAGGTGCTTCACCACCCTGGAGAGTCACAGAAGGTTGGGGAGACGGAGGGTGGCATTTTGGAGCTAGCCTCCACCCGCCCCCAGGGATTTCTCTGCCAATCCGTCCACCCTGTGTGCGGCCGGGGCTGACTCTTTGCAGAACTTCCGCTTTAGGACTATGCAGGCTGCTTCCTGTGACCCCTAGCTGCTCTTCTTGAAAGGCTCCTGAGGTGTTGCTCCATTTGAAAGATGAGCAAACGGAGGTTCAGGGTCATCAGCCAAGGGTGTCACAATTTTAGAGGCTAAGTCCCGGCCACATGGCAACAGTCACAAAACTGAAGTGGCTCACTGAGCGCTAGGCTGACACCGAGTTGTTGCTGCAGGGACTAGGGAGACATATCTCTGCTTTCAAACAGCAGACCTTCGCCTCCCAGGTGGTCATGGGAGGCCACAAGTGTGTCAGGGCTGGCCTGACAAATCCAGTCAGTTTTCGTTGTCCTGTGACATCTAGTTCAGTTGTTTGTCCGGTTCTTGGTCTGGAGGCCCATTTGCATCTTCAAGATTACGGAGGACCTTAAAGAGATTTTGTCAGTACTCATTTTCTCTACGGGAGTTTATTGCATGAGACGTGGAGAGCTCAAACAGGTAAATGCACAGTTCTACCAGCCTGGATCCATTAGTTGTCATGGAGACAGGGTTGTCCCATGTCATGGGGTCTCTGGGAAACTCCACAGTATCCTCATGGAGAAAGGAAGAAAAGGGCAATTTGTGTGTCAGTGTCTTCATAGAAGTAATTGACGATGGTTTGAATGTGTCCCTTAGAGTTCACGTATTGGAAACTTGGTCCCCAACACAGCAGTATTGGGAAGTGGGGTCTTTTGAGAGGTGATCAGGTCACAAGGGCTCTATCTACATGAAGAAACAAATCAATCCACTCACAAGGAGTGGCTTCGTTATAAAAGTGAGCTCTTGCTGGCGTATATTTTCTGCCCATCACGTGATGCCCTCTACTCAGCACATGGCTTCATCAGGTGCCCAACAGAGGCCAGCACCATGCTGAAACTTCTTGGCCCCTAGAACCATGAGCCAAACAAACTGCTTTTCCTTATAAACTTCCCAGCCTCAGGCATTCTGTTAAAGTAACAGAAAACTAAGACATAGTTTCCGCCTCTTAGTCTGAAACTATACTTGGAGAAGGGGTGTTTTAGAACGCAGAGAGAAGCCAAGGCTGGGCCACTCCCTAGCTCTGCTGTGGCTAGGTCTGGTCACATGGTGTCCTACCCCTGGGATGTGAATTGGCCTCTGTGGTGCATAAGGCTATTGTCTGCATGAGACAGCTCTATAGAGCGCGTGTGTACAGTGACCATCTCGTACCTCTGAGACTGTGTTGGTGAGGGCCACCCTTGAGGTCGGAGGGCCTGGGTCCCCAATATCATGTTGCCATGTTAGTCCTGGAGCCAAGTGGGCTCCTGTGAAAAAGAGAAATCAGTGCCTCTGGCTTATGCACCTATCTAGGGGTTCTTTGTCACAACTTTTTGCCTGAATCCTGATCTGCAAGTCAGGGCTGAGCCCCAGTTTCCTGCTTCCATTGTGTCTAGGAGAGGCCCTATGCAAGCCCAGGGAGAGCTGAACCCATGGCTGGAGTCTGTAAACTGGTGTGACACCCCTGTGACAGGTGAGCTCCTTTCACACCCACTTGCAGTGCTGTCATTACCTCAAAGCTGAGCCCAGGAGAGTATACTGAGGTCCCAGCTCATGCGGAGCAAGGAGCGTTTGCGTCCTACAGCTGCCGTCTCCACTGACACTCACTCTCCCGCGATGCAGGACACAGAGTCCAAGACCAAGGTGTGAGCAAATGGGTTCCTCATGAGGCTGTGAGGAAGAATCACCCACATCTCCCACTCATGGTGGCTGCCAGCGATCCCTGGCGATCTGTAGCTTGTAGACATATCACTCCAAGCTCTGCCTTCATTGTCATATGGCCTTTATGTGTTTTCTTGGGGACAGCAACAGGTGGGGGCAGTGAGCCCTGGGCCAGAGTCGCTATCCAAGGTGCACCCAGATTCGCTGGCTCCTTTCCCAGCCACCATGCACACTTTATGTAACACACCCTTGCCCCAGTCTCTCTGTCCTCTTCTCTTGTCACGAGGACATCTGCTGTTAGATTTAGGACCCATCCTAGTCCAGGATGACTTCACATTGAGACCCTCAACTTAATGACATATGTAAAGACCCCTTGTGTAAATAAGTCTATGAAAGTTATTGGGATCAAGATGGAGTCGCTTGTGTCAAGCCCTAACCAAAAAAAAAAAAAAGAAATAGTAATAAAACCGGGAGAGTATGAAAGAAAGGTTCTCACACAAGTGTGCTAATAACAAGAATTGTCACAGAAGATCCTGCCAGAACCCATGACTTGTACAATGAATGTGTCTTTGAGGACGTGTGACCAAAACAGTTCACCCATGGACTAAGGTCCTTAAACAGCCTCTATATTAATTCTTGGGCACAGGATTATCATGTCAGAACAATCTGGGCACTCCTCCACTTTTTGGTGCTAAAATCTTCCCCTTGTCCCAACCTCTTAAACACACACAAGTTCACCATGGCATGCAGGTCCCCCTGGAATGCCACTCCGGAGGCAACTCACTGACCTTTGGAGAGTCTGTTACTGAGATTGCCAGGTGATATCTGTAGGTTCTGTGATGTGATTTAGAGAAGCAGCAGTGTCCAGCCCCTACAGAGCTCTCAGAGGAAGATGAGGGGCAGAGCATACCCCCTAGAACACCCGGAAGGCTTCCCGGAGGAGGAGCACTGACTTGGGTCTTGAGGGGAATCCTTGCTGGGAGGAAGGAGTCAAGGGGCACCTACAGTGCAGAGGCCTATGTGGTGTGGGTGTCCTGAGGGGTGGGGTGGGGAGATGAGAAGCCTGGAGGACCTTGGGGACAGAGCGCTGAGCACCTCCAGATGGGGCCATGGTCAAAGTATGGGTCTAAGGCTTGGTCCACGGGCAGCAGGAGTGAGCCCAGTGTGTGCAGGATGAAGGTGGAGGAGCTGGTGCTGAGGGACCCTTACTGGGTTCCAGGAACTGCAGTGAGCTGCCCTTGTAGGACTGGGGAAGAATTAACTGAGGAGTATGGTCCTCTGTGATCCAACTGAGTTTGGAGCTGAGCTGTAACCTTGGAGGGCCCTGCCGGCTGGCCTGGGGTCTAGCTCTGCATGCTCCTTGGAAGCCCCAAAGTCAGTCTCCCCCAGCTCACCCTGGGGTCTCCCTGTGGGTCAGGCCACAGCCTGGTTTAGGTGAAGAGAGGGCGGCCCAGGCCCAGGCAGCAGGGAGGGAGAGGTGCTCAGGGAAGCCCCTCCCACCTGAAGTCCTCTGGCTTTCCAATGGAGGTATCAGTTCCTGCCACCTCCAGGGTCACTCTGGTGGCAAAACCTGGTCCCCAGAATCGCCAGCCTCTGGGGCTCACTGTTTCTATGTCTCTCCTGAGGCCCGTTGGGAAGCCAGGCTGGCCCTCTGCACAAGGTCTGGCGTTTGGTCAGGGGGAAGGTGGAAGCGCCTACAGTTTTCTAAGGGAGTTTGGGAACTATTCACTAAAAAACCTGACACATCAGAGGCCAGAACCCCCTGCCCTCACTGGGGACCCTTCAAGCTGGCCTCAAAACTGGAGCAGAGGGGCTGGGGATTTAGCTCAGCGGCAAAGAGCCTGCCTGGCAAGCGCAAGGTCGTGAGTTCGGTTCCTGGTACCGGAGAAAAACCAAAAAAAAAAAACAAAACAAAACTGGAGCAGAGGATCTGGTGGGAAGGTCTGTGCAGCTCTGTCCATCTGTCTCTGTGAGTGTCTCTCTGCCCACTGTGTCTTTGTCTCTGAACCGGAGTCTCCATCTATCTCTGTCTCCACCTCTCTCTGTCTTGTGTCTCTCCATCTCCATCATCTCTGCCTCGGGTCTCTCTCCTCCCGCTCTCGCTCCCAGGGCAGGTTTTCTGCCCCAGCCTGGGGGAGTGGGAGCCCTGGGAAGGCCAGCGTCTCGGGGCCCCTGATCTGGGCTTCTCCCTCTGGTTAATTAACAGTGAGTGTGCTGCCTGGGAACAGGGCAGAGCTGAGGGGCCGGAGGGAAGGCCAGGAGAGGCAGGCAGACATAATAAGCCTGGCTGGCCACATTCCTGGGATGCCAGGCCACCATGTGTCTCCACCTGTGGGTCCTGGTGGGTCAGGAGAGAGCCTGCCACGGACCAGCAGCTAGGAGGCCTAGCGAACAGCCTGGCATGAGCTTGTGCCCTCCACGCCTCACCAGCTCTGGCCTCCCTGAGAAGGTGTGGCCTGGTGGTGGGGAAAGCCACTGTCCTCAGAGTCCAGCAGACCTGGGCACCACCTGTGGGGTTCACTCCTCTGAATGACTTCACCTTGGAGAGCCTCAGTTTCCCCTGGAAGGCAGGCAGAGTGCAGCAGGGGAGCTCCTTGAGGTGAGGCTGTGAGCTGCTGGCTGAGGGGAACAGCGCGAGCAGCCACAGCCTTGGCCAACTCTGCTCCAGTGACAGCTGTGTGGCCGTACTCCGAGGATGGGCTGGGACATTCAGGGAGCAGGGTCCCTCGTGCTGGGCCAGGTCAACAGGCCTGAAATCCTGCATGGTTGTTTCAAGAGTACCTGGAACCCAGGATGGCTGCAAAAGAGCCTAAACGAGCCCTTCAGAGACAGTCAGCTCCAGAGACAGTCAGAGGCACAAAAGCCAGTCACAGGGCCCAAGAACAGTGCCCAAAGTGGGGTCTCAAGAGTCAAAGGCCAGGTCTTGGGAGCATAGTAGACAAGCCCGAGATGGGAGGCACTCAGGGTTCTGTTTTTCTCCAAAAATCTAAAAAACCACGGAGGGAACTGAGGAGGGATAGTCATCCATGGGGAGAGGAGGAGCCTGCAGAGGAGGAGGAGTCTGCCAGTACCCAGCTCCCCCAGGCCCCCTCTTGGCTCCCTCCTTGCTAGCCAGCAAAGGGACCAGGTAGGTTGCTTTTTCTTTCTGAGCTTCAGGATTTGGGTTTTCTTTTTTCCATCTGTAAAATGAGACAAGACGACTTACCTCAGGGGACTAGGAGTTCTGAATACATAGGCACATGGAGGTGGTTAATACAGTCTGTCCCAGCTTCCTGCCTAACATTGCAATCCTCTGAGATGTTTTTCAGGGATGGAAACATGGAGCAAGACCTGAGAATTCTACTCCTGTGCTTCGCATTTCTGATTCAACCTTTTACACCATGGAATGGTGACAACGGAGGGGACCGAAATGCAGCAAGGCCCTGAAGGGTCCCAGGGCCCTATGCAGGCTTCAGGGAGGTCTCATTTCCTGTCTGGAGGTCCCCACTGAATACAATGAGAACCAACAGAAAGCAGAGTGACTAGGACCCTTGGGCTGGCAGGGACTATCACAGGAGGGCCGTGCATCTCCTATGCTTGGCACCACGGCCTCCGCTGACCTACAGGGACTGTACCCACTTGCCCGGTGCTCTCTTCTTGCCCTGCCCTGTACTCAGCTCTATGCTGGGCGTTTTGGGGCAGGGGTGTGTGAGAATGTCACCAGAACTGGTGTCAGAAAGGTCCCTGAAGCTGAAGGAAAGAACCTAATCCACACTTTTTGTAGAATAAGTTTGCAGGTTTGCTGACTCCCATCGTGGAAAAAGAACTTTCAAGATCAACCAGTAAAAGGCATGGGAAGAGTTTTACTAGGCAGACATAAGAAAGAGATGTGCTTGTTTCCCTGAACAAGGAACATTTATGCTTCTCTGGAGGGTGGAACCCCGGGAAAGGGTGGCCCATTCCAGAAGGGTAGCAACTCATTCTACACATATGGGCCCAGTTTTTTCTTTTCTTTTTTTTTTTTTAATAGGTAATTTAAACATTTCTTGGATTCTCTCAACCTGATCCTTTATCTTAGGATCAGGTTCCTCCTCTTTACTTTCTCAATTAAGCCAATTTATGGGCTTCCAGTATTTTTGAGGAATTTGGGCTGTGATGGGTCTGGAAGGAAAGACGCCTAAATTAGCCAAGGGAGTGCCTGTAGGGATCGCCTTGGGTGCATTCGACTGAGGCCCAAAAGTTGCGGTTCTCTTAAAAATACAATTTTTAGTTATGATTTCCTGGTCTTCTTTTTAGTTCTTCTATTTAGGATCTATTTCTTCTATTTAGGATTTAGGATCTCCCCACTTTCTTTTGCTCTGATTTGTCCGCTTGGATCTCATTCAGGGAGCATCCGAGACCACCTAGTCTGGTCATCACCCTGTCACTGGTTCATCCCATGTTGATTTGTTAGAACGGCTGGGACAAAGGACCCGGCCTTAAACAACAGTGATTTGTTGCATCCGGCTCCTGGATGCTGGACAAAGTAAAAGTGTCAGCAGGGTGGCCCCAGAGAATGCGCTGACCTCTCCCCCTGGCTTGCTGTGCCTTATCCCACCCCCAGTGCCTGTGTACCCCATTTCCCCTTTCACAAGGACATCGGTCTTTGGATGAGGGCCCATCCATAAAGGTCTGTCTCCAAATAAAGCACATCCCAAGGTCCTGGAGTTGCAGACCTCAGCATTAAGAATTTTGTTGGCCACAATTCAGTCCCTAGTACCCTCCTTCATATTTTCTCCAGCACTGGGTGCCCTCTGGCTCTGCATTACTCAGGAGCTGGTCTCTTTTTCTGTGCTTTTCCCTGGGACGTAAGCCCCAGGAGGCCAGAGTCTTTCCCCCACTGCCTGTCTTCCCACTGCCCAGTCTGCAGTTTCTAGGGTATCAGCTGGCCTGAGTAGGGGGGAAGATCATAGCTGAAAGTCTAAGGCGCTCGTAGCACAATGTGCAGTGTGCAGGGCCAGGTGGGATGTGTGTGTCATCCTCCCACGGCTGGCCACACCTTGGAAAGTTCCTCAGCTAAGGCTCGGTCACTGGGTGACATAGGGGGTCCAAGTTCCTGGCTGAGCAGATCAGCAGCCCAGCACCTTTGCAAAGTGGAGTCACTTCTGCCACCCTATAGGCCCGGGGAACCCCATTCTGTGCTCTGCTCAAAGGGAAAACAACCCTGCAGCCCCATCAATGCCCACCTAGAAGAGTCTGGAGAATCCGAGAGATGGGTCGGCCAGGCCATGGTCTCTTTAGAGTTGCTGCTGGGGTTGGTGTTGGAGCCCCTGAGGGAGCTGACACCCAGATCACCCGTGAGCACCCATTTCAGCTGTTCCTTCTCCCACACGGACACCTTCAGTCTGCTCACCTATTTCTCAAATTGACATCCCAGCAGCCTTTGTCTAGCAGATTCCAGTGGATTATGCAAAAGAGGCTTGCCAAGAATTTGGGGTTGTTTGAAGACTTCCAAAGGCGGCCCTGGACCTGCCTGGGGGACAAAGGCCTGTCTCTTCCTCCAAATGTGCAGGATCAAATTAAAGTTGGCTTGTGTGTTTCCCAACTCTGTTGTCAGGCGCAGTGTTTAGCTAATTCGAGGGCCCAAAAGGCCTCGGAAGAGAGCGGCAGAAGAAAGGGCCCAGCACAAAAGGGGCAGGACAAGAGGGCAGACTGTAAAGAAAACCTCCAGGAATGCGGCTTGCTCCTGGACAGGCCCTCCCACCGCTGCCCACCCCGGCGAGCAGTGGGAGCGGCCCCTGACCCGTGCCCGCGGCCTGAATTCCTAACATCTGGCCTGGGAAAAGGCTATGGAGTGTGCCCTAGCGGAGTGCTGAGCCTGCACTTCTGTGGCAACATCTGCACATCTCAGGTCTGCAGACTAGACACTGATGCCCAGAGATGGAGAGTGAGCTGCCCACAGCTACACAGCAGGAGTCCAAGTGCCAGGGGCAGTCTGGTGCCCACATTTCCTGCTAAATGCCAGGCGAGGGAGTGACACGCAAGACAGACAGCCTGGCCTGGGAGTCTGTGGTCTCCTGTGGCGCCCACTTGAAAGTACCCCCTTAAATTCAGTACGGGGGCCAGCCTCTGGGCGGAGGTCCACACAGCCAGCAGCTCCAGGTCCTGACTTTTGGGGTGGCAGCTGATGCTTTCTCCCTGCCCCTTCCTCTGGGGAGCGCTGTGGAAGATGCATTTGGGACCCAGGGCCCACAAGGATGCGCAGCCCGCTAGAATCTGTGTTAGAGGCTGGATCTGTCCCCTGCCCCGGACCTGGTCTGCTCCCCTCCACACCCCCAGCTTTGCCCAGTTCCTGGGAAGGCACTACCTTTGTCTGGCCTAGGTTTTCAAAGACAGCTCTGCTCTTTCTCTGGGAGATCTCAGGTTTCCCCTCTAGCTGGGAGGGTCCTTTGAATTCATGACCTAGTGACCTCCCGGGAGGTGGGTCCTCCCATCCTGCTTTATGGGGTGGCGATGCAGGCCTGAATCTACCCTCCCCTGTCATCCTGGGGCCCAGCCTGAGTGGGCTAGCAAGCTGGGCTGCGGGCATCACCATCCACAGTGGGGCAGGGACTGGAGGCCTAGGTCCTCAGGGAATTGGACCTGCTTGATCCCTTCATTTTAGTTCTGAAAACAGAAAGAAAGAATGTCAAAGAGCCTTGGTGGGTCCTGGCAGATTCCTGGAGGTTGGGCTGGGCTTTGGCCTCTGCTGCCTGGGTACAAATCTCAGCTCCTCTCACCTCCCCAACCTCAGTATCCCCATCTGTAAAACAGGGATCATGGAGGCCATGTTAATTCGGCCTCATCTCCTGACCTCTTCCTGGTGCTCAGGCCCAACTTTGCTGTCTTTCCCAAGGACTTCCTGCTCTCCTTCCACAGCCCATCTTGCCACCCGACCCAAATCAAGGCCATCCACCCGCTGCACAGCACCTGCAATGGCTCCTTGTCCACTAGGTTCTGTCCCTCCCTCCCTTCCCCGCCTCTCCAGCAACAGGCCCCCCCCACACTGCCAGCTGGACTTCGTGCCTTTTCCAGGTCCCACTCCCCTTCCCCTCTCACCACAGACGTCACTTCTTCCATTGGCGAGGCTTTGGGGTGCTGTTGTTGAGTGGGGGGCAGTGCCTGAAAGCCAGGTCCCCTGACCTCTGGGGCTGCAATCTCATGGGGCTTAGGGGCTCCGTGGTGCTTTCTCTTCCCTCTCTTCACTTTCCCTGAGTGACCACACTGGTTCCCATGGATCAAAATATCCTCAAGCTGATGACTTCCAAATTTGTCTCTCCAGCCATGACCTCCCCTCTGAACTCCAGAACTGTGTATCCGGCTGTCCACTCAGTGGTTCCCTTTGGGGTCTCATAGCCATGTCATACACGTCATGTCCAAGCTGGGCTACTGGCTATTTATCCCCAGGCCTTTCCCAGTACCCTTCACCCCATCTTCCCCATCTCAGACGTCCCCACCCCCTGCACCGGGCTCTATCCAGAAATCTCCACGTTCTCTTGATTTTTCTCATCCACTCTCTGGAGCTCATCTAGTGAGCTTTCTCCCCTGTAGGTCCGCAACTTGTTAGCACAGTCCACCACACGGCATGCAGGAGACCACTCCACACGAAGATGCAGAGATCCAGAGCCCTCTGGGACACAGGAAGAACCTTTCCTCCCACTCCCACAGGGGAGCCCCTGGTTGCTCCCTGAAAGAGACAGTGAGGCCTTGGTCCTCCAAGGGGCCGGCTGTGTTACACAGAGGTGCTCCCCAGGGACCGGCCCCCAGTGGGCGTTACAAAGTCATGAGCCCCTTGGGGGCTTGTACAACTTTCCCAGCCACTAACAGCGAGCTCCGTCTAGCTTCTCAGGGTACCCAAGAGCCCTCTGGTCTCTGGATGACCTTTTCCCCTTGGGAAACTGAGTCATAGCTCTGGACAGAGAGTAAGAGGGATGGGGCAAAGGTGCTGGGGAGAGGAGGGAGAGCTGGGGTCATTGCTGCTTCAACTTCAACCTTTAGGAAGGTCATCCTTTCAATGAGGCATTTAGTGAGAAACTACTACCTGCTACACACTGAGCCAGGTGAAGGGCAGGGATTGGGAGCAAGACCCCCAGGACCGAAGAATGTGTGTCCCGGCAGGAAAAACACAGCCCACAGAACTCTGTGCAAAAGGCTTATTCTCCCAACAAGAAGTTAAGAAACTTGCCAGTGGCCACAGAGCAAAGATGGAAGGTCCAGGGGTCAACGCCTGTGACCCTCCTTAATTCTGTCCATCCTTTCCTGCTGCTATTTTCTCATTTATGCACATACTCAGCACCTGGTATGTACCAGGTGCTATGCTAGGTGTTGGGACTGAAATAGAGAACAAAAGAAACAGTCCCTGCCCTCGAAGCAATCATGTTCTTGTTGGGGAAGAAGGAAATCCTCCGGTTTATCAGATGACGTAGAGTTGCAAAAATGACATGGGGCCACCTGGATGAGAAGAAAGAGCCAGCTGTATGCAGGGCTTGCACATGTGTGTCCATGTGTGTATATGTGTGCCTTTCTGGGCAGTCAGGTGATAGACACATGCACATAGTTTTAAAAAGATTTATTTTAAAGTGAATTTAAAAAGATCAATAGCAAAATAACAACAACATAGACAAAAACAAAACAAAGCAAAGACAATAAAAATGATTCAGGGTTTCAAAACAAAATGATAGGAATTAACAGTGGCTGTTATATTACATATTCCTATCTTCAACGAAGTTGCTCAGATTACCAGGTGTGAGAATGCAAGATTGATCAAACTGTTAAAGAGAATTAAAGAAAAAACCATTAGAAATGATACAGAGCTTCATTAGACAAATGGGGCTGGGGGTTTAGCTCAGCGGCATAGTCTTCCTGACAAGCCCAAACAAAAAGAAAGAAATGATACAGAGTTTCATTAGACAAATGGTAGGAATTCACCAGTGGTTGTGATATTGCATATTGTTGTCTTCAAATTAGTTGTTTAGATTACCAGATATAAGCATGCAAAATTGGCCAAAAAAATTATTAACTGTTCCTTTCAACAAACCATTAAACATCAGCAGTACGGTTATCCCAGCTATCCATATATATTTTTTTCCCTTCCTTCCTTCTTTCTTTATCTCCTTTCCCTCATCCCAGTTGTTCCTTCCTTTGAGCAGTTTCTCTCAATCTCATATCATCTATTGTACATTTGGGGTTTTGTTTACTTTTTCAGGTTCTTAAACTAGGGAGACAATCTGATGTTTATATATACACATGCACATAGTTACCTGCCAGTGTGGGTCCATATCGGTGTGCCCACATGTGCGTTGTGTGAGCATGCCCATGCATACCCTGGGCCCGCATGTATATATGTGTAGGAGTGTGTGCGTGTGCATGAGTACATACCTTAGTCTGTCTTCTGTTGCTGTAACAAGATACCTTAAGCTGAATGTTTATAATTAAAGTTCACAGTTTGGGAGTTGAAAGTCTGAGATCGGGTGGCCTCATGAGTTTAATCTCTAGTGCACCCTCTAGTCGAGTCACAGCATGGCAGAGAAGCGGAAACGGCGATGGTGACACGCAACAGCATGCAAGCACGTGCTCGGGAGGCCTGGCTCTGTAACTCACTGCTCTTGGGAGAGCGACCTGGTTCCCAGGAGAAACACAGGAATCCTTTTGGAGGGCGGTGCCCCAGTGACCCAATCACCTCTCACTGAGCCCACCTCTTAAAGGTCCCAACACTATCATGCTGAGGACTGAGCTTCTAGCACATGGACCCTTGGGGAACACCCTCGAAGTACACCTGAGCCAGAGCACTGTGCTTGTGTGCCCCTGTGTCTGCGTGTACCTGTGTGTGGACATGTGGGCGTGACTCCCCAAAGATGCTGGGCCCTGGGCAAAAGCTCTAAGGCAGGTGGATGTGGTGTGATGAGACTTAGGACAAAAAGGTTCAGGGTCAAGATGGTGGGTGGGCTGGAGGGGCAGGGAAGGTGGAAGAGGCCAGAAGCTGAGGGCCCTGTGGTGCAGGAAGAGTTAGAACCTCATTCAAAAGGTAAAGCGAGTCACTGGCGGGATTTCCCCGGGGTTAGCAAAGGAAAATTCCTCTGTCTGAACAGCCAGCAAGGTGACCAAAGGGCCCAGCCCAGCGACCAGGTGGGTGAGGAGGGCCTCTGGGAGAAGGCCCACTTTGAGCTCCCCGCAAGGAAAAGTACAAAGTCCACAATAAGAACAGAATGGGCAGGTGGTGATCAGGTGCGGCAGGAGAAGTGACAGCATAACAACAGAAATCCTCAAGAAAGACTTAAAAAAACTGAAAAGAAGGGAGATAGAGCAGCAGTGAGCTCTGGAGCATCAGCCATCTAACACAGTGGACCTTGCAGTCCCTGATGACACATACCAAGGGGAAGTCTGTCCCCAGGCCTCAAGCACATCCAGAAGACAAAGAGCATGCACACTCAAGGCTGGCAGGGACCCGCAATACCTGGAGCTCTCCTACCCTGCAGTCTGCCTGTAAACCCGGCCATCAAATTGGGAAACCTTCCGGCAGGTTGTTCACAGGCCACTGGTGCTCGGCCACCCACTCCGGTTCCATCACAGGGAAATCTAAGTAACCTCCCAAATCACACACATGAGTGTTCAGAGCAACTTTGGTTGTGACAGCCCCGAGCCACAAACCACGTGAATGTCCATCAACAGGGGAGCAGAGAGAACAAAGACCCAGGGTCACAGTTGTCCAGCTGCAGGGGAGCGAACAGGTCCTGGGGACCCTGAGGCCCCAGTTCTGGTCTAGCTCCTCCCTGTTCCTCTGAGTGCCCTTTTGCAGTATCAGTATCCCCAGTCAGAGCCTTGGTTTCCTTCTCTGTGACGTGGGTCTAGTGATTCTGCTGGCTTGTCCAGGATGTGGGCAGGATCCATGTGGCATCACCATGAAAACTCCCAGCAAACCATGACCAAGGGGAGGGAGGTACCAGTGTCCAAGCAGCCTCGATACTGGCCCTAATGGGACCGATTCTCCCTGCCTTGCTCTGGAAGCCCAGTAGAACCTGAGTTGGCTGAACTACTAGGGAGGCCACAGGCAGCAGTGGGGCTTGGGGCCGTGGCCCTGCCCCTGGAAAAGCCCAGATAGTGGTGCAGCAGGCAGGGTCAGAGGTCATGTTTAAACGCGAGGGAGCCCAGAGAGTGCCTCCTGACTACAGGGCTGCGCAGGTGGCATGGGCGGGCGGTCGCTTGGATGCTGCTGGGGCAGAATGACAAGGCCCTGGTCACTCAACTGACCAGTCACGCAAGGGCAGCCTGAGAGAACAGATAGGAGGGGCAGAGATTTGGGGTGACTTCAGGGAGACCCCAAAGCCTGGAATGGAGCTCAGATAGGAACCTGGGTGCCCCGTACATGGACATAAGTGGGAGAAGGCCAGCCAGCTAGTCACAGCTCCTGTGCCCTGCCTGGTGGCCAGGTCCACCTTGGACTAGCCCTGGCTCCACAGCCAAGGCAGAGGCTCCTGGTGTCTGTAAGAGTCCCCACTTCACACATGACCTCACCCCAGCCTCAGTGGTATCTGTGTGGGCTTATGACTTCTACCAGCCACACCCTGAGCTCCTGGGGCCAAATTTCATCCACTGAGGAGCCCCGTGTCCAGCGCGTGCAGGAGCCCAGCCACCGTGCGCTGTGCAGGGACAGCAAAAGGTGGGGATGAATGACAGGAGCAGCTCTCTTCCCCAGATCAGAAGCTGCTCCCTTCCCCCAGAGTCTGCACCATTTGTCCTCTTGCTTTGTCCATGGTCCCTGAGATACTCAAGTCTGCAGACACTCATGTCGCTTCTATAAAATGGTGCTAGTTTTGCCCCAAACCTACACACATCCTTCCAGATACTGTAGATAATCTCTAGATGATTTATAAAACTAGATACAATGCCAGGCAAATCATTATTATACTGTACTATTTAGGGACTAATGACAAGGAAAAGCCTGTGCATGCTTATACAGATGTGTTTTAAAAAAATATTGTCCATTCATTGTTGGTAGAATCTGCCAACGTGGAACCACAGATGTGGAGGACACTGGTCCGCAGAGTAAAGGCGGAGCACCTACTGTGTTAACATCCAGCTGGGGGTGGGGCAGCAGCTAGCTGAATTGAGTATTCTGACTCCTGAAGCTGCAACTATGTGTCGCAGGGGCGCTGGGTCCCACCTGAAGTCTGGGGTCCTCTCCCGAGCTCTCAGGCTCGTTACAGCACCATATCTCCCTTGCTGTGGGACTCACAGGGACTGCAACTCCGAGTCTGGCAGGAGGGAGGGAGGGTCTTTGATTTCTAGACTGTTTTGAAAGAAGTCATCTGATTACCTCAGGGCCCTGACTTTTCTTTTTGGTTAGCTCAGAGTCAAGTGATTTAAAGTCAACTCCTAGGGACCTTGGTTACAGCTCCACCTTTGCCATCAAAGGAAACGTGATCACAGTCACCGTCCTGCCCACACGAGGGAGGGGACTATACAGGTGTGGATACGTCCAGGGCAGAGATGTCCCGAACATCTTAGATGTCCACCAACCATGCCCTGCTTGGCTCTGAGTCTGTGTCCCGGTAAGTAGTCGAGCTCTGTGGACCAAATCAATCAGAGTTTGAGTGAAAGTGGCAATGTGGCATCTTCCATCCCACTGTGACTGTCCTAGGACCACATCAGACTCATTGCTGAAGAGTTGCCATGGCAACAAGTGGTACCCATTATGTTTTAAATGTCCACCTGACAGAGTGAGGAGAAGGCGATGTGTCCGTCCATCCACATTGTCAAGGTCTGGGCTGAGACCCTCACCCTTCCGTGCCACTGTCTCCACCTCACATGGCAGTAGCACCCAGGCACCTGAGACCTGCTCCTGGCTGTGTGGTCTTTGGTAAGGGCTCCTGCCCTGCCCTCCGTGTCCCGGTCTGTAACCCAGCAGTGATGACACCACTTGTCATGAGGCTCAAGCACAGCACTGCCTGGTCAGCATTTATAACAATGCCTGGTGACCTTCAGTTGCCCAGAAGTCTCATTTTTCAGCCTTACAAGAAGGTTATGAGGCAGGTGCCACCATTGCATCCATTTTGTAGCTTGGTAAACTGAGACAGAGAGGCTAAATCATATGTACAAAACCTGGGACTGGACCCAGACAGTCTGGCTGTGCATGTATTCAAGGGCCCTCCCTCACCACCATCACTGGAGTCCCTGGGTGGGGAGTGGTGAGTTGATGACCTCAAGCTCCAAGCATGTGTGCTGTGGGACCTTCAGCAAGCACCAGGCTTCTCTGTTTTGGCCACTGTGATGATGTCCTGGTGCCACTGTCACAAAATGCCCACAGACTATGCCGCTTAATCAACAGAAATGTATTGTCTTGTAGTCCTAGAGGTTGGAAGTTCACAGTCAAGGATTGGCAGGGTTGGTTCCTCCCTGGGTCATAGGAGGAAGATCCTTCCCAGGCCAATCGTGGCTATCTTCGTGCTCGTGTTACACTGTCTCGTGTTATACTGGAAGGGAATGGGGAGAGGTAGGTTGTGCATGGCAGTGCCAGATGGTGTCCTTGATGGGTCTGCAAGTTTACTGCCTGGGCCCAACAACCCCATGTCCCAAATTTAGGCTGTATGTTCCCTCTTGGGAGGACCTGGCCACCCTGGCCTATGGCCTTGGGGTGATCCGTCACTCTTCTTTCTCCTGAATCACAGCTTCATGCATCGATTCTGAGTGCCAGACAGGAAAAGGGTCAAAGTCCCGTGTGTGATGAATGTGCATCCCAGGATGGCAGGGAGGGGACTGTCCGAACTGGGGGCCACGCTGTCGCTCACCCCGGGGGCAGCTGCGATCAGCTCCAGCCTCCAGAAGTGGTTTCTCTGAAAGCAGAACCTGGGGGATTCTTTCCTCTGAAAGGAGAAAAGAAAGCTCCTCCTCAGCGTCTCCTGGCTGCTTCTCCTCCGGCAGCCCCGGATGAAAGCACAGCATCACCTGCTTCACCTTCATGGGGAGGGAAAGGGCATTAAGTTACAAACTTTTGTCCAAGCTTATTACAGAAGTAATGCCTGGCCTCTGACCTTGACGCAGCCCCAGTCAAAGTCACCCTTCCACTACTAGCGGCTACTTTGGGTCAGGGCTGCCCCCAAAAGTGCAGAAAAAAAGGGCCACTGAATGGGCCTCTTCCCTGCAGGGCATGTTTGTCATTCATTTGATCATTCATTTCTGTTACACGTGCGTATCTGCAGCAGGTGAAGACTTTCTAAGAAAAGAGAAAAAATCCAAAGGAAGAAAGTCACTGACTTCCCAGGTACTAATGACTCTTCCACAGGGAAGAGTGTGTGCTCTTATGTTCTTTTCTACAGTGTGTGTGTGTGTGTGTGTGTTTATATAAGTGTAGCTTCTCCTGTGGACATTGTTTGTGACTTGCTGTTTTTCACCCAGTTCTTGTAGTGAACTTTGGTTCTATGCTTGCCTGGCACCCTCCCCTACCCCACCTTCTTCTCCTTCTTCTCCCTTTTAAAATTAGTCTTTTCTTGGAGCACTATTAGGACCATAGAAAAACTGAAAATGAGGTGCAGAGAGTTTCTACCTTTATTTTCCACCCTGTGTCCCCTCTTATGAACATTATGCGTGAGTGTGGCAACACACTACAATGGATGAGTCAGTACTGATACCTGGTTATTAGCTACAGACAACAGTACTGTACGGTCCACGGGTCTGACAGACGTACAGCGTCCTGTGTCCACCATCACGGGATCCTTACAGCAGTGTCCCGGCCCTAATGTTGCTCTGTGCTCTGCCTGCCCACCCCTCCTTCCCCCAGCCCCTGGCAACCACTGATTTTCGAACTGACTCCATTACTTTTGCCTTTTCCAGAATTTCCCAGAGGTGGAATTGTAGTGTGTAGCTTTTGCAGATGGCTTCTTTCATTCAGCAATATGCATTTCTGCTTTTTTCTTTTTCTTTTACAAAACTTGACAGCTCATTTTTTTTTTCAATCATGGGAAAGTGCCCCATTGTCTAAAGGCACCACAGTTAGTCATCTGCTTCATCTACTGAAGGACATCTTGGCTGCTTCTGTGCTTTAGAGATTCTGAACTTAGCTGCTGTAGACATCTGTATGCAGGTTTTAGTGCAAGTATAAATTTTCAGCTCTTTGGACAAATACCAAGGAATGCCCCTGCTGATCATGTGAGTAAGTATGTTTAGCTTTGTAAGATCCTGCAAAGCTGCCACCGCCAGGCTTTTGCCCCCTCCAGTCTCAGCCCAAGATGCTGAGTTGGATTGACTCTGGCCCTAGCTTCAGAGGCAGCCATGGAATACATGTCCAGCCAATGAGAGGATGAGGTCTCTCTGACCATATTAATTGGCTCAGCAATAATCACATGATCCAAGTTAAACCAATGAGAGTTTGCCTTAGGACTTTGGCAGAATAGTCTGCACAGAAGAGCCTCTTCCCACTGGAATTACTAAGCTAAGTGGAAGGAAATTTGCAGCTGCCCTGTGAGTGAAGTCAGCACAGAAAAAGCAGATGGATGGATGGATGGAAAGAGATGAGTCCTGATGACATCATTGACATTCCTTCTGTCATGTGGTACCCAGAGTCTGCAGCGGGGCTATCCAGTTATGTGAACTGGCATGCTGTCATTTTTACTTAAGAAGTAGCATTTCTATCCTTTGCAGTCAAAACTAAAGCAGATGTTTCTACCTGTCAAAAATTTGTGCCCTTAGCAATATTTTCAAATAAAGCAGCCCATTTTAAAGATTTTTCTTAGGGTAAAATTTAGCTATAGTAAACTTTGCCCTGTTTAAGTGTGCAGCTGTGTGAGTTTGATGAACAACTGTATGACAATCAAGGTAGAGGACATTGTCTCCTGCAGCCTCTCTGTGGTCAAATTTCTCCCACCCAGCCCCTGAGAAGCATGGGTTCTGCCCTGTCCCCATGGCCTTGCCTTTCCAGAATGTTCCATAAGCACAGACATATAGCATGCAGCCCCTGTGTGCAGCTGTGTTCACTTAGCATGATGCACCTGGAGGTCACCTGTGTCCTCTCTGGCCTTCATGGCTAAGTAATACTCCATGGAATGGATATACCACAGCATGTCATCTGCTCCTAGCTGAGAGGCATCAGAACTCTTCCCAGGGTTGGAGGAAGAGGGTCAAAGCTGCTACATACATTTGCCTCCAGAAGGGGAGATTGACAGCAGCATCCTCAGCCTTTCCAGATGTTGACAAGGAAGGGACAGTGGGTCTACTGCTCTGTCTTACTCTCAACCAAGCTTCTGCCCCTCTCTGAGCTCCCTGTTGGCCCCTAACTATGAACATGTTTACACACAGTGAATTAATCACCACAGACAGATCTTGGCTCACTTGTCCTCCCGAAATGGTGTTTCCAGTTTCTGCATGGTGGGCTGAGTGTCTGCTCCCCACTTGGTTTAGGTTAAGGTGATTTTCACTGTTACCCCACTCAGTCATTTGACAAATACCCACTGGTTCCTGTCTGCTCTTCTCCCTTTTGGCTGCTGGGATGCAGCTGGTGTACTATGGTGCGGGGAGAAGAACGGGAACCCACTAAACAGAGCAGAAGAGCCCCAGACCATAGCAGGCGGCAGTAAGTGCTCCAAATGAGGTGGGCAAAGGGGGTGGGGGGCACTGCAGGTGCCGATCTAGAGACCGCCTCTCGGAGGAGGGGACACTGGAGCAGAGGCGAGGGAGCCCCTGAGCTGGGAGCTTGCCTGGCCCTGCAGTGCAGGAGTTCTGATGACACGGTGGGTGGACAGGGCGGGAAGCAGTGACAGGACGACGATGAGGAGGAGCCTGGGGGAGGTTGGGCAGGGCTCTCTGTGCGGGCCAAGTGTATTCCCAGGTGTATTTGTACCCTTGTTTCCCAGGAGGCCCATTTCCCTTATCCTCGTCACCTGCAGGTCCCCGCTTCCTGTCTTCCGGGCTGTCCCAGCAGAGGCTCCATAAGGACAAGAGTGACTCGGAACACAGGGTCCATGGCATGCGCCGCACACGTCACCAGAGTCACAGTGCCCACGTCCTTACCAGCGCCCGACTCTCTTTATCCCCTTCTTAATTAATTAAGCTTATTGGTATAATTTATATAGACATAATGGTCACATTCATCCCAGGGAATTTGCACCTGTACCTGATATATCTTGATTCTTCCCTTTTTTTCCCATTCCCCTCCCCTCCCTTCAACCCCTCTTCCCCTCCTTATGTACAAAAGCTTTATTTCCATTTTTTCCTTCTTTTCTCGTGTTTTTCTTTTCCCTTCCTTCCTTTCCCCCTCTCCCTTCCTTTGTTCCCCTTCCCATTTGAACATTTTCTTCTTATTTCACAACATCTATATACACTGAGGTCCTTATTTACACTTTCAGTTTCTCACACCACAGAAACATGCAATATTTACACGTGTGTGTCAGGCTTATTTCACTTAAGAGTATGGTCTCAGGGTGCATCCATTTACCTAGAAGTGTCTTAAGTTTACCCTTTTTATGGCTGAATAGTACTCCATTGTATAAAAAATCCACATCTTCTTTATCTATTCATCAGGCATTTGGGCTGTTTCCAAGATTTAGCTATTACAAACTGTGCTGCTATAAACATGGGTGTGCATATATCACTGTGGTATGATGCTTTTAATTCTTTTGGGAAGATACCAAGAAGGGGAATAGCAAGGTCAAATGGAACCTCTAATTTTAGTTTCTTGAGGAATCGCCACACTGATTTTCACAGTGGTTATACCAGTCTGCACTCCCACCTACAGTGGAGAAGTGTTCCTTTTTCCCCACAGCCTCTCCAGCTTTTGTTATTGGTTGATTCCTTGATAATAGCCATTCTTTCTGGAGTGAGATGGAATCTCAGTGTTGTTTTAATTTGGATCTCTTGATGACCAGTGATGAACATTTTTTCATACATTATTTGCCATTTGTACTTCTTCATTTGAGAAGTGTGTATTCATTTCAGATGCTTATTTTGGGATTGAGTCTTTAAATTTGGGGGGCATGATTTTTTTTGAGTTGTTTATATATACCAGATATTAGTCCTTTGTCTGAGGCTAGAAGTTCTAGAAACATTAGCCAGAGCAATTAGATAAGAGAAAGAAATAAAAGGAATAAAGATAGGAAAGGAAGAAGTTCAATTATCATCATTTGCAGATAACATGATGCTCTAGATAGAAGACCCCCAAAACTCCACCAAAATACTTCTAGATTTAATAACCAAATTCAGTCAAATGGCTGTATACAAAGTCAGTACTCAAAAATCAATAGCATTCCTGTACGCAAATAACAAACTCATTGAGAGAAAAATTAGGGAAACCACACCTTCCATAACAGAATCAACAAAATGAAATACTTAGAAATCAATCTAACAAAGGAAGTAAAAGACCTTTATATTGAGAGAAAAGGTAGAATTCTTGAAGACATGGGTGTGGGCAAGACTTCATGAACAAAACTCCAATCAGGGGAAATACTGCAAAGAACCAACAACTGGGATCTTATCTTATTAAAAAGCTTTTACACAGCAAAAGAAATCACCAACAGAGTGAAGAGATACCCCACAGAGTGAGAAAAAATTTTGGCCTGCTGTTTCTCACACAAAGGACTAATATCTGACTCTTTAAAAAACAGACTGGGTTAGCGCATGTCGAGCTGGGACCTTTCTGCTGAGTCACTAACCAGGCTCAGGCCTGACCACAGGACATTTCTGAGATTCCAGGGCTGGCTCCGCAGTGGCAGGCAGTGGCTCTGTGGCAGGTCGGCCTTCACCCAGCCTGGACGGCAGCCTCGTGGGGCGGAGAAGGCCCTGGGGACCAGAGGCCTGGGAACAGGGCGGGCAGGCAGGGTGGGCCCCTGCTTGGTTGACACCCTCTGGTTGCTTCCTCAGCAGGGCTGGGCAGTCACGTGGCACCCCAGGGCCTGGGCCTGCAGCACAGGGGTGGAGAGACGCATTCATGGCAGGCTTTAGGCTGGAGGGGGTAGGGGGGGGGGGGGGCCGGGGCTCGAGCTGGAAACCCTCTTACATACCTCTGAATCTTCTCCAAGTGGAACAACCCCCCACAAAAGGAAAAAAATGAAAAAAATCCATTTACTATGTAATAATTCATTTACATGGTTTAAAATTCAAAACGCATGAGACAATGTATGATTTAAAAAAATATTTCCTACTCTAGCCCCCCAGACTCTCTCTCCCTCCTCGCAGACAAGTGTTCTCAGTTTACCACATCTCTATGCGGGGGTATTTGATGTGTGCACAAGCCAGTCTCCTGCGCATGTCCATGCAAAGGTGTGAATGTGTGCACGTGCACACGTATGTGCATCAGCACATGTGTGTGTACGTATGTGCGAGTGTTCTGTGATCTCAAAGGAAGCACATCTTTGTCTTGTAACAAAGGCATCCATTGGGTTTAGCTTCTAGAATGCTTTGCCTGTTTTAGTGACCAAGGAGGGAGGCTACTGGGGGAGGTCATGTGGTAACATGTGGGACATTCTCAGGAAGCCCCCAGGAACCCCAAAAGGTGGGCAGGGCCCTTCGTGTGACCAAGGGCCTGAGCTGACTTAGACGCCCGGGATAGGATCCAGCTGCCTGCTTGGTGATCCTGAGCCCCAGCTCAGCACCATTTCCTGTAGATCAGCATGTACAACAGGACCGTCACACCAGCCTCATGTATAATTTTAAACTTCCCAGTGGCCACAATTAGAAAACGAACCCTGGACATGGTAGCACATACCTGGAATCCCAGCACTCAGAAGGCTGAGACAGGAGGATGTCTGTGAGTTTGAGGTGAGCCTGGGCTACATAGTGAGCTCAAGGCCAGCCTGAACTACACACCAAGACCCCGTCTCAATAAATAAATAAATAAATAAAAATGTAGCAAGAACAAGTGAAATACAGTGGGTAGTCACACTGTAACCTGAGTGGTCTCTTTTAATCCCTTTTCTTACTAAGTCTCCACAGTCTGGGCACATTCCAGTTCCTTCTCTTGCGGATCAGTCATGTTTCAAGTGCTCGGTGGCTGCAAGTGGCTAGTGGCTCCAGCATTAGATGACAAAATCCTCTGGGGTCTCAGTCCCACAGCAAGGAGGTAGGACAATTCCAGGTGGATGGCTCAGTCAGCAGCCCCTCACCCTCCACACTCCTCCCAGGCAAAAGGGAGAGGGGACGAGGTTACCAGAAATAGCAGGTGCATCCCTGGGAGAACCCCAACACAGGCCGCGGCAGGTGGACCTGACATGGGGTGTATTCTGACCCCCAAACCCAGGTAGTAGAAAAAGTGGCACTGGCTGTTCCTTCTACTGACTGGCATTGTTCCTTGTACCTGTGTGTTATCCAGACCCCTTTCCTGCCCACTGGTCCACCTTGATCTGCTGGTGGGCCTACCTCTGATCAGCACACACCCGCCGCCCAGATGGCTCCCCGTGAAAGACCTGCCTTGTGTGTCTGGCTGGGCCTCAGCCGCCCGCAATGTCACCCGAAGCCCTTTCTCATAAATCCCCATTCCAAAGTTTGCAGCGATCAGGAGGAAGTTTCCAATTGCTAGCTCACATGTGGGAAAATATATAAGCAGCTGAGAGACCCTTTTGTCTAGGGCCTGGAGGGGGATAGTGGCCAGGAGGGAGGGTGACCTGTCCCCAGTGGTGGAGCCAGAGGAAGTGGCTGTGTTCAGGTTAAATGAAACCCCACGAAGCATTACCACCCACAGGCACTGGTGCTATAAATCACCTGTGATGGGTTGGACTCCTTTGCTTCTCTCAGGCTGGTACGTTGATCTGACCCTGGGTGCCTCAGGGAAGCCAGGTCCCGAGAGGTGGACTGGGAGGAAGATGAAGAGGGCCACTCAAAACTGGACTCTCAGGGCCCTTCCAGCGTGAAATCAAACCCTGGTCTTTCAACTTTCTGGGAAATAAGTCCATAAAATGAGACTTGTACTAGTAAAACCCCCATAATCCCAGCAAGAAAATGGAGCTATAAGATGGAGTTTTGTTTTCATCCTTGAATCTAAGAGGGAGGCTAAGGAAATGCTAATTTTGAACTTTTCATGCTCCCTTCCTGCCTCTGGATGTGGCAGCCTGTCTCAAATTCTTTTGCACAATAAGACAAGGGAAAACGAACCACTGTAGCCAAACATGAGTTTGGGCTTTCTTGATTAGCGGAAAAACATGTGCTATTTAAAAAGAGGCATCACATAATTTTTTTCTTTTTTAGCATTTCCGAGGGGGAGAGAGAAAGAGAGAGAGAGAGAGAGAGAGAGAGAGAGAGAGGGAGGGAGGGAGGGAGGGAGAGAAGAAGGGAAGAGAGGGAAGGAGGGAGGGAGAGAGAAACCTCTTTGAGAATATTCCACAGGCTGAGCACCTAATTTGGAAAGCCAAATGTTTAGTGTTCACCCTGGAGCCTTGATCTGCATTTTGACTTGAGCTGACTGTGCTCTGCTGTGTCTTCCCATGACCTCAGTATTGGTTACCTTTCCACTGCTGGAACAAAAAACCCAGTATCAGCAACTTAAAGGAGAGGTTTATTATGGCTCATGGCTTCAGAAGGTTCAGTCCATGGTGGGTGGGTCCAAGGCAGGAACATTATGACCATAAGGCTGGTAGAACAAAGCTGCTCACCTCATGGCAGCTGAACATCAAAGAGCAGAAGAGCCAGCGAGGAAGGCATCACAAGCCAGATACGGTCCCCAAGGTCATATCTCCATGACCCACCCAGATACATGTGAAAGCACCCTTTACCAGTCTCCTAGGCATCTCTCAAGCCAGTCAAGTCAATGATTAAGATGAACCATCACAAGAGAGGGGCCTCTGTCACCGGGGCTGGGCCTACATCCTGGTCCATGTTGAAAAACAGTGCTGATCCATCCGAGGGTGACTATTCCTAGAGGAGCCTATCCCACAGCCCCAACTGTTGTTATGCAGGCCCCTGTCATTCTCTTTCCATAAGGTATAGAGAGCTCCCAGTGCTCCCCAAAAGTGCAGCTCCAGCTGCCAGGGTGAGGGAAGGGACCAGGCCTTATTGACTGTAGATCTGAAGCCCCAAGACAGCCCTAGCTGCACACACCTCGGGGTACAGGCCCAGCCACTGGGCCAGGGGTCCTATCTGTCCCATCAGGAAGTAGGCCGTGCAGGAGGTAGAAGTGCCAGCCCAGAGTCGGGGCTTCTTTAGCTGCCCTCATGAGGTTGGGCGGGTATCTGAGGCCTGCCTAGAGGGACCACCTGGACAGTGCTCAGCCCAGCCAGGGAGGGTCAGCTAAGCACAATGACTTGGGACAGCAGTGTCCTGCCAGATCCTTCTTGCTCTAGAGTCAAGAGGTGTGGGTTATGGTGGTGGAGGAGGCTGGGAAGACCAGGTGACCCTCCTAGGCTTCAAGTGATATCCCTGTGTGACAACACAAGCAAAGCCCAGGTCCCCAAGAGCATAAGCCAGTTTGTACCCTCTG
This sequence comes from Chinchilla lanigera, assembly GCF_000276665.1. Lineage (NCBI taxonomy): Eukaryota > Metazoa > Chordata > Mammalia > Rodentia > Chinchillidae > Chinchilla > Chinchilla lanigera. The sequence goes on from NW_004955422.1 coordinate 16,650,465, forward strand.
GGGTCTGGGCTGGGAGGGACTGGGGGTGCCTCTGGGTTCCCTGGGCCCCAGGTCTTACTTCTCCACTACATGCACTCACATTCCTGAGCATCTTCCCCGGGCCCATGGCTGTCTGGAGTGTGTGTGTCTGCTGGGTGAGGTCCTCATGCTCCAAACCTATCACTTTCTGAGGAAAGGAGCCAGCCACAGTTCTTTCCCTCACTCAGTCCTTCAGTCAATAGTTATTCATGAGCACCCACCAAGGGCCCCATACTATCTAAGGTCCCAGAGTTATAAGGTGGTTGAGGATCAAGTCTATAGTCTCAAGGGCCTGTTGGTGAAGTTGCAGGTGGAATAATTCACAGAATTGCACAGTAGACTGGGACAGAATGTCGGAGACCCCTGAAGGAGTCATGTAAGGAAACCATATGACCTTCAGATCTTGCAAATCTTTGTCTCTGGTCAAGCATTGGAGCCTCGGCTATCTTTTGTGAGAGGTAGGTGTATTTCTGACTTTTATAGACCAAGAAAGGGAGGCCCAGAGAGGTTGCTTTGCTTGTTTGAGGCCACACAGCGAAGGGGAGCAAGAGGCACAGCTGATGAACAAGCCCAGCTCTCTGACACTAACAAAGGCTGGAGCGGGAAGGTCTTCAGTGCAGGCCCCTCCTCTGCTGCTGGCCAAGAAGTTTCTGTGTAGAGATCTAGGAGGGCCCAGGTGGCCCCTGTGGCTCTCCCAGGCAAAATACTTCATGTGGAAGGTGCAGGTTACCAAGGCCATGGCTCTGCTGGGGGTGCTGGGGGTGAGGGGCAGTAGGGTGGGGGAGTGCCAGCCCACCTGCTATGTTCTCTGTTACATCTGCCAGAGCTGCACCACTCCTCCCGCATAGAGCTGCCGGAGAACAAGGGAGGACAGGACCTCCTGGGCCACGTGAATCTGCATCTCCTCACCTCTGGGAAGGCACCAGAGGCTTAGAAGTCAGAGGGGCAGCTGGAGTTCAGGCCCCCAGGAGAGGCAGGAAGAAGGCTCAGTTCTCCTGGGTATCTTCAGGTCAGGATTAAGTGTGGACCCTCAGTCCTGCTGCTTCCTGTGAAAAGAGGAAGTTTGGGAGCAGGGGTGGGATAGGGCTGTGGGCAGCTGTTCTGAATGAACCCAGATTTGGGGAGGCACCCAGTGAGGCCCCAGAGATCAAATCACTCAGAAACTCCAGGCTCCCAAGCTGGTCTGGAGCCCCCAGGCCCTGGCCAGCCACTGTCCTCAAATCCAACCCCATTCCTGTTGCTCACCACCTTCACCTGCAGTCTTGGGAAGGGTGTGGTTAGGGAGCTTCGAGCTTGGGAGTCAGCGGACCTGGGTTCTAATCACTGTGCCACCGTCAGTGGCTTGCTGAGCTTCTCTAGGCCTCAGTTTCACCTCCATGCCTACCTACCTCATGGGCTGGCCAGATGGTGAATGACGTCACGACTGTCAACCCTTGGCCCACTGTAGGCAGTGCCCCGCCCCAGGACCGGGTGCTCAGTTAGTCCTTGGAAGTGGCTGTAAATACTTTTGCAGGGCCTGGCGTCCGGGCCTGGGGTCACAGTCAGAGCAAAGCAAACTGCTTTGCACTGAAACTTTGTCATGAGGAAAAGGGTGTTAGAAGCTGCACCCCAACTCCTGCTGGGACCACTGGTCATTGGAGTAGATAGGGTTGCGGGGCTGGGGATGCTAGGACCCTAGGCCCACCTTCTGGGGCTCTGCCCTTGTCGTCTCCTTTGCCCCCACCCCAGCTTCCTCTTGGGCTCCAGCCCCCACTTCCCTTCCTTGCAGGGCAAAAAAAGCAACTGCCTCTCGGTGCATTTCTATTTCTGCACCTTCCGCTTCCTGACCAGTGGTCGGCTGGCCATGGTAGAAAGTTCTGGAATCCACAAGGCCATCTGGACCCAGGGCAGGATGTGAGGCCTCGGATTTCCTCCTCCTCAGCAACACCAGCCCCCTGCAGGGGCCAGATCTGCACGTCAGGGGTGCTGTGGCCAACGAGCAGCTGAAGGAGAGAAAGCTCAGAGCCCGGACAGAGCCATGTCAGAGCGTCCCTGGGGCTGCCCGGCGAGTTGAGGGCGGAAAGGCACGGCTGCTTCTTTCAGTTCTTAACTTAGTAGGTCTGTGGTATGTATTATGCACCTACTGCATACCAGGTGCCATCTGGACTCCGGGGACAGCGAGGGGGCAAGCACACTTCTTATAATTTGTGCAACAGCCCACGGTGGTCACCACGCCCTTTTAGTGGGGAGAGAGTCTTATGTGTTACCCAAATCCACACGGCTAAGGAAACGCTGGGTGCAACACAGAGCAGAGGCCAGATCTCTGCAGATTACCAGCTTCTCCATAAAGCGGCCAAATGTGTGTGAGAGAAAGACGGAGTCAGAGAGGAGAAAGAGAGAAGCCACAAGGACCAGATGGACAGACAGGAAGAGTAAAAGAGAGACAAAGAGTTAGAGTCAAGGACAGAGAACACAGAGACAGACGGAGACAGAGAGAGACAGAGAGAGGGAAAAGGGAGGTGTGGTTGCTGGAAGTCTGAATTGCAAATGTGTTTTTGAAAAGTTTGGCATTCCTGTGCTTGGGTGTGCATTTGCTCCACCACCTCCGGCCGGTCTCAGGCTCCAGGTGACACAGCGCAGGTGTGGCCAGGCACGGCGGGTTTGGTCACAGCAGGTGCTGCTGAGTGGAGGGTGTGCTGGGTACAGAGCCAAGCTGGGTCCAAATCTGCACCCTGGCCATAGAAGAAGCCAGTGTGAGTCCCCAACCTCACCCCACCTCAGGCCTCATTTTGTCATCCATGGGAGGAGCCGCTGGTCCCCACTGGACGGGGGCAGGGCCGACCAAGTGGCCCCATTGGTGCAGCCTGGCTGGCAGCCCACCCGAGTGGGTAGGGCGGGCTGGCCTTCCTGTCTGTCACTACCTGGATGACTGGCAGCCGCCCCTTCTCTGTCTCCCCACCTGCTCTCCTGGAAGTGGCTCCCAGTTCATTGTTGAATCTAAGCTGAGTCATAGCTTTCATGTGTTTAAAATTAACTGCTTTGTACAGCAGCTTTATTACGCTATGCAAAAGTCACACGAACTCATTGTAAAAAAGAAAAAAACAGCAGAAAGAATACAAATACCTTCGAAATCCACCACTCAGAGAGGAGGCCTTGAGCATTTCCCCAACTGTCTTTCCATCATTTCTGCCGGAAACACACAAAGGTGTGCGAAGGCTGTTTAAGAATGGGATTGGTCCAGCTGTGTTTCTCTGGAACCTGCTTGTCCCGCGGAGTGGTACAGCCAGACATTTATCTGTCAGTGCAGATGGATACCGTTACCCGCAACTCCCCGTAGGATCCCACTGTGCTGGTGTGTCATGGTTTTGTCTGATGGCATGAGTGTGATTTCTGGTTTTCCTGGTGTAAATGACTGGGTGTGTAACACCCTTGGGCCGCACCTTTAAAATCCACATGAGGCACCCCAAGGAGAGAGGATTCTGGGTGAAAGGATTTACAAGTTAGCAAAGTGGGTCCCTCTGAGAAGTGCCTGTATATTTTTGAGAAGAATCCAGACAGCAGCAAGGACCTTATTTTTTTACTAAAAATCTTTTTTTCTCCTTTAGCTGATTGTAATAGCGATACATCCATGCAGGAAACTCAGGAAGTAGGGAAAAGTCTGATGAAGAAAATGAAACAATCACCTATGTCCGACCCATAGGTAATGTATCCATCAAGCAATTGATCAATCATTTATTTATCTAATTACCACTTGCTTCATTAAATGTTGTATCGTAAGCCTAACAGTACGTTGTGAAATAGCCTTTGAAAAGTCAATGAAATCAACCTTACTGTAACCCATGCTCGTGATAAGAAACTTGGGAAATCCGGGGCAAAAGAAAGCTAGCTGGAACCCAGTGTCCCTGTTTAATACTGGCCTGTGACACTCCTCTTATTTGTCACGCATATGCAGACCTATTTCATTTTACATAATTAGGATCGTGTCATTGTTCCGGTCCTGTCTGCAGGCTTTTTCATGTAACAGATCATGACTGCTTCCCTCATGGCATTCAGTAATTTCTGGAAACATGATTTTTAATGGTTGAATAGTATTTTAGAACACAGATTGCTTATAAATTATCTGGTTTTGCCTCTTGTAGCTTGTAGGTGTTTCAGATAATTCCTTGATGTGCACCCCATGCATAGGTCTTCTTGGGGTTAATTCCTAGAAGCTTGATAGGAAGACTAGCTATTTATTTCCAAGTTGTCCTCCAGAAAGCTGGTAGCAATTATATTCCCACCAGGATCATCAGGGAATATAGCCACCAACAACTGCAGGTAGCAGATTTTTCTGCCCATGACTGCAAATGTCTTTTTTTTTGCTTACCAATGAGAATAAATGCCTTCTTATGGAATTATTGGACACTTGGACATCATTTATAGAAAACCTATTTGTCTTTTAGCCAGTAATCTAGTGGCTTATTGATCTTAGTAATTTGTAAGAGCTTTTTGTATATTAACAATATGTCTGTCTTTTTAAAAATATGTTATGATATTTTCTCAGTATATTTGGAGTGATCAGCTCATTATTTTTTCTTAAATTGTGTGTGACTAAGTGTCTCAAACTTCTTTATGGTCAGTATTTTCTTCTCTAGGCTGAGAAAGATCCTCCTTGCCCAGCCGCTGGTCACCTGTACCTCTTTTCTGCAGTGGGGCTCAGGAACATCTTGCTAGAAGGTGGGGGTTCCACAGTAGGGAGGAATGGGCCCGCTGGGAGTGGCTGTCTGGGGGACACAAGTGGCCCCTGAGCTGGTCCCACCATAGAATTCACACTAGAGCCTGCTGGCAGTGGGGTCTTTCCCTCTTTCTGTGCAGAGGTGGCCCGACTCAGCAGACTTTGTGTGGACACTGTGTCTTGAGAAGACAGAGGGCCCTGAGCCACCATATGGACAGGGTAAGTGGCAGGCTAGGAGGTACCCAGGCCCTTCTTCCCTTGGCTCTGATGATGTGGTTTCATCTGGACGGTATCGCCAGAGGTCCCCTTCATGCTCTGGGGGAGATGCTCAGAGATGGAGGCTTTGACTAGGCGAGTAGGTGGCCCGGCTGGCAGGAACAGAGAGGGTGACTGGTCACTGGAATTTGGGTGGACATGTGGTCTCATTGATATCTAGAGTCAGGTGAATCCCAGGGAACATTTCTTCTAGCTACTCTATAGTTCTATATTTCACAGATGTTCATTCATTCACTTATTCATCCATATGCCGGAACTGAAGATCCAGGAATGGGTGAACTTGGGAGTTAGAGAAGAATCAACCAGCAATAGGTGTAGAATGTAATCCCAGCTGGAGGGTAGGTATCAAAGCACAGGGGACCGGGTGGGGTGTGGTGGTACAAGCTGTTTGAGATGTAGGGGAAGAGGGGTGGGAAGGCCTGTTAAAACAGAAGCATTTGAGGAAGGGTCTGGCCAGAGTGGCCAAATCACAGTGTTTAGAAGTTCGTGTTCCAGGTCAAATGGGCAGAGGCCCTGGGAATTCATTCTGGAATCATTGATGAGGCTGGGACTCTGCTTTAATGGATCCCAGCCACCTAATTAAACTGTTCCATACCCCTTCAGATTTGCAACACTCCCTTCCTAACATACTACATGAGTATGCATGTAGCAGGCATGTTCCGGGACCTTATGCTGGTGTCCACATGAGATCCTGGCTAAAGAACCATTACAGGGGGATGTTGAGAAAAAGACAGAGCTGGGCCTTGGGGAAACCATAAAGAGGTGTCTTTGTCCTCCTAAGGTTCGCACCCTGCAGATGGCATCCCTGGAAACACCCTCCATGCCTGGAAACAGCTGACTCTCGGCTCGTGTGGCTACAATGGCTGTTCTTGGGTATTTGGTGGTTTGAACTATATAGCCATTCTTGAAAAGAACAAGCATTTTACCCTTGCCTCACCCACATGGCCCCAAAGGTCACCCAGGTATGTCCCTAAGGAGAACCAATTGCCCAAGGAGGTTGCCTTCTACTTGGATGAGCCCCACTCACCATACACGATGGCAAGGCTCAGCACATTGGGAGGTCATGCTTGGTGGGGTGGGCCTGGAAGCTTGAAGCACGACTAGGTGGCTCCTCCTCAGGGAGAGAATCCCTCGTCTCCACTTCATGGGGTGTGCCTCCCCAGAATGGCCATCACTCCATCTTGGAAATAATGTTTGAGGGGACACAGAGCCCTCTAAGGGTCCCCAGGCCCCTTGGTGGGGGAGGAAAGGGATGAAGAGGGGGCAAGTTCCACTCAAGATCATCTGACAAGTCCTAGAGGAGGTGTCTGGGCCCAGTCATGGCCGATCTGTATGGGAAAAAGCTTCACATGGCCTGGTCAGTGGGACAGCTATGTCTTCAGTGGTGGCAGTGGGTAAAGTCCAGGTTATTTATCTCTAGAGTAAAGAGATTTACTAGGACAAAAATAACTGAAATCAGGAAGGAGAATGGGAACAATGCTACCAACCTTACACAAAAGAAAGAGTTGTAAGATAATAAATCATATGAGCAATTAAACACAAGCAAATTAGATAGCATTATACAGACAGAAGAAGTGGACAAATTCCCCAAAACACACTTATAACCTAAACCAAGTTAAAAAGACAGACAAATTTGATAGGCCTGTAATTAGTAAGGAGATTGAATCAACAATCAAATACATCCCAACCAAGAAAAGTCCTGGGCCTGATAGCTTTACTGGCGAATTTTATCAAACATTTAAAGAATTAACACAAATTCTTCTCAAACTCTTCCAAAGAATTAGAGAGGACAGGATACTTCTTTATTCATCTTAGGAGGTCAGCCAATGTGAGAGAAGGACATCACAAGGGAAAAAAATTATAGACCAATATCCCTTATGAATACAGATGTAAAAACACTCTACCATACGCAAATTGAGTCAGATGTGGTAGACAATACCTGTAATCCCAAAACCCTGGGTGCTGAGGCAGAAGGATCACAAGTTCAAGCCCAGCTTGTGAAACTTAGGGACTTAATGAGACATAGTCTAAAACTAAAAAATAAAGAAAGGGCTACAGTCATAACTCATTGTGGAGGTATTGGTTCAATCCTGTACCTCAAAGAGAAAATTAGCAAATTGAATCCAACAGCATATTAAAAATATTATTTGCCATAGCTAAGGGGGATTCATGACAGGGTCTTCAACACATGAAAATCAACCAGTGTAATACACCAAGCAATAAAATGAATGGCAGAGGTCCCACATGATTATCTCAGTAAGAATAGAGAGGAAATTCCTCAACATGACTAAGGATATTTATAGAAAATCCACAACTAGCATTATATTTCACAGTATAAGACTGAAAGCTTTTCCCACAAAGATTAGGAAAAAGACAAGGATGTCCACTCTCACCAGTTCTATTCAACATTGTGCTAGAAGTCCTAGCCATAGCTACACAGCAAAAAATTATAATAAAAAAATTTAAAAAATGAAAAGCATCCAAATTGGAAAGGAAGAGGTAAAACTACATTTCCTCATAAAAATGGCATGACTCTGTATATAGAAAATTCTGAAGAATTCCTAAGAAAGATTCTAGAGCTAATGAATGAACCCAGCAAAGCTGTATGATGCAACATTAGCACACAGACATGATTTTTTTTCTGTCTTTTTTTTTTTTTTCCGGTACTGGGAATCGAACTCATGATGTTGTGCTTGCCAGGCAGGTGCTGTGCCACTGAGCTAAATCCCCAGTCCCCACGATTGTGTTTGTAGGTGTAACTCAGTAGTACAGCATCTGCCTAGAACACTTGATGCCCCATGGAAAAGAAAAAAATGTGTTCCTACACACAAGTAACAAATAATCTGAAAAGAAAAATAAGAAAGAAATTTTATTTACAATAGCATCTAAAATAATTAAATATATAGGAATAAATCTAGCCAAGAATGTAATCCTGCAAAACACTAATACTACAAAATGCTATGGGGGAAAAAAGAAAGAACTAAGCAAATGGAAAGACATCCCATTCTCATGGATAGGAAGATTTAACATTGTTAAGATGTTAATACTAACCACAATGACCCTCTATTAAAATTCCAAGAGTTCTTTTCACAGAAATGGAAAAAATCAATCCTTAAATTCATATAAGCTTCAAGGTCCCCAAAGAATGAAAAGAATATTGAAAAAGAATAAAGCTGAAGAATTCACACTTGCCGTTGTCAAAACAGAATGGCACTGAGGTAAAGAACAGACATACAGACCAATGGAATAAAATACAGAGCTTAGAAATAAAACATCAATATATGGTCATTTGATTTTGATAAGGGTTCCAAGACCCCTTAATGTTGAAAAGACAGTCTTTTCAACAAATGGTACTAGAAAAGCTTGATATCCACATGCAAAAGAATGAAGATAGATCATTACCTCACACCTTATACAAAAGTTAACTCAAAGTGGATCAAAGACCTAGGGAAATCTTCTGATAATAGTTAGATTTCACAATAATTCCACAGCTATAACATCAAAAACACAAGCAACAAAAGAAAAGAAATAAATTGGGCTTCAGAAAACCTAAGATTGTTTGCATCAAAGCACATAATTAAGAAATTGAAAAGACAACCTAAGAGTAGGAGAAAATATTTACAACTCAAATATGCGACAAAAAATTAAAATCTGGACTGGGGAGATAGCTCAGTGGCATGGCACAAGGTCCTGAGTTTGAGTTCTGGTACCCAAAGAAAGAGAAGAAGAAGAAGAAAGAAGAAGAAGAAGAAGAAGAAGAAGAAGAAGAAGAAGAAGAAGAAGAAGAAGAAGAAGAAGAAGAAGAAGAAGAAGAAGAAGAAGA